>NW_020174149.1:3391884-3638835 GCF_003031525.2 Neophocaena asiaeorientalis asiaeorientalis
TATATAAACAGCTCATGCAGCTCAATATTAAAAAAACAAAAAACCCAATCCAAAAATGGGCAGAAGACCTAAATAGACATTTCTCCAAAGAAGACATACAGATGGCCAAGAAGCACATGAAAAGCTGCTCAACATCACTAATTATTAGAGAAATGAAATCAAAAGTACAATGAGGTATCACCTCACACCAGTTAGAATGGGCATCATCAGAAAATCTACAAACAACAAAAGGTGGAGAGGGTGTGGAGAAAAGGGAACCCTCTTGCAGTGTTGGTGGGAATGCAAATTGATACAGCCACTATGGAGAACAGTATGGAGGTTCCTTAAAGAACTAAAAATAGAATTACCATATGAGCCAGCAATCCCACTACTGGGCATATACCCAGAGAAAACCATAATTCAAAAAGACACATGAACCCTAATGTTCATTGAAGGACTATTTACAATAGCCAGGTCATGGAAGCAAGCTAAATGCCCATCGACAGACGAATGGATAAAGAAGATGTGGTACATATATACAATGCAATATTACTCAGCCATGAAAAGGAATGAAATTGGGTCATTTGTAGAGACATGGATGGATCTAGAGACTGTCATACAGAGTGAAGTAAGTCAGAAAGAGAAAAACAAATATCGTATATTAACACATATATGTGGAACCTAGGAAAATGGTACAGATGAACCAGTTTGCAAGGTAGAAATAGAGACACATATGTAGAGAACAAATGTATGGACACCAAGGGGGGAAAGCGGCAGGGGGTGGTGGTGGTGGTGTGATGAATTGGGAGATTGGGATTGACATGTATTCATTGATGTGTATGAAATTGATGACTAATAAGAACTTGCTGTATAAAAAAATAAGTAAAATAAAATTCAAAAAAAGAAAAAAGAAAAATGGTAGTTGAGACAGCAGGTATACACCCTTTAAAAATAGTTTGGTAAAAATATAAAGAGAGAAAGGAGTAGCTAAAATGCGTGTATGTTTATTTAAAATGATTTTTCAATTATCAAACCACATCAACAAGAAATGCAAAGCATATAGTAAAAAAAGAAAACAGAATCCCTCTACCCAAAACCAAATATGGTTAAAATATTGCTTAAAAATTGCTTAAGTTTTTCTTCTAACATTTCTCCTATAACAGCAATAATAATTACTAGGTGCCATTTAGCAAGCTCATATGCTGAACTCTTTTCTAAATTCTTTAAAAATATTCTTTCAGGGCTTCCCTGGTGGCTTAGTGGTTGAGAGTCCGCCTGCCGATGCAGAGGACACAGGTTCGTGCCCGGGTCCGGGAAGATCCCACTTGCCGTGGAGCGGCTGGGCCCGTGAGCCATGGCCGCTGAGCCTGCGCATCCGGAGCCTGTGCTCCGCAATGGGAGAGGCTGCAACAGTGAGAGGCCCGCGTACCGAGAAAGAAAAAAAAAAAAGTTCTTTCAGTGGATGAATGAATAACTAAAATGTGGTATATACTGATACAATGGAATATTATTCAGCCTCAATAAGGAAAGAAAATCTGACATATGCTACATGAACTAGATGAACCCTGAAAACATTATGCTAAGTGAAACAAACCAGACACAATAATACAAATATAGAATGATTCCACTCATATGAGGTACCTAGAATAGGCAAATTCATAGAGACAGAAAGTAGAATAGCGAGTTGGCCGGGGCCAGGAGAAGGGGAGAATGGGGAGTTATTGTTTAATGAGGAGAGTTTCTGTTTGGAATGATTTAAAAATTTTGGAAATGGATGGTAGTGATGACTGCACAAAATTGTGAATGTACTTAAAGCCACTCAGTTGTACATTTAAAAATGGCTAAAGTGGGCTTCCCTGGTGGTGCAGTGGTTGAGAGTCCGCCTGCCGATGCAGGGGACACGGGTTCGTGTCCCGGTCCGGGAAGATCCCACATGCCGCGGAGCGGCTGGGCCCGTGAGCCATGGCCGCTGAGCCTGCGCGTCCGGAGCCTGTGCTCCGCAACGGGAGAGGCCACAACAGTGAGAGGCCCGCGTACCGCAAAAAAAAAAAAAAAAAACAAAAAAATATTGGCTAAAGTATCAATAGTAAATTTTATATTGTGTATATTTTACCACAAAAACCTGTTCTAATTCAAATCTTCAATTCTATAAGATGTGTTATACAACTAATAGATGGATTTGAACCCAGGAATTCTGACTACAGAACCTAGGTTCTTTGCCCATATTTTTAAAAAGAAAGAGAGAACAGTATAAAGAACCTCCATACCGATCACCCCGTTTCAACAATTCTCTGCTTCTGGCCAACCTTGTTTCATCTGTTCCCCAACCTATTCCCTGCCCTGCCTCTAGGATATTTTGTTGTAAATTTCAGACATCATGTCATTTAATCTGTAAATATTTCAATATATAGCTCTAAAAGAATAATTTTTTAAAAATTGTAACACTTTGAAAAATCTAACGATTTCTTAATATCATCAAGTATTCTGTTACCGTTCACATTTCCCCAATTGCCTTACAAATTTTTAAGTTTGTTTGAATTAGGACCCAAATAAAACTTACACACTGCAATTGGTTGATGTTTCTAAGCCTTCCAACAAGAAGTTCCCCCTCCATCTTTTGTCGTTCTTGTTCTTAGAGGTTGTTTTGTTGTTGTTTTGTATTTTTTAAATGATGTGTGTCATTTGTTCTGTGGAGTTCTGCACAGTTCAGATTTTGCCCATTGCCTCCTTCAGAATGTTCCTTTGTCCCCTGTATTTCCTGTAAAGTGGTTGGATCTGGAGTCTTCGCCAGTTTCAGGATCTGCTGTTTCGGCAAGAAGAAGTCATAGGCAGTGCTCTGTATTCCCGTTAGGAAGCACAGAATAGCCAAGTGTCTGCTGCATTTTTTGTGATGTTAACCATCACTGATAATTATCGCCCAGGTCCATAAATTCACTGAGGATTGGGAAATGATGACATTCCCTCTTCATGTATTAGCTGGACTGTTTTAACAGAGAAAAATTTTCCTTCATCAGTTTTTTGGTTATCAAGGTACAGTGTATACAGTAAAGGTAGGATGAATACTTGGTAATTTCTCTTTATGTACCACTTTTCAAAATGCTGTGTCAGTTTCTTAGCAGTGAATATTCTTTGTTTGTTGTCGTAGTATCGTTTTGATTGTTTGTCTTAATATGATCTTGAACTCATGATTTAAACATATTTGATGTTTCAATCTGTTCTAGTTACTGTGGTAGGCAGAATAAAGCTCCCCAAATATGCTCATGTCCTAATGCCAGGAATCTGTGAACATGTTACATTACATGGCAAAGAGGAATTAAGGTAGCAAATGGAATCAAGTTCGCCAACCTGTCGACTTTAAAATAGGGAGATATCCTGGATTACCTGGGTGGCTCCAAGTACTCACCAGGGGCCTTACAAGTGGAAGAGGGAGGCAAAAAGAGGAGGTGATGGGATGTGAGGACTCTACCACTGCTGGCTCTGAGACAGAGGAAGGGGGTCGTGGGCCAAGGAAGGCAGGCAGTCTCCAGAAGCTGGAAAGGCAAGGAAACTGATTTTTCCCTAAAGCTTCCAGAAAGGAATGCAGTCCTGCTGACGCCTTGGTTTTAGGTCAGTGAGACCCGTGTGGGCTTTTTTTTTTTTAAAGAAGATGTTGGGGGTAGGAGTTTAATTAATTATTTATTTATTTGGCTGCGTTGGGTCTTCGTTTCTGTGTGAGGGCTTTCTCTGGTTGTGGCAAGCGGGGACCACTCTTCATCACGGTGCGTGGGCCTCTGACTATCGCGGCCTCTTTTGTTGCGGAGCACAGGCTCCAGACACGCAGGCTCAGTAGTTGTGGCTCACGGGCCTAGTTGCTCCGCGGCATATGGGATCCTCCCAGACCAGGGCTTGAACCCGTGTCCCCTAGCATTAGCAGGCAGATTCTCAAGCACTACGCCACCAGGGAAGCCCCTGTGTGGGCTTTTAACCTACAGAACTGCAACTCTGTTGTTTAACCTTTTAACCTACAGAACTGCAACTCTGTTGTTTTTAAGCTGATAAATTGTTTTTAAGCTGATAAATTTGCAGCAACGTGGATGGATCTAGAGATTATAATACTAACTGAAGTAAGGCAGACAAAGACAAATATTATATGATTTGCCATATGATCTGTTGTTTTTAAGCTGATAAATTTCATTAGATCCCTATCACTCCATACTGACCCATCCTTGGCCAGTGATATCCTTTGCAAATTGGCTTCCAACTCCTTGAATTTTCTTGCTTTCTAGTATGACAAGATGCCACAGGCCCACCTATTGGTAAACTCATAGAATTTGGCTTCTGTCTCAACTTCTCTTGTTCTCTTTACTGTAACCAATGATTTTAAACAGGAAAATGCAGTACTTATCATTTTTGTCTTCTCTGCACACTTTACTCCCTTCTTTTCCAAAAGGCTTCCATCTTTCCCTATGATATCACCGAAGAATCCTGTTCCATTGCCCTCTTTCTCTTCCTTCCTCACGCTCTAAGCCTGTCCTCGGGTCTCATTTCTTCTTTCTCCACACACTCTTCCTCAGTATCCCATCCATATGCAATAATCCCCCGTTCCAAGGGCTCCTAAAGATTTATTTCTCTCCCTTATCTCTCCTGGTACCAATACAGGACATCGTTTCCAACTGCTCGTTGAGAGCTGCCACCTGTACAAACAACCTACACATCAAATTCATGGCAAAACCTTTATTCCCATTGTCCCCCAACGCTTTCGTTACTGGCTTTTTCTGTGAATAGTCCACTCAGATTCAAACTCTGGCGGCTATTTTAAACTCTTCCTTGTCCTCTGACGCTCCTAAAATAAGAAATATAACTGCCACCAAATAATTATAATATTTTTACTTTGGTTTTGCTATAATAAAAGAAATTTTTTAAAGTTTGTTTTGCCCTTGAGTGTGCATCCATGGACAGAGACCCCCGTGAGAAGCCAAATAATCATCAGAGGTTGCTTGTGAGCACAGAACTAGAGCACGGGGGTGACACGGTTTGAAGAGTTAATGTCTCCAGCTAAGATGGTGTGGTGTGTGGGCCTTCTCATGGGATTACAACACCTGGAGTCTTCGCTAAGGCTCCCTCTCCCCTGAGAAAGCTTAGGTGGTCCCTACCAACCTTTCTTTCTATGCCTCCTGCCTGACAACATTCTTTTGATTTCCCTAGAAATATTAATATCTTCAAACTGGTGGCAGACTATCTTACAGGCACATAAAGTCACAAAATTAAATGAGATGGGTATCTCTATCTATCTAGAGTTAGACCTACCTAGGAGAGTAGCTATGTCTCTGCTTAACACTTGGCATGACCTTTAAGAAATATTACTTGAAAACAACTACTTGTGTATATGCTGTGATGCTAGATGTGGGCCTGAGTGGCCTGTGCGTCACTATGGAGCTTAGCGCCCTCTTGTGTTCACTACAAAGTCAAGCACAGAGGGCTCTCCATGATTTACCAGAACTATTTTTAACTGCATCTTTATGGGAAGTGTCTGAATTTGGCTTCCAATTTTTAAAAGGATTTGGCACCCTGAGAATCATATGTACACAGAGCCAACTCTAGGAAAAACCGAACATAAAATTCTTTAGATACCTTATTTTCTCTTTCTTTTCATCCCTTTTATTTTTTCTTTCATTAGATCCCTATTCACTCCAACAGTTTCCTTTCCCCCATTTTATTCCCTCCAGAGCTCCTAGATCATATTTGATCCTGTAACTTACTATTAAATAATCTAAATTTAAATTTGTGTAATTTTTATGCTTCCAAGAAATATTTTGATACATTAGTCATCAAAATATGTTGTTTAGATGGAAAGACGAAACCAAAGAGAGCTCAATTGCATTAGAGAAATGCAAATCAAAACCACAATGAGGTATCATCTCACACAGGTCAGAACGGCTATCAACAAAAAGTACAAAAAATAAATGCTGGAGAGGGTGTGGAGAAAAGGGAACCGTCTTGCACTGTTGGTGGGAATGTAAATTGGTGCAGCCAATATGGAAAACAGTATGGAGGTTCCTCAAAAAACTAAAAATAGAGTTGCCATATGATCTAGCAATCCCACTCCTGGGCATATATTCAGACAAAACTATAATTTGAAAAGATTGCAGCACTATTTACAATAGCCAAGACATGGAAACAACCTAAATGTTCATCGACAGGTGAATGAATACAGAAGATGTGGTATACACATATACAAAGGAATATTACTCAGTCATAAGAAAACAATGAAATAATGCTATTTGCAGCAACGTGGATGGATCTAGAGATTATCATACTAACTGAAGTAAGACAGACAAAGACAAATATTATATGATATCACTTATTTGTGGAATCTTAAAAAGGATACAGATGAACTTATGTACAAAACAGAAACGGACTCGGGGGCTTCCCTGGTGGCGCAGTGGTTAAGAATCCTCCTGCCAAGGCAGGTGACTCGGGTTTGATCCCTGGTCCGGGAAGATCCCACGTGCTGCGGAGCAACTAAGCCCACGTGCCACAACTACTGATCCTGCGCTCTAGAGCCCATAAGCCACAACTATTGAAGCCCGTGCGCCTAGAGCCGGTGCTCCGCAACAAGAGAAGCCACCGCAATGAGAAGCCCGCGCACCACAATGAAGAGTAGCCCCTGCTCGCTGCAACTAGAGAAAGCCCACGCACAGCAACAAAGACCCAATACAGCCCAAAAAAAATCCACCAGAAACAGACTTACAGACACAGAAAACAATCTTATGGTTACCAAGGGGAAAGGGGAGGAGGATAAATTAGGAGTTTGGGATTAACAGATACACACTACTATATATAAAATAAATTCTACTGTATAGCACAGAGAACTATATTCAATATCTTGTGAAATAATCTGAAAAAGAATATATATCTATATATAATCACTTTGCTGTACATCTGAAACTAACACAACATTGTAAATAAACTATACTTCAATTTTTAAAAAAAGTTTTTTAAGGTGTCACAGCTCTAGACTTCATTGGGAAAAACGTTTACCCTCAGAAATGAGTTGGGTTTTTAGTAAAAGACATGAAACTGATTGTGAAGAGAGAGACAGATTCAAACTCTTCCAGAATCTCAAAATGGCAATGACCCCTACAAATCAAAGAATAGGGCATTTATACCCTAGCTCAATGTTAAGACCCAAACAATTACCCAGGATACACCAAACAGGATTAAATCACACATAGTCATGAAATTCTTCTGGCTCTCCCTTCAGATAACATAAATAAACATTTATTTTGAACCCTGTGTAAGGCACTTTACAGACATGCCAATCACAGGGCTGTCAGGCCCATCAACTACTTCCGAGGCAAAGTACCTTCCTGAGAGCCCCGAGCTAACTGAAGTGGGTCATCCCTATATTGTTTTGTAGTAAGAGAAGCCCTCTGATTAGGACAGAAGTGGGCACCTGGAAACCTCTGAAGTGGCTTGGTTTAAAAAGCTCTACCTATCAGGGATAATAGAGCCAACTGGATTTTCTCCCTCAGGTAGTTGAATGGGGAAGAGTCAGCTAGTTGATAACAGGTGGTAGATAAGACGTAAAAGAGAAGCAAAGTCCAAAAGAGGAGTCATATGAATGGCAGCATATTAATTAAAGATCCATCAACTCCTGCTGAAAGGGCAAGTGTTAATCTGGTCCCTAAAGCTGGTTTAGATTGTGAATGGAGCTACTCTTGGAAGGGAAAGTGATACCAGCCTCCCTCTTTGCAATGAAGTTTATTCCAATAAACCCCCATTACCTGTGAGATCTCTCGTTCACACAAAGAAAAGTAACAGCAGTGTGGGGAATAAAAGTTAAAGGAGATAGTCTCTGCTATCATAAAATTTGAATTGTAGTTGGGAGGATCATGCATATTAATTCATGGAATATTTATTAGTTTCCTACTGCTGAGTAGTATATTAAGTACTAGAGATACAAAGATAAGTAGAACATAGACCCTGTCCTCCAGGGGCTCAGAGACTCCAGTGGGAAGTTGATGGTGTGAAAGTGATGTCCAGAATGCAGAGGGAATAGGGGAGGAACTGAAGATGCTTCTAAAGTCCACTTACTGCTTCCTACCATTAGAAAAGAATATTGCTCGATGTTTCTGTCCATGTGGAGGAAGTTCAGTTAAGATAAATCATGGCCTCTTCCATTCCCCTACTCCTTCCTCTGGGGAAGTTTAATCTTAGGAAGAATTAAAATCGGCATGTGTGGACCAAATCTTCTCTTCTTCCTTTTGGGATCTAGGACATTCTAACTTTGGTCCAACATTGCCTACAAGTGGTACTTAGGTCTGCCTAACTTTGGGGTTCAGTAAGTAGGCCTACTTGGCTCTTCACCTAAGCTTCCCAACTTCATTTTATCAGCAAACACAGTGGTATTTAATTTCCCATCTGCCTTGTTCTTGTATTTTTCCTTTTGTTCAGATCCTGTGTGGGGAAGAGAAATTATTATGTGAACACCCTGGAGGCAACAACACCCAACACCCAACTTAAAGACATGGAGGTCTTTAAGACCCCAGTACGCACTCCTCCAACCACTGTTGTCTAGACCATTGGTGGAACTAGACCAAAGCCAAACTGGTCAGGAATATGTGACTGAAGGTCTGAAATGAAAAAAATGAGCTGGGCCAATTGTATATTGTACTGAAAGGTAAAAAAAAAAAAAAAGAAAAAAAAAGAAGAATTTTCCAGTTGGCAGCAGGACAGAAGGACACGTGGAGTATGGCTGAATCCCAATAATGGTAGTGATTTAGTGTTAAAAACCCCAAACTCCTGCCATCTTTTAGCTCTAGTCTCAGTGAATCCCAGCCTCATTCTTGGACTTTCATGAAATTCTATGAGTATGTTTGGAGGCAATTCTCCATGGGTCTCTCGTGTTTCTACTTACTACGTGAACAGAGGCACTGTTTTAAAGGACAAACCCTTTGTCTGTGCTTTTCAAGGATATTTGTATAATGAACAGCCTTGGAAGATAGAGATAGTGTGCCCTTCTGAAGCAAAGGGCAGGTTTGTTTACTGACTGGTAAAATAAAGACAGTATCTCCCAAAGGTGCAAACGTTAGGCAGTCTTTGGCCCAAGATAAAAGATTTGGGTTCCTTATGTCCTGGGTCCTTCGTGTAATGTAAACCACTGCATGTGCATGTTTTACCTGAGCCTCTTGGTGATGCCCTGTGGGAACTGGGGTTTGGGCAACTGACACAACAATGCTGATACTCCAGCTTCTGCTACTGCAGCAATTAATAAACTATCCTCTGCCTCTAATCTGGGAGTCTAATGTCTTCTTCCAGCATCCGTGAAATGGCAGCAGGCTGACTTGTTAGCTTGCAAGTAGGGTAAAATCTCTGACTCTTCACTAGTGATAATATACCTTATAAAAACAAAATGAGCCTTCAAAACTCCCCTTTATCTGAGATATCTTGATAAAGTCTCTTTTCCTTGCTAGGAGCCCTGACTAGAACATGTTTAAAACAAATCATTCTGGCAAACTGAACGGGAGAAAGTATTTGCAAATTATATATCTGATAAGGGGTTAATATCCAAAATATATAAAGAAGTCATACAACTCAATAGCTAAAAAACAAACAATCCAGTTAAAAATTGGGCAGAGGATCTGAATAGATATTTTTCCAAAGAAGACACACAACATGAAAAGATGCTCAAAATCACTAATCATTTGGGAAACGCAAATCAAAACCAGAATGAAATATTACCTCACACCTGTTATAATGGCTATTATTAAAAAGATAAGAAATAAAAAGTGTTGGTGAGGATGTGGAGAAAGTAGAACTCTTGTGCACTGTTGATGGGATTGTAAATGGGTGCAGCCATCATGGAAAACAGTATGAAAGTCCCTCAAAAAATTAAAAATAGAACTACTGTATGATCCAGCAATTCCACTTCTGAGTATATATATATATATATATATATATATATATATATCCAAAGGAAATGAAAGCACTATCTTGAAGAGATAAAGGTACCTCATGTTCATTACAGCATTATTTATAATAGCCAAGCTATGGAAACAATCTAAATGTCCACTGATAGATGAATGGATAACGAAAATGTGGTATATTTATCTAATGGAATATTATTCAGCCATAAAAAAGAATGAAATCTTGCCATTTGCAAAAACATGGATGGATCTTGAGGGTATTATGCCAAGCGAAATATGCCAGACAGAAGTAGACAGATACCATATGATCTCACTTACATGTGGAATCTAACACCCCCTACACACACACAAAACAAAAAACCACCACCAAACCCATAGATACAGAGAACACATTGGTGGTTGCCAGAGTGGGGTATGGGTGTGTGTGTGGGGTGGGCGAAAGGGTGAAGGGAGTCAAAAGGTACAAACTTCCAATTATAAAATAAGTCAGGGGGGACTTCCCTGATGGCACAGTGGTTAAGAATCCGCCTGCCAATGCAGGGGACACGGGTTCGAGCCCTGGTCTGGGAAGATCTCACATGCCGCGGAGCAACTAAGCCCGTGCACCACAACTACTGAGCCTGCGCTCTAGAGCCCATAAGCCACAACTACTGAGCCTGCGCACCACAACTACTGAAGCCCACGTGCCTAGAGCCTGTGCTCCGAAACAAGAGAAGCCACCACAATGAGAAGTCTGCGCACCTCAACAAAGAGTAGCCCTGCTCTCTGCAAAAAAAAAGTAAAAAAGAAAGCCCGTGTGCAGCAACGAAGACCCAGCGCAGCCCAAAAAAATAAATAAAAATTTAAAAAAGTCAGGGGGATGTAATGTATAACATAGTAACTGTAATTAGTAATACTGTGTTGCATATTTGAAAGTTGCTAAGATAGGTCTTAAAAGTTCTCAGCACAAAAAAAAATTTTTTTAACTATGTATGATGATGAATACTAAGTAGATATTGTAGTGATCATTTTACAATATACACAAGTATTGAATCATTATGTTATACACCTGAAATTAATATCATGTTTTGTTATCGATTGTACTATACCTCCATAAAGAAAAATCATTCTGGGGGCTTCCTTGGTGGCACAGTGGTTGAGAGTCCGCCTGCCGATGCAGGGGACACGGGTTTGTGCCCCGGTCCGGGAAGATCCCACAGGCCGCGGAGCCATGGCCGCTGAGCCTGCGCGTCCGGAGCCCGTGCTCCGCAACCAGTGAGAGGCCGGCGTACCGCAGAAAAAAAAAAAAGAAAAAGAAAAAAGAAAACTCATTCTGGGAAAAAAGGCAATTGTAACTACAGGAATGACATAAAAGTTAATTAGGGTTAAGAACTAAGAGCACAAGCAGACATACCCAGAACTGAGCCCAGGATCTTCCTAATAGTATTTGCGTGGGCCACAATTTCACTTCCTCACCCACACCTTTTGCTCCTCAGATTTGCATAATCCAGGTAAGGCCAATAGTTCCCTTAGACTCCAACAGCAAGTCACTAATGGATGTACCAAGAATCTGTATACAGTTGACCCTTGAACATTATGGGTTTGAGCTACGTGGGTCCGCTTATATGTGGATTTTTTTCAGTAGTCAATACTACAGTACTACTCGATCCGTGGTAGGTTGAATTCAGGATTGCAAAACTGCAGTTATGGAGGAACCGTGGCCAAGAGAGCCAACTATAAGCTATATGCAGATTCTTAACCGCTTGGAGGGTCAGCACCCCTAACCTCTTTGTTGAAGGGTTTCCTGTATTTTTCTTTTTAGAGACCACAAGGTACATAAGAGCCTCCAATCTTCTTTGTGTATTCTCAGTCACTAACTAGTTCTTAGGCATCATATTCTGAAATTTTATTATTGGCCTCTAAAAATGTTCTGTGCGTCATTGCATTTTAACTGTTCAGTCAAGGTGATGGGCTATTCAGAATCATCCACACTGTAATCAGGGGCCCACAGGTGCTTATAATGACTAGCTGGGGCTGAGGTTAGAAATTGTTTGTGGCATCAGACACTGAGAATTACAGGTCAGGAGGTAGAACTGTATTAGAAAGAGTAAGGGCCTTGGAGTCAGAGAGACCTGTCTGAATCTTAGTTCTACCACTCACTGATGAGGAATTTAATGTCTCTCAGCTTCTTTCCTAATAAGCAAAGTACAGTCAATAATGACCACTCTACCCTCCAGCCCTCCAACCCCTGCGCTCCGTTGCACGTGTTGTGTTAATTAAATGAGACCAGGCATAGAAAACACATGATACTCAGCCAGTGAAGCACAAAGTTTCAGAGCTATAAAAAGCTACCATTATTGGTTTTTTAAAATTAATTAATTCATTAGTTTTTATTTTTGGCTGTGTTGGGTCATCACCGCTGTGAGTGGGCTTTCTCTAGTTGTGGTGAGCAGGGGTTACTCTTCGTTGTGGTGTGCGGGCTTCTCATTGTTGTGGCTTCTCTTGTTGCGGAGCACGGGCTCTAGGTGTGTGGGCTTCAGTAGTTGTGGCACGTGGGCTCAGTACTTGTGGCTTGTGGGCTCTAGACCGCAGGCTCAGTAGTTGTGGCGCATGGGCTTAGTTGCTCCATGGCATGTGGGATCTTCCTGGACCAGGACTCGAACCTGTGTCCCTTGCATTGGCAGGCAGATTCTTAACCACTGCACCACCAGGGAAGCCCCCGTTATTTTTTTTAATAAGGATCTTTGACCCTGCTTACCAATATTGTCACAAATCACTCATTTACAATTCAGAGGAAAGAAAGCAACTTATGAGAGTGCTTGCCATCAAGACTCTTATTTGCGGAATAAATTGAAAAACAGGATGCAGTATATCTGGGAATGTCAAAATGAGCCTTCTTTAACGACTGATTTGGAGCTGGCACAGCACTTAGTCCAGAATTATCAACAAGGAGAAAGGAGTTAGAGGGCCACAAAATAAAATCACAGGATTTAGAAAGCAGGCAATCCTGATTTTCAGGAAAACTAAGAAAGCCCAAGTATTATACACTCTGGCCTGGGATGCAGAATGAGGCTAGTTTGGCGGTTGGGACATAAACAGGACCGAGATGCTGTTAGATTGTGGGGAAAGAGAGAATGTCATCCGTCTATTATTAAAGCAGAGCTCAGATACCAGACAAGTTCTTTACCTGAAGGTCCAGGGTAGAGAGGGCAAGGGGAGCAGTTCAGGAGGCCTGGTATCCACCTCTCTCTCGTGTGCGGAGCTAAAATGAAGTCACTCGCAGCTGCTGTTTGAAGATAATGTAGAAGCAACCAGGACTTCATAACGTAAAATCTTGGAGAAGAGAGAACTGCAGGGAGAGGTAAGGTAACAGTCTGCAGCTGTGTTTTCTCTCAGAGCAGTTAACCATTCTGGGTGTGGGGCAAAAATCTAAGAAGGCGAGAGAAGAGCTTGGGCAGAGGGCCTCTACTAAAAGGCAGAGAAACTTCTCAGGGAGGAAGAAATGAAAAACAGAGGCTTGAAAGGTGAAGGTCTCAGTAAGAAGGAGACGGTAAAGTATGTGCCCAACACCCAGCCCTTAAGGCATTTGCCAAATTTTCCAATTGAACAAGGCAGGAAGCTAGGAAGTCAAGCAGAAGGGCTCTGAAGAACAGAATCAAGTTGGTGTCAGTCTTGTACTACTGAGGAGACAAGGGTAGAAATCAAGACTCACCTAGGGATGAGCCCAGTCAACTCCCCAGATTCTGCTGGAACCCTGGACAGCTATACTTTTGGATACGTTAGGTTTGAGGTGCCTGTGTTAGTTTCCCAATGCCATTGCGAATTACCACAAACTTTATTATCTTGCAAGTCTGGGGGTCAGAAGTCTGAAATGGGTCTCAGTGGGCGAAAATCAAGGTGCTGGAAGGGGTAGTTCCTTCTGAGATTCAAAAGGGGAATCCATTCCTTGTCTCTTCTAGCTTCTAGAGGCTGCCAGCATTCTTGGTTGTGCCCACATCACTCCAGTCTCTGCTTCCATTGCTACATTGCCTTCTTCTCTGACTCATCAAGCCCCCCTGAATAGTCCAGGATAAACTCTCCATATCAGCATCCTTAACTTCATCACAGTTGTAAAGTCACTTTTATGATAGGTTCCAGGGATTAAGGCATGGACCTATCTGGAGGAGGCCCTTAATCAGCCAACCACAATGTCTGGGTAGGGTGTTGGGGGGACCCTAACAGAGATGTCTAAAAGGCAGTTGAGTATAAGGCTTTTGAGCTCAAGGGTATTTGGACTACAGATATAGCTATGAAGTCACTGGCATGTGTGTGCTACCGTCATGGGTGTGGATATTGCCAAGGGGACAAAATGTAAAGAAAGGCATAACTTTGGGGAACACTAATATTATATAAGTGAAACTGAGGGAGGTCATCAGATCCCTTAAATCATAACTTGCTTGATAAATATCTTGTAACCTGTCCTCAATCAAGCTTGCCTCAATTGTTCTTGCAGACTGCATACCCTTCAAGCTTCATGGAGCTTAGACAATATATCACAAGACTCCTTAAATCACCTCCTACAGATAACACCTCTGATATATGAGTCACTATAGTAACAGTTGCTCAAATTGTTTTTCAGGAACACAGAGCTTGCCTTGCCCAGATCAAACCAGTCGAGACCATGGACTGGGTGACTGTCCAGTGGATAACCTTTTGACATCAGAAGGCCAAAAACTTCACCCTCAGAACATGTAAATGCCACCATTTTCTGAACATGCATCCCATGAAGAAGCATGTAACTCAGATATGCCTGTACAGAACCCCAATTACTGTACATTTTTCTTACCTTTAACCATCTTTCCCCACACCTCAGACCACCCTGCTTCCTTATGCTGTAAGTAGCCTGAGCCCCTCACCTTCATGAAAGTGGATTTAAGACTTGTTCTCCCGTCTCCTCGCTTGGCTGCCTTGTGTATAAATCGTTTCTCTGCTGCAAACCTTGGCGTCTCAGCATTTGGCTTGCTGCGAGTTGGGCAAATGAACCTGGTTTGATAACATAAGGAGTGGGTGTATCAGCTAGGATTAGAATCAGCTGCATGGAACAGAAACAAACAACAATGGCTTAAATAAGAAAGACGTTTATTAAATTGTTAAAGAAGTCTGGACTAGTATGGCAGCTTCACCAGATCACCTATACACCAGTTCCACCTATCTTTCTGCTCTGCCATTCTCAGGTGCATAGCTCCATCCTCAATGGTGCAAGCCAAGATGACTGCCAGAGGAGTTCTGCAATCCCATCCAGGTTCTAGGCAGGAAGAAAAGGGACGAAAGTGCAGTTCTCCTAGCTGAGTCTGCTCTTCCCAGAAGTCCCACGTGACTCACTTTCACTTGACTCACTGACCACACCTAGGCAAGTTGGACAGTGTAGTCTTTTATAGGTCCATTACCACCCTAAAAAAATAAAAATAAAAATAACCAAGGTTCTGTTACTAGAAGTGAAGAGGAAAGTGGATATCAAGGAGGCAAAAAGTCTCTTCCAGAGTGGACAAAAAGAAACCTACAAATGAGGTTAAGAAGGAATGTTCAGTGAAACAGGAGAGGAACCAAAAGTAGGGAGCTTGTGGCTGTGTCCTGAAGGGCAGTTCCCCGTCTTCCAATGAATTCAAAAAGAAAGTGGATTTAGATATGGCACCTGCTGTGAAGAAGGCCAAAGAAAAGCATTACCTCTCCACTTTCAAGGTATTCTGCTGGAGAATCGGCTTGGGTAGAGGGGGCAACTGCTCCCCCTGAGAGGATCCATTAGAAAATCACATACTGGGCTTCCCTGCTGGCGCAGTGGTTGATAATCTGCCTGCCAATGCAGGGGACGTGGGCTCGAGCTCTGGTCCAGGAAAAGCCCACATGCCGTGGAGCAACTAAGCCCATGCGCCACAACTGCTGAGCCTGCGCTCTAGATCCTGCAAGCCACAACTACTGAGCCCGTGTGCCTAGAGCCTGTGTTCTGCAACGAGAAGCCACTGCAATGAGAAGCCCGTGCACCGCAACAAAGAGTAGCCCCCACTCACCACAACCAGAGAAAGCCAGCGTGCAGCAACGATGATTCAACACAGCCAAAAATAAAATAAATAAATAATTTTAAAAAAAATCACATACCTTTCCTGAATTTTTCGTATTTACTAATAATATAGGGCTTGGTTGTGACCTGCTTGATTAACTTTAGGGTGGAAAATAGAAGAAAGCTATCAAAATCTTCAGACATGATAGCTACAAAAAGAACCTGGCATATATTACAGCCTACATTTTGTTTTATTATGCTAAAAAAGAGTACTCAAGACCTTGCTTTATGATACAAAAGGCCCTTCTTCATTACCTATCTTGAGAGATAGTAGGTTAAGAAGTGGTGAAAACGGCAGGCCCTTCCTGTCTTTTCCCACTAAGCACTGATTCTTCTTTTTTTTTGAAAGCAAAATATTTTTATTCCATATTCTGGAGTTAAGAAACAGCTTCTGGTGTTGTTTTTCTCTAACATTCTACTACTTATCCTTAATAGAGTCTCCGTAGTCCCACTCCCATTGAAAAACCAGTTAGCTCATCGTTTCTCTGTGGTGATAAGGAAAAGAGGAGTATGGACAGCAAAATCTATTAGTAATTCTTAAATCTTACTTTATGCCAATTTTTTTCTGTTTTTGAAGTATAATTGACCTACAACACTGTGTTAGTTCCAGGTGTACAACAGAGTGATTTGATTATTTCTATACATTACTAAATGATCACCATGATAAGTCTAGTTACCATCTGCCACCATACAAAGATATTACATCATACTGACTACATCCCCATGCCATTCATTTCATCCCTGTGGCTCATTTATTTTGTAACTGGAAGTCTGTACCTCTTAATCTCCCTCACTTATTTCACTCATCCCCCACCCAACTTCTGACAACCACCTGTTTGTTCTCTGTATTTATGATGTTTGTTTTACTATGTTTGTCCATTTGTTTTGTTTTTTAGATTTCACATATAAGTCAAATCATATGGTATGTGTCTTTCTCTGACATTTCACTTAGCATAATACCCTCTAGGCCTATTCATATTTTCACAAATAGCAAGATTTCACTCTTTTTTATGGCTGAGTAATATTCCATTGTGTAGCTATAGCACATCTTCTCTAACCATTCATTTACTTATGGACACTTAGGTTGCTTCCATATGTTGGCTATTGTAAATAATGCTTCAGTGAATATAGGGGTGCATATATTTTTTCAAATTAGCATTTCTGTTTTCTTCAGAAAAATATCCAGAAGTGGAATTGCTGGGTCATATGGTATTTCCATTTTATAATTTTTTGAGGAAACTCCATACTGTTTTCCATAGTGGCTGCACCAACTTACACTCCCACTAACAACACACACGTTCCCTTTTCTCCACATCCTTCTCCAACACTTGCTATTTCTTGTGTTTTTGATAATAGCTATTCTGACAGGTGTGAGGTGTTATCTCAATGTGGTTTTGATTTGCATTTACCTGATGATTAGTGATGTTGAGCATCTTTTTATGCACCTGTTGCCCATCTGTAAGTCTTCTTTGGAAACATGCCTATTCAAGTCCTTTGCCCATTTTTCAATCAAGTTGGGTTTGTTTTTTTTTTTATGTTGAGTTGTATAAGTTATTTGTATATTTTGGATATTAACACCTTATCAGATATATCCTTTGCAAATACCTTCTCCCATTCAGTAGGTAACCTTTTCGTTTTGTTAACAGTCTCCTTTGCTGTGCAAAAGCTTTTTAGTTTGACGTTATCCCACTTGCTTACTTTTGTTTTTGTTGCCTTTGCCTTAGGAGACATTTCCAAAAGAATATTGTTATGACTGATGTCAAAGAGCATACTGCTTATGTTTTCTTCTAGAAGTTTTATGGTTTCAGGTCTTACATTTAAATCTTTAATCCATTTTGAGTTTACTTTTGTGTATAGTGTGAGAAAGTAATCCAATTTGGTTCTTTTACATGTAGTTGTCCAGTTTTCCCAATGCCACTTATTGAAGAGGCTGTCTTTTCCCCATTGCATATTCTGCCTTCTTTGTTATAAATTAATTGCCCATATAAGTGTGGGTTCATTTCTGGACTCTCTATTCTGTTCCATTGATCAATGGGTCTGTTTTTGTGCCAGGACCATACTGTTTCAATGACTGTAGCTTTGTAATATTGAAATCAGGGAGTGTGATATCTCCAGCTTTGTTCTTTCTCAAGGTTGTTTTGAGAAAGACAAAACAACTTGGGGTCTTTTAGGTTTTCACACAAATTTTAGAATTTGGTCTAGTTCTGTGGAAAATGTCACTGGTATTTTGATAGGGATTGTATTGACTCTCTAGATTGCCTTGGGTAGTATGGTCATGTTAACAATATTAATTCTTCCAATCCATGAGCACAGTATATATTTGTGTTGTCTTCAATTTCTTTCATCAATGTCTTACAGTTTTCCAAGTACAGGTCTTTTACCTCCTTGGTCAGATTTATTCCTAGGTATTTTATTCTTTTTGATGCAATTGTAAGTAGGACTGTTTTCTTATTTTTTCCTTCTACCAGTTCATTGTTAGTGTATAGCAATGCAACAGATTTCTGTATATTAATTTTGTACCCTGCAACTTTACTTAATTCATTTATTAGTTCTAACAGTTTTTTGGTGACATCTTTAGGATTTTCTAGATATAGTATCATCATCTGCAAATAGTGAGTTTTACTTCTTTCCTTACAATTTGGATGCCTTTTCTTTCTTTTACTTATCTGATTGCTGTGGCTAGGACTTCCAATACTGTTAAATAGAAATGGTGAAAGCAGGCACCCTTGTCTTGTTCCTGAATTTAGAGGAAAGGCTTTTAGCTTGTCACTATTGTGATGTTAGGTGTGGGTTTGTCATAAACGGCCTTTATTTTGTTGAGATATGTTTCCTCTATACCCACTTAGATGAGTTTTTATCATGAATGGATGTTTAATTTTGACATTTATCGAGAGGACCATGTGATTTTTATTCTCCATTTTGTTAATGTGGTGTATCCCATTGATTTATTTGCATATATTGAACCAACCTTGCATCCCTGTAATAAATCCCACTTGATCATTGTATATGATCCTTTTACTGTATTGTTGAATTCAGTTTGCTAATATTTTGTTGAATTTTGCACCTATGTTCATCCATGATATTGACCTGTAATTTTTTTTTTTTTTTTACAGCTTTGTCTGGTTTTGGTATCAGGGTGATGCTGGTCTCATTGAATGAATCTGGAAGCATTTCTTCCTCTTCAACTTTCCAGAATAGTTTGAGAAGGATGAATTAACTCTTCTTTAAGTGTTTGGTAGAAGTCACCTGTAAAGCCATCTGGTCCTGGACTTCTGCTCATTAGGAGTATTTTTGTTTGTTTTTCTTTTTTTAATTACTGATTCAATTTCATTACTGGTAATTGGTCTGTTCATATTTTCTACTTCCTCCTGACTTGGTCTTGGGAGTTTGTATATTTCTAGGAATTTATCCATTTCTTCTCAGTTGTCCATTTTATTGGTGTATAGTTGTTCATGGTAATCTCTTATGACCCTTTATATTTCTGTGGTGTCAGTCGAAAGAGGCTTCTCATTCATTCTTTTTTTTTTTTTTTTGCGGTACGTGGGCCTCTCACTGCTGTGGCCTCTCCCGTTGTGGAGCACAGGCTCCGGACGCGCAGGCTCAGCAGCCATGGCTCACGGGCCCAGCCGCTCCACGGCATGTGGGATCTTCCCGGACCGGGTCACGAACCCGTGTCCCCTGCATCGGCAGGCGGACTCTCAACCACTGCGCCACCAGGGAAGCCCCCCTCATTCATTCTTGATTTTACTTGGGTCCTCTTTCTTTTTTAAGGATGAGTCTGGCTAAAGGTTTATCAATTTTGTTTATCTTTTCAAAGAACCAACTCTTAGTTTCTTTCTTTCTTTCTTCCTCTCTTTCTGTCTCTATTTCATTATATCTGCTCTGATCTTTATTACTTCTTTCCTTCTACTAACTTTGGGTTTTGTTTGTTCTCCTTTTTCTGGTTCCTTTAGGTGTAAATTTAGGTTATTTATTTGTAAGCATTGGTTCTTTTTTTCCCCTTAATATTATTACATGCATACCAAAAAAATTAAGTCTCCTAACCTAGTCTGATTCAGGAGGCTTGTAAGTTAAAAATCTTTCTCATAGATCTCTTCCCAGTCTCTAACCTGTGTACACAGCATACAGTGTTTGTTTGGCTAGCATAGTGATATTTTCTTATATCACATATGCCCCATCCAAGAATTATATGAGGTGCTGGTTTCCAGAACCAACATTCTTTAGCCCTATAACTACTGAATATTACTCAAGACAAGTTAGCAACCATTGTGAGGTAAGAAGCTTACAGGCGGACTCTGCTATCACCTGGATTAAGCCTACAGATAAATTTTTCTGGGACAGGGAATAGTGGTGGGCTGGAGCCAACCTCCTAAACATTTCCTACTCTAAACTGCCTCTAACGCATGTATTTCCATATTGATATGTCTCCTTTCTTGAGATTACCCTCAAAGGTTCAGGACAAGTTGGCTAGGGCTGGCATAATCCTAGTAAATACAGTATTAAAAACTATGTCTGTTGGGCTTCCCTGGTGGCGCAGCAGTTGGGATTCTGCCTGCCGATGCGGGGGGCACGGGTTCGTGCCCTGGTCCGGGAGGATCCCGCGTGCTGCGGAGCAGCTGGGCCCGTGGGCCGTGGCCACTGGGCCTGCGTGTCCGGAGCCTGTGCTCCGCGGCGGGAGGGGCTGCACTGGTGAGAGGCCCGCGTACCGCAAAAAAACAAAACAAAACAAAACAATGTCTGTTAGGTTACCGGAAAAGTTAGACATATTTAGATGATGAGTCTATGAAAATTAGGTGCCCATTTAACCTTTTGACCAGATGTCTCAAAAAAGCTCTCAAAGTAAATGGCATTGGTGAAGGTTGTACTTCATTGATTCTTGGTCCTGGTCACTAACAGAGAATGAGACATCACCTAATGAGTGAGTTATTAGAATTATGGACCTGAGTCATGGATATAAATCTCTAATTCCAGGCACTTCTCTCCCACTAAATCACTTCAGTTAAAAAAGTCATTCCAGTAAGCGTCCTCTCCCTTCCGTGCAATCTGCCCAACTGTTAATTTGACAAATTGCCCCATCCAACCAGTTCAAAATTAGCTAACATTTAAGGATTTACTGAGTGCAAGGCAACACGCCAAGCACATTCACTTGTGTATGCCTCACAATAACCCTAAGGACTAATATAATTAAGGTCAGTTTGCAGATGAGGAAACTTAAGGCACAGAAGAGCTAATGTGTCTACGATTCTGTTAAGCAGCATCAACAGAGAAATCAGACCCTTAGGCTGTCTTCCAACATTAACCAGTAAAAAGAACAAGAAATTCTTGTCTTACAGACAATACGGTATGCCCCAACTCATACCATAGGCAGGTGACTCAGAAATCTACAGATTTCCCCTATTATCCCAAACTGGAAAGATTTGTCATCTCTTGGTCCAGACATATTACCCCTGCCTGATTCTGGTAGGTATCCCGAATTTCATTCAACTTATAAACTGAATAAGAAAAGGCATAATTTCCAGAACTTAGGCAGTGAACTTGTTCTGTTGGAGTGTAGCTCCCAATGCAAAGTTCCTGCACTGAAATGAAAGCAAGCATTTATATCTTTCATTTTCTATGGGAGAGGGAGGCAGAGGACAAGGGGGTTGGGAATGGGTGTTAGACTGACCATGCTGGGGCATCTGTAACATCTGGAGCTACGTTTCGATGTAACTGAACATTCTGAATCATATCTGAATTAAGAACAACATTGTTGAAGGTAGGGACAAAAGGTTTTATGATGCCTAGAACTTCACAGAAAGAAGTTCTGTGAAGTTCAAAGGTTTTGACAAAAACCTTCCCTGTATTCAGGAAGTAGAAAATTCCTATCTGAAATGGGAGGCAAGGTCATCTGCTGTGAGAGCAGGGGAGACCAGTGATACAAGCTTGAGGAGCATGATGACCTTCTAAATTAACCACGAGGAAAACAGGGAGAGAATGAATATATAAAAGGACAATTGCACAGGGTTTCTGCTGATTCAGTTGAATCAAAGATAAGTTTACAGGGGTGCAATCAATAGAAGTGTGTGATTTTCTCAAACAGTACCCAGATCAGCTGTGGAAATGGAGAATGCAGATCTGGAAGATACCAAGACCACAAAGCCTCTGCTGTGGACAGTGTGAAGAACATGTAGGCTCCACTTGTGAGGGCTGCATTAGTGCAGAGGCCTAGTGCTAAAGGCCCTGTCTTTAGCAACAAAAGGAGGTGTGGGAGTTATATAGAGGCTAATAGGGACTTCCCTGGTGGTGCAGTGGCTAAGAATCTGCCTGCCGATGCAGGGGACACAGGTTCGAGCCCTGGTCCGGGAAGTTCCCACATGCCGCAGAGCAACTAAACCCGCGTGCCACAACTACTGAGCCTATGCTCTATAGCCTGAGAGCCACAACTACTGAGCCCACGTGCCACAACTACTGAAGTCTGTGTGCCTAGAGCCCGTGCTCTGCAACGAGAAGCTACCGTAATGAAAAGCCCGCCTGTCACCATGAAGAGTGGCCCCTGCTCGCCACAACTAGAGAAAGCCTGCGAGCAGCAAATGAAGACCCAACGTAGCCAAATTAAAAAAAAAAAAAGAGGCTAATAGAGATGACTCACCTAATATGAAGTTTCGTAACCATGAAAAGGCAGTGTCAGTACATGTGATACTACCAAGGTAAGGTACCTGTGTGTGACCTTTGGCAGTAACAACCTGAGCCTATTTACTTAGCTATAAAATAGGGACAATTCTTGTTCCACATTACCTTATGAGTTAGTGAGGATGAAATGAAATGTGAATATACATTATAACTATAAAGCAATTTAGTGATGGGACTAGAATTTGGGTAAAATGTCATGCTGATTTGGATTACTAACAGACAGTTACAGCTATATGTGTATAAAGGTTTTATGATGCCTATGTATTTTATTCCATGAGTATGTGAAATTAATTTAAATGAGGGAGGTAGAAAAAATAAGAGCAGTCTAGGGTGTCAAATGTCCTAGAGTCATCAGAGCCATTTGAGAATAGAAAAGAAAGCTAGACACGACAATTAGGTAACTGCTAACCTAATTTTCCACTATGTGAATTTTCCACTTTCAAGGAATTTGATGAGGATATAAAATAAACAAATTATTTCAGTGCTTACCAGTTAAGAGCTTTCAGATGCCACTCAGTGAACGCTCAACAGCAATTTTATGAGGTACAGGTTATTCCTATTCTCCAGATGGCAGAAAAAAAGTAACTGCAAAGCTCTAAACCAGGGGCCAAGAACTTCTGCGAGCACCAGTCACTATTTTAGGCTTTGTGGGCCATAGTCTGTTGCAGCTACTCAATTCTGATGTTGTAGCACAAAAGCAGCCCTAGATAAGACATAAATGAATAAATGTGGCCATGTTCCAATAAAGTTTTTATTTACAAAAACTTTGGGACAATGGGCTGCTTACTAACCCCTACTCTAAACACATATTTTCCAATCCCAAACCCAGCATTCTTTGTTATACCACAAATAAAATTAACTAGTCCAATGGTCGTTTTTCAAAGGACACTTCCAGCTACAGACACATATTTAATGGCACCAATGTGAACACAGGCACATTTCTAATGAATAAAGAAAGAGCAACGGCTTCCCTGGTGGCGCAGTGGTTGGGAGTCCGCCTGCCGATGCAGGGGACACGGGTTCATGCCCTGGTCCGGAAGGATCCCACGTGCCGCGGAGTGCCTGGGCCCGTGAGCCATGGCCGCTGAGCCTGCGCGTCCAGAGCCTGTGCTCTGCAACAGGAGAGGCCACAGCAGTGAGAGGCCCACGTACAGCAAAAAAAAAAAAGAAAGAGCAAAAAGGAAGCAGCCCATTAATATGTCCGGTAAAATGGGGTTAGACTAAGCCCAAACTGTGGTCAAAGTATCTTGGTGGTGGTTTCAGCTATGTCACTCAGCTAGTTTTTTCCAGTGTAAATAATGTGGTTTTTTTTTTTACTTCTTTAATCTTTCTTAGTATACAGTTTTTTAACATCTTTATTGAAGTAGAATTGCTTTACAATGGTGTGTTAGTTTCTGCTTTATAATAAAGTGAATCAGCTATACGTATACATATATCCCCATATCCCCTCCCTCTTGCGTCTCCCTCCCACCCTCGCTATCCCACCCCTCTAGGTGGTCACAAAGCACCAAGCTGGTCTCCCTGTGCTATGCGGCTGCTTCCCATTAGCTATCTATTTTACAGTGTAGACAATCTTTATTGGCAGGTGTTGAGTGCAAGAAAAATGGTAACAAATCCAGAAGGATGGAAAAGGAGGCAGGGCATGCTCCCCTCCCCTAAGTGAGGACTTTGTGACCAGGTCACTGGAGCAAGAGCACCTGACTATGGTCACTTTGGGTCCAGAACCCCTCAAGTAAGCTCCCAGGCAGGAGGGCTCCTCACATGTGGGAAGGGAGCAACACTCTGGAAAGGGTATGGGCTATGTCCCACCCCAGGCTACTTGCCTCCTGCCCACAGCATACCTCAGCCCCTCAAGAGGAAGGTGTCACAGCTCACTGTAGGAGTGTTTCAGGACTGAGTTACTAATAGGTGTTACTAACTCTATTCCTCTCCAAACCCAGGTATCTGCCATATGCCTCAGTTCCCTTGCTCTGTGATTTGCTAGGTTGGACTACAAGGTCCTGTTAGTGGTCCAGCTCAACTGAGTAGCTCCCATAGTTCCCTGAGCCTAAAAAAGGTTAATTTCACCTCTCATCTGTATAATAGTGCAGCTGGATTCTAAGAATCTCTAAGATCTCTTCCAGTTCCAATACTGAGACCTCTAATGTGACTAAAATAGCCAACTTTAGTTCATATAGGCATCAGCCTTGCCTGTATGAACTGTACCATAATAGCCACTCTTATTCTGTGCTCAGCAATCTTACTTGGTATCTCAAGGTACTCTAATATGAAGAGCCAAAAGACCTCATCACTAGAAATGAAGCTAAAGTTGTAGCTAAGTTGGTTTTGGTTTACTCTTGTGTGACCTTGACTGAAATGAAATAGCTTTAGCCTAGTCAACTGGGGAGGGCAAGCCACTGGTAAGGCCTCTTCATAGACAGCATGTGAATTTCATCACACCCTTTTCAATTTACAACAATCTTTAGGGGTTAAAGCGAAAATGTACAATATAATGTCCATAAAGAAACTGAAGAGGGACTTCCCTGGTGGTGCAATGGTTAAGAATCCGCCTGCCAATGCAGGGAACACGGGTTTGAGCCCTGGTCCGAGAAGATCCCAAATGCCACGGAGCAACTAAGCCTGTGTGCCACAACTACTGAGCCTGAGCTCTAGAGCCTATGAGCCACAACTACTGAAGCCCGTGCTCCGCAACAAGAGAACCCACCGCAATGAGAAGCCCATGCACCGCAATGAAGAGTAGCCCCCACTCACCACAACTAGAGAAAGCCCGTGCACAGCAACGAAAACCCAGAGCAGCCAAAAATAAATTTAAAAAAAAATAAAAAAAGAAACTGAAGAAAAGTTTGAGGAAAAGGATGACAAAAAGGTGTATCCCTACATACCATGAGAATAACACCTAACTAAAATAAATTGCCAACTTATGAATGGAATATGTAGAATGTATGGTAAAATTATAAAGGTGAGCATATCAGATTTAGAGACAGGAATTGGAATCAGTGTTCAAGGGCACTTAGTGTAAGAATCCTAGATTAGGAAAACAAAGAGTTCAGAGGAAGCACTTTTGTTATAGACCACGCATGGCTCTAGTTCTAGACCTGTGCTGTTAACACTCTCGCCATATGTGGCTACGCAAACCTAAACTCATTAAAGCTGAATAAAATGGAAAATTCAGTTCTGTAGCCACATTACCCAAATTCCATAACTACACCTGGTTGGTGGCTAACTGGACAGCACATATTCAGTCTGTCATCACAGAAAGTTGTATTGGATAGTGCTATTCTAGACAAAATCCAGAATATAGAGGGCACCTGGAAGAAACACTTCTTAAATACACCTGGCTCTCACTTTTGATACTACTCACCAAGCCACCTATGAAGAGACACTAGGAATGAAGACATGTGGGTTATACAGTGCTAGCTTTTTGGGTTTCTTTATTTCTAAGAGAGCACACACCCCTTACAGCTAGGAATGTCCCTTCTTTTGAATTAACTATAGGAACTTATAAATCACTAGAGGCACTTATTGAGTACAACTGGCCTAGAAAGCAGCAGGGACTCAGCAATTCTCTGCCAGCATAGGCCTTAGTTGACTTGGGAAACACAGAAATAAATCAGTTCCCTGGTCTCCATGTCTTCCCATATTGGTCCAGAGCTCTCTCAGAAGCTAATTGCTACACCATCTCTGGATACCACCTGAATTACAGCAGGCTTTCTTTTGCTTCCCCAAACTGTTTCTGCACATGTTTCCAGACTGACTGCTTTCTCACATTTCTCCAATGACTGAAAATAAGATTCACAAGTTACAAGTGCTTTGCCAGGCCTTACAGGCCTACCCACCCATCCCCATCACTGTTGATAAGGCTTCTTCCTGGTTTATCACAGAAAGTTGTATTGGATAGTGCTATTCTAGACAAAATCCAGAATATAGGGGGCACCTGGAAGAAACACTTCTTAAATACACCTGGCTCTCACTTTTGATACTACTCACCAAGCCACCTATGAAGAGACACTAGGAATGAAGACATGTGTCTTCATTTCTTCATAAAGAAACCCAAAAAGCTACAGTGCTAGCTTTTTGGGTTTCTTTATTTCTAAGAGAGCACACACCCCTTACAGCTAGGAATGTCCCTTCTTTTGAATTAACTATAGGAACTTATAAATCACTAGAGGCACTTATTGAGTACAACTGGCCTAGAAAGCAGCAGGGACTCAGCAATTCTCTGCCAGCATAGGCCTTAGTTGACTTGGGAAACACAGAAATAAATCAGTTCCCTGGTCTCCATGTCTTCCCATATTGGTCCAGAGCTCTCTCAGAAGCTAATTGCTACACCATCTCTGGATACCACCTGAATTACAGCAGGCTTTCTTTTGCTTCCCCAAACTGTTTCTGCACATGTTTCCAGACTGACTGCTTTCTCACATTTCTCCAATGACTGAAAATAAGATTCACAAGTTACAAGTGCTTTGCCAGGCCTTACAGGCCTACCCACTCATCCCCATCACTGTTGATAAGGCTTCTTCCTGGTTTACTCACTGTCACACAAAGAGATGGCTCTCACCACCGGCACAGACTTACTTCCCCCACCGAGAATTTCTCTCAGTATTCTTTATGGCTTAGTTCAAGCTCACCATTCCATAAAATTTCTAGGGACTGCTCTAAACATGTACAGCACAAACTGTATATGAAATAATTTAGTACATATACTACAACCATGTACTATACATACCACAAAACTATGGCCAGAAACACATTCTTCTTTCTACATTTGGCATAAATGCTGCAGTGCTCATTCTGGCCAAAGAAACCGGGTGGATTACGGAAGTGTTCTAGGGCAGGCTGTCCTAGAAGACCAAGTAAACACAATCTAGTACTATGACTAGTAACAATGCTGCGTATTTTGAGGTATTATATTTTTCAACCATCTTGGTATGTCATTAAATCAAGCACATTAGAAAAATCATGATCTGTGACTTTGTTTTTAATTCTCAAGCCTTATGATCAGATAATTTACAAATCTGTGCTGATAGAGCTCCTCTACCTTAACCCTTCTGAGTTGGCAAAAGCATCATTACCAATCACACACCTACAGTAGTTCTACAGTTGTGTTTCTGAATACCTGTTTAAAAGACAATCCTGAATTATAACTTAGTCTGACTTTGTGAAGAATTCACAAGCAAGTTTCCCAACCTATCATGTCACAGTGAATTTTAAAAACATCTGATCTTAAAGATCATCTCTAAAATGTGAGAAGTACTAAATATTCTTTATCTGATGCTATACATAAACCACACTAAAATGCCCTTCATTAAGTAAAACGCAATATTTTAGACGGAGAATTTTAATTAAATTGGCATATTTAAGACCAAAAAGATAAAGTGGACATTGTCAGTGTATCTTCAGCCCTTGCCTTAATGGGTGAATGAACACAACTTGAAACACAGGTGAATCTTGCTGGTCTATGAGACAGTGAAGGGAGCTTCTCAATATTTAAATATATTAATATAACCAGTTATAGAAATCTAAATATAAAACCAATCTCCTATAGGGTTTGAGAAGGCATTCACCATATCCCTGAAAAGTTTAACATTCCTTATTCAAGTTTAATCATCTCTTTAGAAGGGGAAAACACTGACAGTACTTGCTGAACCAGAATTACTATCAAAATTCAAAAAGCTGACCATATTCATTTAGCCACAAGCCAATCTTATTTAAATCAGGACAGAAATATTACATCAGCTATTCATGACCTGAATTCTAGTGTATGAGATCAATTTAAATATGGTACACATAAAAAGTCATGAGACAGCTGTTTCATAATAAATAAGGCAGTGGCCAACTATTACTCATTAGTAGCTTTTTTGAGATAAGCTATCAAGTCTGCCCTTTCTGACTTCTTCTTAATGCCAGCGAAGATCATTTTTGTTCCAGGGATGTACTTCTTGGGATTCTCCAAATACTCCATCAGCGTCTCCTCTCCCCAGGTGATGCCTAAACAAGGAGGGATGTATTGTTAAGTATGTCACACTCCTGAAAAAGTGTTTACCAAAGGTTACATTCATGCAATTTGTGCTTGTGTTAGTTAACAATGGCCCGCCTCTTACCTTTGTTCTTGTTGGCATCTGTGTAAGAGAATCCGACAGCCTGACCTGTCTTTCGCCCAAACAGACCATGGAGATTTGGCCCAGTCTTGTGCTTGCCTCCCTTTTCCACAGTATGGCACTGGGCACACTTCTGAACAAAAATCTTCTTGCCCTTCTCAACATCACTCATTTTTAAATCTAAAAATGAAAGACTCAATTAATTAATTTTTTCTCCAAGTAAAGAAAGTGTAAACCAATGATCAACTCCAGCCACTAACGCACTGCAAACTTATGACATTATATACCAGGTTGAATTTTGTTTTACTTAGTTCACTTGCAAAAGATTCTTTAACACAAAAAACACTATCTGGAAGTACTTCCTTAAAAACACGTCTCTGTGTGTGTGTCAACTAAAAACTGACACTTGACATCTGCCTCTACAAGCGTTAAGGCACAAGCCACTGCAGCTGCTGACCTTCAACACATCCTGAAAAGTTCAGGGTAGAGATCAGGAATGAGGCACTCTGTGGTCTGGGAAAAACTGGCAAAAGAGACCTTTAGATAAATAACCTCTGGTTGGGGAACCAAGATCCCACAAGCGCATGCTGGGGCCGAGAAAAAAAAAAAAAAAGAAATGCTGTCTCCCCGTCTCTAGTCCCCATTTTGCCCCAAACAGAACTTACAGCTCTTACTTTGTGCATTTTTTTCCAGTTGACATACGTGATGAAAGCAAATTAGGAACCTACTTCAAAACCATTTCAAAAGATGACATCAAGGTCACAAAGTCACAAATCTGAATACGCTGAACTATGAATATATTAAACCCAAACCACCAAAATTCCAACTTTTACGGCGGTCTAATTATTCATACTACAATTTAAAGCCACCTCTGAAGATAAGGAAAAATACATTTTTACAAAAAGGGAGATAATGGTTGATTCAGCCTGCTGAGGTCCCTCTAAATTGCCTTGCTGTGGGTGGGAGGCCAGCAGCAGGCTTTTGAGGTCTCCCCGGTAATGCCCATTCTCCAGCTCTGGGATTCCCCGGGGGAGACCACGAGGTCATCAATCCAAGCCGGTTTCATGGACACTGTGATGAAACCTCCCTCTCCGAGGTGCCTGAGCAGGTTAAGGGGGGGAGCGACAGGTGGCCAGGAAAAGTAATGACTTATTGGAAGAGCAGCAGCTTTTGCTCTCTTGGAAAGAGGACGTGACGCGCTGCGCATCGTCCCCCGACTCCCGCCCTCACTCCAGAAGAAATCTTGTCTATCATTGCCATAGCCCCGCAGTCCCGACAACGGAGGGCCCGCGTCTCGGAAGGAACCGCGAACAAGCCGCCTCCGAGCTTTCAGGACCTTGACCGAGACCACGCCACGACCTAATTAGGGTCCCGCCCCACCTCACGCCGTAGCCCGCCGGGCTGGGCGCAGTCCGGGGCCCCCCCATTCCCTGTCCCCCACCCGGCCCCCGCTCACGGGCCTCAGTCCACCCGCGCGCCCCCCACGCAGGCGCGCGCCCTCATGGCTCGGTTTCTCGCCCGCCGTGGCCTCCGCGCCCCGCGCCCACCGTTCTTTCTCTGTGTACGACTAAGCCGTTCCCGCTCGCAAGCCAAACGTCCAGCTCTCTAATCCCAAGGACACGCCGGTCCGCGTCTATGTACGGGTGAAAATGCAACCAAACTGGCTCCGCCCTCTGCCCTCCTGACGTGCGGCCTGGCGAACTGATACGTAGTGACGTCGCCGCGCCCCATTGGCTCGGGTCTCCGGGGCTGAGTTAGGACCCTGCGCGCGCGCATACTTGCTAGTACTGTGAGGGGAACAGCGTGAATGCCCTTCCTCTCCCGGCCTTTCCCTCCGGGCAGTTACGACAGGCCATTAGAGGTACGACACCGAGGTTGTGCCCGGAGCGGCTGACGTCAACCTCGGGCCTTAGGGTGCATGCGCGTGCCGACGGGGAGGGTGGAGCGGAGTCGAGGGGTGGATCGAGGGCATTAGCCTGTAAGGTAACAGGTCTCTTGCTGGTTGACTTAATGCTGTTTGAGCCGCACGTTTTGCCTGCTTAGAGGGAGACGGTCAACTTTGACAAACGTAGAGGTCTCCTGGCTATCATCCCTTCACCTGGCGACCTTTACCCAGACTCGGTCGTATTTCCGCGGCTGGCGCCAGATGCACCCCAGAGAAATAACCCGGAACCAGGAGTTAAAGAGTTGGACACGAGCTCCTGACCTTGTTCTGGTTTTGCTTCCACCCTGTGACTTTAAGTCATCTTCTTCCAAATCTCCCCTTGGTGGAGCCCAGAAGACAGGGGCAGGTGCGGCAGTTGAGGCAGAGACTGCATTTTAGCTCTGGTCTTTCAGCTGCCGGCTTCTTTTCTGCCAACACCTGCTTCTCGCGTTTGTGTGCAGAAAGAGGGAGGAGTATGTGCGAACAGCCTCCAGGAAGAAAAATTTTTACGTGGTTAGAGAATTCTTGGAAATCTAGAGAGAATTTGCATCCCAGCTAACCTAGGCGAAGGTCATGTTCAAGTAAGCTAATGTGGTTGGCCTTTAGATAAATAACCCCTTATTGGGTAACTAATATTAGAAATTCTAATTCTAATATTAGAAATGCAGTTTTGATCACTACAACTTCCAGTAATCATACTTTTCCTCCAGAACTAGCTCCCCTTCCTGACATGCTCCGTTTTGTCAGTGGGAAATTTCTCGACTCCCTTCTCCCTCAAATTAAGCCCCCGAGTTCGAATGCATTTTTCCTCCTTTCCCATACTCTGTCTAACGCTGCCGTATTCATTCAGTCAAGTGTATATTGAATGCATATTATGTGCCAGAAACGTGTCTAGAAAATTATGTCTAGAAACGTGTCTAGAAAATTATGTCTAGAAACGTGGAGTAAATCAGTAGGGACTTCTTCTCTGGTGGAGCTAACATTCTACCATCTTCCTCTCGCCTCCAGATTAAGCAATAGATACCAGGAGGTTAACCTAGGTTGCCTCAGATCCCTCTTAAACCACAGTTCCTATAATTTTTGCTCCAGACCACTTATTTCCCCATATGACTAGATTATTTTTATTGTTTTCTAACTGTGTCCCGATTTCCCATTTCCCTCTCTCTAATCTCACACACTGCTGCCACAGAAGTGTGCTATAAAACAGAGCAGAAATCACAACTTGAATATTCAAGACATTTTGTGCCTTTTGGAGGGGACCAAGGTAGTGTTTAAGTGTACTACTGAAGTAGGCTCATTTGGCTAGGTACCCAGGTTTTTGAAAGACCAAGCTTAGCAACACTTTGCAAATTCAGCCTATACTTCTGAAGCCAAGTCCTGATATTGCCGCCCATATCCCTTAAAGGAATACTTGGTCCTTAAATAGGTAATTGTCCTATTAAAATCTTCTGTGTTTGTGGTAGCAGAAGTTGCTAGTCTTTGTTCAATGGACTGATGGGGAGTAACAGCATAGTGCTGGTGCTGCAGGTCATGTAGAAGTAGCAATAAATCAACTGGCCTAGTGAATTGATTGACATTTCAAGTTTATTCCTATGAGGGGGAGAATAGAAAACCAGAAGTTCTTAATACTTTTAACTAAGGAAATTGTGGATTAAGGGTCTTGTTATTGAAAGTATTGGGAAAACGAGGAGAAAGAGAACAAGAGCAAAAATGAACACTTGGCACATTCCTGTAGTAAAGCAGATAGCGTAAAATTCGTGCTTAATATCATGTATTCAGGTTCTAAAGAGATTCATAGTGCTCACAGTATATTCAAGATACCTGAGAGAATTAGTTGAGGAGAACAGTAATATTCTGCAAGTTGCTCTGTTTCATATTCACATATCTGTTCTCTCTACCTCCATCTTTTCCTAGAGTAGTGGCTGGTAAGAGGTATAACCATTATAAAACAAATGCCTTAGATTTCTCCTTCCAGCAACACAATGGGTGACATATTTTTAAAAACCTTCGTGATGAAAAAAATTGAGTAGAATACCACCCCCTCCAATCAAACTATAATGAGGGTGCAAGAAAGTGAGGGAATCTGGTTGGGGGCAGGGGTGAGGCAGGGGATAAGAACTGAAAACTGTGATAAGCATAAGCTGATTTCTAGAGCCACCTTATGGACGTTTGCTGAAGGGAAAGAGCCTTAGGTTTTAAGAACAGCTCTGTGGAATAGAAGTAAAGCTTATACAAGGGAGGAGTGGGGGAGAGGGGAGGGGAAGGTTGGCTGAGACCCCTGCATAACACTAGAACACTTGAATCTAAAGGATAAAATATAGTCTGCTTACTGGCAAAGGGAAGAACCAAGTTAGTCTTGTCTGGCTTGGCCTTAGGTACTGGGTGGGAGGAAAAAGTATCCCCTGATAATTCATAACCACAAGTCTGCCCTCATGCAGGTTTAGGGTTTGATTTTATTTTACCTGCATGGTCTAAGGAACCTCTAGCAGAAAAATGAGCAAAGTAGTTGTATATGGGCAGTGTCTTCTGGTGTCTGGCAAAAACAAACTCAAATTTCCAGAGGAATGTCTCAACCCAGGCCCCTTGAATTCCCACACTCTTAAGAAATGCCAAGCATGAGATGATGATGAGAAACAACAAAGAGAAAAATTACAGTCCATAGGTGTTGGAATTATTAGATATCGTTGGGGAAGTAAAAACCTTATCAACAAAGAGAGACCTCTTCACATCACTGTGGAAAGAAAGCAAACACATTTATTGTTGAATAAGCGCATTATAAAATAGCTGTATATAGGTAATCCACAAGAAACTACCAAATCAGAGTAAGACCTCACACAATTTATACAGCTAAGCTAATTATAATCCTTTTCTCTCACGCTATTTTTAGCTAGCATATAACATGAGGCTTTGGGATCAGTAGTACCCTATTTTCCATTTGGCAGCACGACTATCACTTATTATTTGGATTAATAGTAACTTGTTTTCCATAGGAGGATTTGACATCACAGTTTGTGGCCAGATCCTTCTTAGTTAAGTTTTTATTTTTTCACATTCCTTCACCCTAAGTTCACTTGGGATTTGTGGTAGCCATTTGTTTAATTAGTTGTCCTCATTCAAAAGAAAAATAAAACTTTTATTTTCCTGAGAAACAAATGGTTACACCTACATTAAGCTCCCAAGGTGAAGCTGTATCTTCCTAGGTGTTTACATTTCAAAACAGTTGAAGCCCAGGCCTTCAGAGAGACTTATTTACATTCCAAAATGTTAGAGTGAGAATTTAGGCTCTTTAGATTTTCCTAGGAAACACTCTTAGAAGGAGGGAGAGAGCGGAAATGGTTTCTTTTTCCTTTATAAACAGAAAAAATTTTTATTTATCTTTACAAGGTATAGTATGAAATGACATTGAAAACATTTAGATAAACAAAAACGTGCAACAAACAAGGGACTATCAAAAATAATGTGGCAGGTTTTAAAAAGAGCCAAAGATAACTTGGATAAATGAAAGTTATAATCATTGAAATAAACTTAATATAGTATGATAAGCTTTATAGAAAATTCAAGGACAAGCAAATCTAAGCCATAGCTACAACTAAAGGAAATGATAAACACAAATACATACTGTAATTCTGAGAGGGCAGGCCAGGGAATGGAATGAGGAGGAGCATATAGGTAGATAGAGGTTTTTGATAATATTTGAGTGATTGGATTATAGATTAATTGGTTTTTAAAAAATATAAAATAAATAAATATGGCCAGCCATCCCACATTAAAAACTCAAAAGAATGGGCCACAAGGCACATTTTAAAAACAGTTTTTTAAAAAAAGACACAAATGAAAGAATAATGAACTGGAAGGTAGATATAAAGAAATTACTAAAGGTAATATAGAAAAAAAATGGTAGACTATAGAAAAGAGAAATTAGAGAAGTTAAGACATAGGAAAGATAGAACAAGGAGGTCTATTTAGAGTTCCAGAACAATAAAATGGAGAAAATTGAGGAGAGGCCTATGTTTGACAATATAGTGTCTGAGAATTTTCCAAAACTTATGTAAGACATGAGTCTCAGATTCAGGAAGCACATGAATGCAAGCAGGATAAACAAAATCAACATTAAGACACATGTTGATGGAACATCAGAACCCTCAAGACAAGGAGAAGTGTTTAAAATAATCAGGTATAGAGACTTCCTTGGAGGTCCAGTGGTTAAGACTCTGTGCTTCCACTGCAGGGGGCACAGGTTTGATCCCTGGTCAGGGAATTAAGATCCCACATGCGGTGCGGCCAAAAAAAAAAAAAAAAAAAATCAGATGTAAAATATTATCTACTTAAAAAATTGCAAATAGACGTAAACAGGTTTCTCAATAGCAACAGTGAAAACCAGAAGTCAGTAGAGTAGCTGAACAGTAAAGTAAAACAGTAGAGTAAAAAATAGAAGTCCTTAACATCTCAACTGATTGAAAAAATAGGTGTAAAGCCAGAATTATGTATCTAGCTAAACTTTTATTCAAGAATGAAGGCAAAAAATATTTACAGAAAAGCAAAGTGAGAGTTTATCACCAACAGATTCTTACTAGAAAAACCTCTAAAGAATGTACTTCAAAAAAGGTAGAGAATTATCCGAAAGGAAGCCTGAAATTCAAGAAGGAAGGGTGAAAAAAGTAAATATGTGGATAAATCTAATGAAAACATTAACTGTATAAAAAATAAAAATGTCTAATTTGGAAAGTAAAAGCCAAAGTAGTTAAAATATTCACTATAAAATTTAAGATGGGAGAGTATGATCAGAGTTTAGTTTTAAGTTCAGTATATTGTTCTTGAAGTAGTCATGTTAACACTTTAAGCATAACCACTAAATGGATAGGAATAGAGTGTATAACTTCTGAAACACTTAAAGGTAAAATGGAATTTAAAAATTTACCCAATCCTGAAGATGTTAGGGAAGGAGAAAAATAAACAGAATGTCAAAAGTTCTGCTTCCAGGAACAACAGAGTAGTTAATGCAGACGAACTCTTTGCTGAAGGCAATTTGAAAAGCCGGGTGTTTTAGTTATCTACTGCATAACGACTCACCCTAAAACTCAGCAGCTTAAAACACAAACATATTTATCATCTTACAATGTCTGTGGGTCAGGAATCTGGAAGTAGCTCAGCTGTGTTCTGATTCTGGCTCAGGGTCTCAGGAGTTTGTAGTCACAAACTGTTGGACAGAGAGCTCAAATAGGACTGGAGAATCCAATTCCAAGCTCATTTGTATGGTTGTCAGGCTTCAGTTCCTTGTTGGCTCTTGGCTGAAGGCCTCTGGTTGGGACTGCTTACACTGTAGAAGCTTGCTTCCCCCAGACTGAGAGAGAACCCAAGACAGAGGCCAGTCTTCTATAACCTTTTATAATCTTATGATATACCATCACTTCTACCATTGGTCACAGAGACTAACGCTGGTACAATGTAGGAGGGGCCTTCCCAAGTGTGTAAATACTATGATGCAGAGATCACTGGACACACTGGGTGGTAATAGCCACATGCTTATTTATCTATAGATATCTACCTATATCTCTATAATATCAATTCAGCTGTTGCAGAGGTTGTGGAACCTGGTACCTGGTAAACAACTCTTGCATTAGGTCAGCATTTCAAAGGGCTACACCCTGGGTGTGAGGGTGAACTGGAAGGAAAACTGTTCTTACGAGGTCTGTAGCCTGACTTCTTTTCTGGTTGGCCAAGGGAAACCTAAAATTTTGAATATGGAATAAGGAATTCTGTTGCCTTCAGCCACCTGGCAAAACCAAATGAAAATTCTCTCTGGAAGAAGATAAAATCAGACTAGATCTCAAATTATTTCTACAATAAAGTTTTAAGATAAAGTGCTCAGCAAAGAAAGAAAGATACACAATATGAGATACACAATATGAGTGAGAACCAGCAGAAGCAAGGAAGAGATCATAGGGACTCCAGATTTTAGAATTATCAGACAGACTATAAAACATTTGTTTTTTATGTTCTAGAGATAAAAGACAGGCTTGAAAATTTTAGAAGGGAACTGGAAAGTATATTTTCAAAAAATATGACATAATGTGAAAAAGAATCAAATAGAAATTTTGGAACTGATAAAAACAAAAGAGAATACAAAATTAAAAATATAATACAGGGCTTCCCTGGTGGCGCAGTGGTTGAGAATCTGCCTGCTAATGCAGGGGACACGGGTTCGAACCCTGGTCTGGGAGGATCCCACATGCCGCAGAGCAACTAGGCCCGTGAGCCACAACTACTGAGCCTGTGCATCTGGAGCCTGTGCTCCGCAACAAGAGAGGCTGCGACAGTGAGAGGCCCGCGCACTGCAATGAAGAGTGGCCCCTGCTTGCCACAACTAGAGAAAGCCCACGCACAGAAATGAAGACCCAACACAGCAAAAATAAATAAATAAATAAACTGCTGTTAAAATAATAATACAAAAAAAAGAAAAAAGAAAAAATTTTAAGAGAATACAGTTTTAACATATAATGTACTTTTCGTGGGGTCCCAGAAAGAGAGAAGAGAGAATGGGGTAGAAGCAATATTTGAAAGATATACGTCCAGAGATTCAAGAAACCCTGTGATTCCCAAATCTGTAAAAAACCAAAGACAAAGATAATAACTTAAAGCAAAATGAGAAAAACACATTCGAAGACCTTTTAGACAGTTAAGTTTTCTACAGCAACAACAGAAGCCAGAAGACAGTATATGGATAGCTTCAACGTACTGAAAGAAAATAACTGTCAAGTTAAATTCTTTATCTGGCAAACATATCTCTTAAGAATGAAAGAAAAATAAAGACATTTCAAACAAAAACTGAGCTTACTACCAGCATATCCACACTGAAGGAAATTCTGAAAGGTGTTCTTTAGACAAAAGGAGAATGATTCCAGATTGGGAGATCAGAGACGAAGTTAGAGATTAACTCATTTTTTAAAAATACATGATCGTATTGGCATTTTACTTATTTATTTATTTATTTTAAGAAATTTATTTATCGGCTGCGTTGGGTCTTCGTTGCTGCACGTAGGCTTTCTCTAGTGCAGCGAGCGGGGGCTACTCTTTGTTGTGGTGCACAGGTTTCTCACTGCAGTGGCTTCTCTTGTTTCGGAGCACAAGCTCTAAGTGCGCAGGCTTCAGTAGTTGTGGCATGCGGGCTCAGTAGTTGTGGCTTGCAGGCTGTAGAGCGCAGGCTCAGGAGTTGTGACTTAGTTGCTCCGCGGCATGTGGGATCTTCCTGGACCAGGACTCGAACCCATGTCCCCTGTATTGGCAGGTGGATTCTTAACCACTGCACCACCAGGGAAGTCCCGAGATTAACTCACTATTGACCAGGGGATTTTTGCAGAAACTAATGCCCATGACCGGCGATTTTTATTTTGGCTGGCCAAAAATTAATTCTGTTATTTCACTATTACTTTGCAGGTTATTTACATTCAATAGTTACACCTGACACACCTGTAAAGTCTTCTAATTTTCGTGAAATGTCTTCAATCCACTCTTCTATAGAAGCAAAGGAGCATTCTCTAGCACCGTGAGTTTCATTTTTACTTTCCACATCAGAACCAATCACTAAGGTTTTTTGTCTTTTTCTTGGCCTAATATTCACATCGTCGGAATCAGAACTATATTCCAAAGAACTATCATCTTCTGAGACATTATTATATATGTTGCTGAGACAATCAGAGAAAGTATCTGCATAAAATTCACTGAAAAATTCTTCTTCACTCAAAATTTTGTGATGGGTCATTTTTGAAAAATTTACTTTTATAATATACACAAGGTTGGAACAAAAACCTAATGGAGCAAAATGTGAATGATACAATCACAAGTTGTATAATGAACGCTTGATAAATGTTAAGCTCTAACAACTTCGCATGGTGATGTTAATTGTATCACTCTCTAAAAATGTATTAACATGTCTCCAGTCAATAATGTGTTTAAGAGCAATAAAATAGGTAAATATGTGGTTGAATCCAAATGAACACTGGTCAAAGAGTAATGTCCTTTGTAGTTGAAATATATACATGACAGCAATAGCATATAAGTCAATAGAAAAGTCAATAAAATTGAAATATTCTAAGATCCTTGCATTTCCAGGAAGAGGGTATATTTTCTTTCTTTCTTTCTTTTTTTTTTTTTTGGCCATGCAGCTTGTGAGATCTCAGTTCCCAGACCAGGGATCAAACCCAGGCCCCTGGCAGTGAGAGTGATGAGTCCTAACCACTGGACTGCCAGGGAATTCCCTATTTTCTAGGGAAACTAATAAGGTAATATATCATATTAAAATAGTATATTTTCAAAGTAATGGGAAAAATAAAGTGGTGTTTAATTTTTTTAAAAAAGACAAGAAAAAAGAGAAAAATAAACAGGCAGGAAAAAAACCCACCACATTGTAAGATGGTAGAGTAAAACCCAATTAGATCAGTTGTTATATTAAATGAACTTAATTCTGTAGTCTTTTGTTGTTGTTTTGTTTTGTTATGCTTTTTTAAAAAAATCTTGGCCAGGCCACATGGCTTGCAGGATCTCAGTTGCCTGACCAGGGATTGAACCCGGGCCACGGCAGTGAAAGCACCAAATCCTAACCACTAGACCACCAGGGAACTCCCTAAATTCTGTAGTTTTTTTTTTTTTTAAGCATTTATTTATTTATTTATGGCTGCATTGGGTCTTTGTTGATGCTCGTGGGCTTTCGCTAGTTGTATCGGGTGGGGGCTACTCTTTGTTGCGGTGCACGGGCTTCTCATTGTGGTGGCTTCTCTTGTTGTGGAGCATGGGCTCTAGGCGCATGGGCTTCAGTAGTTGTGGCACGTGGGCTCAGTAGTTGTGGCTCATGGGCTCCAGAGCGAAGGCCTGGTAGTTGTGGTGCACAGGTTTAGTTGCTCCACAGCATATGGGATCTTCCCAGACCAGGGATTGAACTCGTGTCCTCTGCATTGGCAGGTGGATTCTTAACCACTGTGCCACCAGGGAAGTCTAATTCTATAGTTTTAAGACAAACGATTTCAAAAAAAATTTTTTTTTTTCTAAAAACAAATATTTGCTCTTTACAAAAGTGTATCTAAAGCATAAGAATGTTTGAAAGTAAAAGAATGGAGTAATATAACAGATAAATGTCTGATAAGAAAGATGAAGAAAAAAGGCACTAAAAATTCATGTGAAAAATGACAAATCATGTAGACACTGAAAAAAAGAGCTTTATTTTATTGAAGATTTAGATCAAATGAAAATTCCTTGAAAAGTGAACATATCAAAACTGACATAGGAATAAAGAGCAAACAAATAGTATTATTTAAAAAAATAAAAGAGGGGACTTTGCTGGTGGTGCAGTGGATAAGACTCCATGCTCCCAATGCAGGGGGCCTGGGTTCGATCCCTGGTCGGAGAACTAGATCCCACATGCGTGCCACAACTAAGAGTTCTCAAACCACAACTAAGAAGCCCACATGCTGCAACTGAGGAGCCAGCGAGCCACAGCTAAGGAGCCCGCCTGGTGCAACTAAGACCTGGTGCAACCAAATAAATAAATATTTTAAAAAAAGAATAGAAAAGAAAAAATTCTTTAAAATTAAAGAAATTGAATCCATAATTTAAAGTCTTCCCACAAGGGAAACTCTAGGCCCAGATGGCCCCAGTGGTAAATTGTACCAAACATTTAAGGAAGAAATAATCCCAGTAACTAATACATTCTTTTGGAGGACAGAAAAAGAGTATACTTATGTATATATATGGAACTGCAGCTTCAATTAGCATTATAGCCTTATTAAATTTAAAATAATATATTCTCATTCCCCTAAATCCATCTGTCTTGTGAATATGCCACATAGGTGATTTAAATGGGATGTGACAGGAATAATTACCCCTGCATTTTTCAAGTTTTGGATAGTGGCCCTGATACTAGTGTGCCTTCCTCACCCCCTTCCGCAAGATTTGACATTAACTTTATTTTGGGGAGAGAGGGTGCTCAATATGTTACTGAGTCCAAGTTCATACTGCTCACTGCATGATAGGCCAATAAATCATGAGACGAGTCGCTGGGGCAAGAAATAGCGACTTTATTTGGAAAGCCAGCAGACAGAGAAAATGGTGGACTAGTATCCCAAAGAACCATCTTCCCTGAGTTAGAATTCAGGCTTCTTTTATACTAAAAGGGGAGGGGGTAAAGTCCTGGTTCAGGTCAGACTTCGGAGGGGATGTGTTAATTTCTTCCTGCCTGCAGCCATTCACAGATAGGCCTGGTCAGGATGTTTCCTGTGAGCAAAACAATTTATTGTTAAACTAACAAATTTTAGCTTAATGCTCATTACATGGGAGGCAAGATTCTCAGATGTATGCCATCATGTATAATTTAAGCTTATAGGCAACATCCCTTTTGTGATTAACTTGTAGCAATGGCAATAGAATTCAAAGCTTAAAGTAAAAGAAACAGATCCAATATGGAGTCAGATTTGTTCTTCCTTATTACAGTGATACTTCCACTGACCTTTTCTTTCTTTATGGGTTAGGGAGCCAAAGAAGGGATTCTGCCAGTTGCTGAGTTTATCTGTTCCAAAGACACACTCAAGAACTGGGGAAATAATTACAATTTGGTTCTTATCAGCTCCATCAAGAAGTAAACTTGGCCTCCCTCCTCTGACTGGTGGCTCACAATGGTCTTCTGGGTCTAAAGGGATTAGTAAGAGCCATTGCTTAATAATCTTGAAATGAATAGGTATTTCATTTTTTGCAGTGCACAGTTATCCCTTGGATCTCTTTGTGAAAGGTTAGGTAGAAGATTTAGAATAGATACTTGTTATTTGCTGGGTCTTTCCTCACCTCATTAATCAGTTTCACCCTCATTAATCATGCTCAGGAATTGTGAACTAATTCTGAGCTGAGTTTTGGCAAGGGATTATGACTCTGTTTCGGTGACTCAAGTTGGATCCTTTTTAGTTTTAATGTTTTTTTGTTATATACACAGCACATAGACCTTAGTGTGCTGCTTGTCTGTTTCAATCCTGAGTAACCCAAGAGCAACTGACCAGTGCCCAACATCCTTCTGTATCAAACTCCTCTGATTACCCTCCCATCCTGCTGCCTATTACAATAGCCATTCCCATTTTGCCTCTGAAGTGAGTGGTAAGCTTGGCTTTTGCTAACCAGGGATTCTATTATCCCCTTTAAAATCAGGGAACCCATTTCAATTCAGTATTCTCCCTTCAGTTAACAGATACTTCATTGTGTTTCAAAGAAGTTTGTAATCCCTTCACAAATTTATTTTTTAACCTTATAATTTATTGAGCTGTAATTCACATTCCATACAATTTAAATTATATAATTCAGTGATTTTTAATATAGTCAGAGATATGAGTAATCACCACAACAGTCAATTTCAGGACATTTTTATCACATCAAGGAGAAAAACCCATATATTTAATTATTACTCCTCTGCCCCTCTATCCCCCCATTCATATCACCCCAATCCCCCAGCCCTAAGCAACCATTAATCTATTTTATGTCTCTCTAGCTTACTAAATCCTGGATTTTTGTATCAGTGGAATCATGTAGTATGTGGTCTTTTGTGGCTTCTTTCACTTAGTATAATGTTTTCAAGGTTCCTTCATGTGGTAGCATATATTAGAACTTCATTCCTTTTTATGGCCAAATAATATTCCATTGTATTGATATACCACAATTTGTTTATCCATTCATACATTAAATGATATCTGGGTTGTTTCCAATTGGGACTATTACAAACAAAGCTACTATGAATATTCATGTACAGGTGTTGGTGTGAACATAGTCTTCATTTCTTTGGGATAAATGTCCATCAGTACAATTTATGGATCATATGGAAGTTGCATGTTTAGTTTTTAGGAAATTGGCAAACTATTTTCCAGCACTTGCTAGCAATGTTTGAATGATTCAGTTTCTCCATATCCTCACCAGCCCTTGGTGTTTTCACTATTTATTTTAGCCATTCTGATAGATGTGTCATGATATCTCATTGTGGTTTAATTTGCATTTCTCTAATGGTTAATGAATGATGTTGAGTCTCTTCTCAAATGATTATTTGCCATTTGTATCCTCTTTGGTGAAATGTTTCTTTATGTCTTTTGCCCATTTTCTAACGGGATTGTTTGTTATTTTACTGTTGAATGTTTACAGTTCTTTATAAATTGCAGATATTAGTCCTTTGTTATATATATGGCTTGCAAACTATTTTCTCCCAGTCTATAGCATATCTTTTCATCCTTTCACCAGCCAAAGTTTTAAATTTTGATGAAGTTCAATTTGTCAATTTTTTCTTTTATGAATCATGTTTTTTGTGTCAAGTCTAAGAACTCAAGCCTGAATGAAGCACAGACATATTTTCTCAGTAAGGTACATCACAGACTTCCTGCACTTAGGAACAGTGCACATGCACTATCCTGGGCCATTTTACACAGCAAAATCACCAACAAAGGGCACAAAATATGAAAAACGTGGCATGAAGTAGACTGCAAAAAGGACACATGTTTACAATATGAGAGCTGAGACAAGAAGGGAGAGCATTGCCTTGTTCAACCTTAGCTGGGAACTCTTTCTCCTGGAGAGCTGATGTCTGTCAGTTTTCTGGTAGCCTAGCGGGGAAGGGAGCTGCACCTCTCAGCCCTCAGGAGTCACTGTGCTGGCTGTCCTCTTTTTGCCTCTATAGATCCATTTCCCCCTTCTTTGCCTTAGGACATTGTTATCTAAGAACTGCATCACCTGGGTCCCCTTGCTCTCTGACTTCTGGTTGGATTTGGCTACTTCTTCAGTCCCTGGTCTACAACTGCACTGAAAAGTGTTTTTATAAACTCAACACACATTTCTGTGATTTCTTCCTAACTGTATGCACTTCATGTAATTTCAAAAATTATCTAATTTAGGGATTGAAAAATATTAGTTTACTTTGATGATTTACCTAATAAGATCATAAAAATTTCAACTGCTTAGATATCCTATCTTGTATACATCCTATACATATAGACATACATGTATATATATGTATGTATCACTTAGTGTCATACCTATGTATGTATGTGTCTATATATACATATATTTGATACAGCTTTCACTACCTTTTATCAATGGAAAGGTTCAGCATGCTGCACACATACAGAATCATTATATGGTAGCAGAGTATATAATAAAAATAGTAGCTGCTAACATTTAATCTCTGTTATCTGTGAAGTAGGTACAAATATTCCCATTTTACAGATTGGGAAGTAGAGGCAGAGAAGTTCAGGAACTTTCCCATGGTCCATGGTGAGTAAGTGGCAGAGCCAGAATGCTACCCATGCAGTTGGACTCTCTAGTCCATGCTCTTAAACACTCCACCATAATATCTCTCAAAAGTTATTGCCTCCTAATAGGATGCTGATGTTGATATTGATGATGGCAGTATTGTGTTCCTATATTTGGGTCCAAATATTCATGTACAGAGGAGCTGCATTATATAGCATAGTTCTTGTATCTTACCTACCTCACAGCCTAAATTCATTCAACAAATATTTATCTCTGTCTACCATGTACCTCTTCTGTCACCTTCAGTTACCTTCCCTCTAGTATCTTGTCTTTCTCCATAGGTTTCTTCTCTGTTTTGAGGTGTCTAGTGTGGGATGGAATTGATGGCTAGTGTATGAGCTTACCATCCTCTCTAATGAAACATATCTGGGAAGACCCCAAGGTTTGCATCCACGAAAAGACACTCCAAGGTGTTAAGAGGAATTGATCAAATTGTTCTCATTACTTCCTGAGTCTTATTTCCATGATGATCTTTTCAGTTTTATTGCAACAGCTACACCCATGTCTAGACTCTGATGCTCTGAACCGAACATTGACCTTTGTGCTGATCACTTGAGCTAGGATGGAATTTTTAAAAGTTAAACCATAGAGAGAATGGTAAGGAAATAAAAATTGAAAATACAAGTAGGATAAAAACAACTAATTCTACAATGTTTAGTTTCTGGTTCTATCATGGGAAGCTCTGTCTAAAGAAAAAAAGGGCATCTTCAGAGAATCTGATTTCATTGGTCTGTGACGGGGTCCTTTCTTTAATTTTATTATTGAATAAACTCCAAATATAAAAAGAATTAATGCTGTTCTGATTTCAAATCACATTTTACCTCTTGTTTTCAAAACTGCTGCATCGTAAGGCCTTGCTGGCACAGTGGGAGGAAGTGGCTATTGGCTTTTGGGCTTTAACGCCAGTGTAGAGACCCTCAGGTGATGGAGACATCAGGAACGTGGCTCCGCTAGAGCTGTGTGTGTGGTAGAGGTGTTCAGGCAGGTACGGGCAGCAGATTTCTCTGAGATTTAGTTGAGCCAACAAAACAAAACAGAATACAAAGAAGTACAATTGAAACAACTTAATCATCAAATATTTATTGGGACCCTTTCTTTGTGGCAGGTACTGTTCTAATCCCTGGGATATGACAGTGAGTCAAAGTGCCTATACTCATGGAATTAGCATTCTGGTGGAATATATAAAACATGAAATTTTCTTAATTTTTCTAGATAAATAAATAAGTTTTATTTTTAAAATAAATCATACTGAATTCTTTATCAGTGCATAACTTTTGCAACTGATATAAAAATATGAAGTGGAAGATATATGAATTTTGTCGTTTTTGGAACATTACAGGAAGAATTTCTCTTTGCTTTCCATTCCTGCCCCTTGTTTTTAGAGGATCCCAGTACTTTATTTTATAGAATCCTTTTAGGCATTCAGTTTCAATGTGCAAAATGATCCTTTACCATCTTGGACTGACCTTTCAACCAGGTCATCTGTTTCTTTAAGCACTCAATCAACAAAATATGCCACCTGTTTATATACACAGTGTACACAGTAAGTACTGTTTAGAAATCAAAAAGCCAAAAATAGCTCATATACTGAAAGGAAAAAATCCCCAACAATTAAAAAAGGCCATGGGGATACAATTTTCCTATCATTTGAAGAACTAGCAGAGTTCTTAAAAAGAACTAGGAGAGGTTTAAAAAAAAAACTGTGTGAGAGTTGTCTAAATTAGAAGAGAATCAAGATTAGGAAGTCCATGGAATAGAGAAATGTTACATATAATTAGAAAATAAAGTAAAAAATCCAAGACCAGTGTTAGTGGGTGAATTACATCCCTCCACCAAAAAAATGTGTATGTTGAAGTTGTAACATACAGTACCTCAAAATGTGACCTTATGTGGAAAGAGGGTGATTGCAGACGTAATTAGTAAGGATGAGGTCATACTGGAATAAGGTGAACCCCTAATCCAATATGACTGGTATCCTTATAAGAAAGAGAAATTTGGACACAGACATGCGCACAGGGAGGATGCCATGTGAAGATGAAGGTAGATCAGGGTGATGCATCTGTGAGCCAAGGAACACCCATGATTACCAGCAAACTGCTAGAAGTCAGGGGAGAGGCATGAAACAGGGTGTCTCACAGCTCTCAGAATGAGCCAACTTGGCTGAAACCTTCATCTTGAATTTCTAGTCTCCAGAACTGTAAGACAGTAAATTTCCGTTGTTTTTTTTTTTTCCCCCAGCAAATACAACCAGAGAGAATTCAGACTTCCAACAGAGCACATGCAAGCAGTGAACAGGAAACACACACTAGGAGTACAGGTGCTCTGGGCTCTTAAAGGAGAAGAGCTAGAGAAAGGTTTTCAAAGACGAACTGCATTCCTAGTGCTCATAGTGAGAACCCACAGAAGCTATGGGAAAGCTGTGTAATGTCTGTATTTACCAGGCCAAAGTAAATGTACAGGTTATGCCGTAAATGTTCATGTTAGTGTCTTGTTACAGAAATTTTTCTTTCACTATGACCCATCTAAGTATTGGCAGAGTTTATATAATAGCTTCTGCAAGTCACTATGGATGGTGTGACTATGAAATAATGAGAATAATTTCTATAAGAAACATATTTTTAAATGTCTCATTGCTTTTCCATCATATGATATTTTTCAATCCCAGTCATTTTTGGTTGGTTTGGCCATGTGTTCTCATGACGCGATGCAAATCTGTACTGAATTTAGCAGCCTTGGCATCTTGGTGGGCTCTCTGAAATACCTCGCACTTCACGATTCTTAGCAAGTTCCTGGTCTCTTACAGACGCTACAAGAAGTTAAGATTTGTAAGAGAAAAAGCCTGGACTCTAGGCAAAAGTCATTTCTGAGGCCAGTCAGCTCTTTTTGTTTTTGTGTAAAGTGATTCGGTTTTCTTGCTCTTGTCACTTGAACACATTTTTGAATTGGGTATATAGCATTATTTTACCGCTAGTCACTAAACACTTTTCCAGTTTATTTACTTTGCTTAAAAAGTGCCACATCAACTACTAGACAGCTTGGTACAAGGTATTGAATATAAGGTTGTCAACTCTGTGATGACAGAAGAACACAGAATCAGGGTATTCCTGAATTCCAACTGACTGATGTCCCTGGGAGTCATGAAAACACTGGTGTAGTGACTGCTCTTTCACTGAAGCAATACTGGCTGTACTTCATTTCATTTGCTACACAGTGATTTTCATTTGTTCTAAATAATTATTTCCAGTGGCCAATTCAATGGATTCTATGGTGAACTGAGAGGAAATTATTTCCTCTTAACAATCTGTTTGAAAATAAGTGAGCATTTTTATAGTTTGAGCAAACTGTTTGTGTGAATAAAGCAGGAACGAACATGTTTGTGCTCATGGAGAGTGTCCAGTCTACTTGAGTCAGGAAAGGATGGAGTTTCCTGTGGTGTAGTAAAACCCATGTTCTAAGGGAGGTCTTGCACATGCAAAGCCTTGGAGGCTTGCCTCATTCACCTTCAGGTAGAGCACTCAGGAAGCAGGGAAGAAAGAAACCCTAGGGACAGTGAGGAATGAATGAGAAAGGCTGGGCTTCCAATATTGTCCAGTAGTCAGGAGACACTGAGTCATAAAACACACTAGAAAGAATGGCTAATGGAGTAAATCAGAATGCAAAGATTGTCTTAGTGCTAATTAACTTTTTCTGGGCAGAAAATTCATTTTGATTCTCTTGGGTTCTTCCCAGTATGTGCCAGGTTGAGCTAAGGTATAAGAATCAGTAGTTATGTGGAATCAGTGGGATTAAATTTTGAACTTCTGATACCTTTTCCCATGGACTTGATGCAGTTTAAGGAAATGTGGTATGAGTACTTCACAAAACGGTCATGTCTGCCCACTGTCCCTAGAAAATATCTCAGTAGGTAATCTGGGAAGGTCCTCAGACATTGTAACTGCTGCATGGGCAGGTATTATACTCAGAGGACATTGCCTTTAAATGTTAACTACAACAGTGACTATGATGCTAATAAAGCACTTATGTGCCAGGCCCTGTGCTAACTGCTTTATCCACAGAGAATAACCTGCTGATATGCATTTAGCCCCAGGCCAGAGTCCAGGGCAAGGTGACCCCATGTGTTACTAATTTGATGTTGGTAAGAACTTCCTGAACAAAAGCCATTACATTTGTTTTCATTATATCTTGTTTTTGTTACTAATTTGATGTTGGTAAGAACTTCCTGAACAAAAGCCATTACATTTGTTTTCATTATATCTTGTTTTTGTTTTCATTATATCTTGTTTTGTTACAGAGACACCAAAAAGTAGAGATTAACTTGTTAATTTAGAAAATAAATTCTAAAGGCCAAAAGCATGTTAAATCACAAAAAAAAGAACCATGAGGATTCGATAAGCTATTTCTTTCTGGGGATTGGTCCCCTTGATAGGAAGTAAATCTGCAAAATGTATATTGGTAGTTCTTGGGATCTTCTGGTTTTGTCTGTGTCCTGGATTTTCGCTTTGTGTAGAAGGGGTAAAGGTGGGAGTTAGGAAGGTAGGGAGAGGCCCCAATTAATTCTTATCACTTGGGATTGAGGCCAAAATTTTCTTTCCCTCAGATTCTAGAAATGTATATTTCCTAGCAAATAGCATTAAGTTATAGCTGGTAATGATTTAGGAAAATGTTTTTTACTTTTAAGACCTGAAAGCTATGGACTCCGCGTGTCTTGTGTCTGTTACATTATGAAATTTAATTTAATATCCTGTATATATTGCAAAGGTTATTTTTGTTTGTTAAAACAATTGCAAATTATACCTTCAACTAAATTTTCAAGTTGTAACCCATTCAAGTTTTGAGTACAATGACCAGAATGTATATTTACTCCTTTAAATTAAGACTGTGTAGAGGGCTTCCCTGGTGGCGCAGTGGTTGAAAGTCTGCCTGCTGGTGCAGGGGACACAGGTTCGTGCCCCGGACTGGGAAGATCCCACATGCCTTGGAGCGGCTGGGCCCGTGAGCCATGGCCGCTGAGCCTGCGCGTCCAGAGCCTGTGCTCCGCAACGCGAAGTATATTCCTGTTATATTAAATGATTTATAAATATTACTTTTCATTTTGAGTCCCTAAACAGAGAAGAAATAATAAGGAAAAGGCAGAATATCAAACACTCACTTAACTACATACACATTTAAAAGGAATTCAGTTTCTCTTTGAATCATTCAGTTAGAGGCATGGGCTGTCTCTGAACTCAATCTTCCCTGTTGAGCAGGTCTACCAAGATTTTTATCAAAATCTTACACAGCTCTTCCAAGGGGATGTTTGAGGAGTTGAGGTCAAAGGAAGAGACTTTGGAACTTATCAGGCTACGAGCAGAAAGGTGATCCGAGAAAAACAACAACAACAAAAAGGGCTTTACTTTTCATGTCGCTACAAAGAGAATTTGAAAAGTCCAAAACAAAGGTCTTCACATAGTTGCTTTTTAAAAAAGAAAACCCCAAACAACCTAGACTGTAATTTTAATAGCCTTTTGAGCAGATCTTTGCTTTAACTGAAATACAGTTTTTAAATGCCATCTTAGTATTTCTGGTTAAGATTGACAGGGACTCCAGTAGTATCAGGCACACCTAGTACTCAGATTGTGGATTCTCATACCATTCTCCAGTGGAAGGAGCTGCACTCCTTGGAGAAATGGCTGCTTGTAGGGCTGGGGCAGGATATTTATAAGATGAGCCTGGAGTATCTTGTAGTGCCAGAAAGTAAGGAAGTGCTAAAAGGAAGAAAGAAAGAAAGAAAGGAAGAAAGGAAGGAAGGAAGGAAGGAAAGGAAGAGAAAGAAAGAAAGAAAAAAAAAACCCAGAGTGACAAGTGATGAAGTACTCAAAAACAAACAAAGAAAAAACCCAAAAAAATCCCTTATACACAAAACCCCACAATGATAGCGGTGTGGATATAGGAGCCAACTGAAAGAGCTCTCAATGGCCAATTTGAGTGACAAAATTAACAAAGTAGTACAGGACTACTACTAAAGTATCAAAGTATGAAATAAAATCCATGAGTCCATACTGATATAAATAAGTGATTAAATAAATAAATGAGGGAGAACACACACATTTCCCTCACAAAAGAATACCAAATAATTTATGTTGGTACTCTGCCCTCAAGAAGGTGGAGTATAATTCCAAACTTTTAAGTGTGGGCTGCACACAGTGACTTTCTTCTAAAGAGTACAGGATGGAAAAAGGAGAAAAAAAGGTTAACTGCACACTGGGGGAAACTGGTAAACACTACCTCAGCTAGGTAATCAAGGTTAGTGTCAACAGTGATGTTATGTTGATAGCATGTATACTTTTTTTTTTTTTTTTTTGAAAACCTTTTTTTTTTTTTTTTTTTTTTTTTGCGGTACGCGGGCCTCTCACTGTTGTGGCCTCTCCCGTTGCAGAGCACAGGCTTCGGACGTGCAGGCTTAGTGGCCATGGCTCACGGGCCCAGCTGCTCTGCGGCATGTGGGATCTTCCCAGACCGGGGCATGAACCTGAGTCCCCTGCATCGGCAGGCGGACTCTCAGCCACTGCGCCACCAGGGAAGCCCGCATGTATACTTTTGATAGGATGTGATGAAAATGGTAGTTGACCTCTGTGGTCTTCATCCCCAAAACACACTACTCCAGTCTAATCATGAGAAAAACACCAGACAAATCCTAACTGGGGGACATTCTACAAAATATCTGACAGATAATCCTCAGACTATAGAGGTCATTTAAAAAAAAAAAAAAAAAAGGAAAGGAAAGTCTGATAAACTGTCACAGCCAAAAGGAGCCTAAGGACACATGACTACTAAATGTAATGTGGTGTCCTGGATGGGATCCCAGAACAGAAAAAGGATATTAGGGAAAACCTGAGGAAATCTGAATAATACTAATGCATGAGTATTGGCTAATTAATGTGACAAAGGTACCATACTAATGTAAGATGTTAATAATAGGTGAAACTGGATATGAGGTAAATAGGAACTCTGTACTATTTTCCCAGTAATTTTGTAAATCGAAAATAGTACTAAATTTAAAAGTTTATTAAAAAAATATTAGCGGGGAATATGATTGGGGGAAATCAGTAATACTGTTACTTTGGACTTGTACCAGCCTCTTCTCCTGCTTGTTTAAAAAAAAAACTTCTGTGAAAGGTCTCACTTGTCCTCACACTGTCTGAGATATACAGATGACCAATATTTTTTTCTTGATTATAACAGGGAAGGAAAATATAGTTGTCTACTTACCCTACTGTTGAATTAGATGGCGTGGGCATCCTAGAATAAAAACAGGAAACAAACCCTAATTTATATTAAGGACTTTTAAAAGCTTACATTCCTGTTAGAAACTTGCTTAAGAATAAAGATGTATCCCATTTGCGAACTACAGTGTCTTTAAGATAATGATTTTGCATTTGCAACTTCTTCTAATGATAATAGAGCTCTGGTTCTTACTGATGTTCACTCTCATAGGCAGAGCACCAAAGTGTTCTGAGGTAGCCTGACACCATGCATGGGGTACAATTACATGACCTAAAGTGATCAGAGTGTGGCCTGGTTGGAGAAAATATATAAGTACGGTGTGTGCTTTGTCCCTTTGCCCAGGATTGCTCATCTCTCATGATAGTAAATGTTGCCCAGTTGCAGAGAGGCTAGAACAAAACTGAACAAGTTCCCAGAGGCATGCCTTTTCTGAATCACTTCATTTGAAGGTTGGGTACTTACTAATTACTCTGAACCCTACATGCCAAGAAATAACAATGCAGCCCAGGGACAAACTCCACACTAGAGAAGGATTGTCATCTGCTTTCATTGCATTTCAGCAATTAGTTTCAGCCTATGCAAATATTTCTGAAATATTTCAGTTATGAAAAATGAACTGACTTATCAGTTGTAGTAAAGGCAGTAAAATTGAATATACTGTTTGCTTTTTTATATGTTCCTCTATTTAGCAAGTGGTACGTAAGCCATGTAATTTTATTAGTCCATATTGTATTATAAACAGACAATTCATGTGAACCTTAAAAGGTTTATATCTTTCTTTATTTGGACTCTAAGTTTGTTGGAACTAAAAAAAAAAAAAAAAAAAAAGCACGTTTTCCAGTTATATTTCTGGTTGAGTAGGGGAATGGGAAGCAATGACTATAGGAATCTATGAGATCTAGAGTTACCAGATTGGCTATTATATATGAAACATCAAATCAGCATCTAAATTTTTTCTCATGTGACAAATTTAGCTGATATTGACAAGTACATGCCTAAAATTGATTTGATTCAACACGGATAAAATTATACATATATACACGTATATATATGTATAACTGAATCACTTTGCTGTACACTTGAAACTAATACAACATTGTAAATGAGCTATAATTTAAAAAAATGGAAAAATAAGAATAAAAATTTAAAAAGAAAAGCTTTCTTAAAAATTCAAAGTTTGAAAGGATAAAATGAAAATAAAAAATGCTCAGAGACAGCAATTCCTTGACCTGAACCTATCCATGATTTTACTGCCACTCTATCTAATACTTTTCAGTTTACTAATCCCAAAGGGATATACAAGGCCCAGCAACGACAAATTTCATGTCTTTTTGGCTCCCTCTTGTGGCTGAACTCTATATTAACTTCTTACCTATAAACAGATTCCTAACAATTCTAACAAAGGTAAAAACTAATGTTTTCATTTTTACTTCAGTGCTGTTGATGTTTTATTTTTATATGAAAAGTTAAAAGCATGCCTTTGTAATATATACAACAAACTATTTCAAAGAGCAAAAAACAATATAGTAGAAAATAATTCCTCTAAGCAAAGGGTAAATTAAGTATTCCTTATCCAAAAAAGAGACTTAGGGAATAATTTTATTAAGAGTTATTTGTAGATTGTCATAACAAACCTCTCTCATAAAATTCTGATTAAAAATTTTGTTGAGGGCACTGGGGCTTTTTCTATGAACCTTTTAAGAAACGTTAACAGATTCTTATTAGATTGAATAACTAGGTCAAAGGCAGGGAAATGGGCCAAGACGATCTGTATGAATCTTTTCAAACATTACTATTCCCTATTTCCTACTTTTTTCTTTGTTTAAGTGCAACAAACTGTTAGTGGATTTTAGTTTATTTGTTTTATTTTTGTTGTTTTGGTCTTGGTTCCTATAATCAATAATCTCTATTGAAAAAAAAGGAACACTTGTTTTTCTATAAGTTCCCACTTTGGAGCTTTTTTATTTTGCATATAACTCATTTCCACTTGAAAATGTTATTTGATCTCATATAAGGAAAAGAAACCTCAAACTTACAAAGAATCATTTCCATAGATGTCACTTTTTTTGTTCTGTGACAAATAATAAAATTGTTCAAGAGGAAGCTTTCTGAAAAGAAAGGAAAGATTAAATTGAACATCTTTTTAATAACACAGTGTAATGGTGAGATAGTAAAAGATAAAAACAGACTAATACAACGATGTATATATGGTAATTCAGTATATGAAAAGATGGCATTTTAAATCAGTGGAAAGAGTTTACTTTTCAATAAACAGTGCAGGAGAAATTCACTAGCCATTTGGAAAAAAAGATCTTTATTTCATATTACTCACAGAGATAATTTCAGATGAATTAAAAATCTAAAGAATTAGGGAAAAGCATACAAATATTAAAAGAAAATATACAAGAATATGTTTTTTCTTAGTGGTAGGGAAAACATTTTAAATAAGATTTTAAAAAAGTCAAAAATCAAAAGGAAGTTTGATAACATCAAGTGAAAAACTTCTGAAGACAAGACAGCATAAAAAAGCTCAAATAAAACAAAGATTGGAAGAAATGTTTACAATAAAGATACATAAGGGATTAATATCCAGAACATAAAGAACCAATGAGAATCTATAACTAAAAGACAAGCAATAAAAATGGGCAAAGAATAAGAACAGAAAAGGAAATATAAACGGTCATACATAAGAAAACATAAACATAAGAAAAAAAGTACTTAACCTAATCAGAGAAATGCATTCTGATAACCATGATAACATTTTTATTCGTTAGATAGGCAAAAATTATACAGTTTGATAATATAATACAATTGGCCAATAGTATGGTGAAATGGATACTTTTAGACAATACCATGAGAATATAAAGTATTTGGGCTATATCTACTAAAATTAAAAATATTCATATATTGTGACCCATAACTTCGACTTAGGATTTTCCCTAGAGAAACATTCATTTGTGTATTGAGCTCAAGGAGGCCTGTACAAAGATATTTATTACATTCAATTAATACAAAAGAAAAAAAATACAAGAATGGCTAAATAATCTGATGTATCCATATTGCGGAACACTGTGAGAAATTAAAAAGAATGAGATAGATTGTATTTACAATCTTTAGATTGCAGTTTTAGGTTCACAACAAAGTTGAGGAAGGTAGAGAGATTCCCAAACACCCTTTACCCTGCACATGCTTATCCTCCCCCATTATCAACACCTCCCACCAGAGTGCTACCTTTGCTAGGACTGATGAACCTCCACGGACACATCATTATCACCTGAAGTCCATAGTTTACATTAGCCTTCACTCTTGGAGCTTGTGATGTTTTTTTGTTGTTGTTGTTTTTTGCGGTACGTGGGCCTCTCACTGTTGTGGCCTCTCCTGTTGCGGAGCACAGGCTCTGGACGCGCGGGCTCAGCGGCCATGGCTCACAGGCCCAGCTGCTCCGCGGCATGTGGAATCTTCCTGGACTGGGGCACGAACCCATGTCCCCTGCATCAGCAGGCGTACTCTCAACCACTGCGCCACCAGGGAAGCCCGTAATGTTTTAATATATATTGTAGTGCTGAACTGTTCCTCGCTGCTCAATATCTTTGAACACCCACCCTGTATCTCATCTACTCAATGTAGATTCCGAAAAACTTGCTTTCTCAGCCTTTGAGATTGGCCCTAAAGTATGAGGGTTATTCATACCCCACAAGAACGCTCACCAACAGAACCCCACACTGAGGATGTTTGTAATTAGATAGATAATATGATCAAGTCTGTGGGCATCAGCCAGGTTTTCTTCAGTCACCCTGGTGCTTGCTCAGCGGCTTCATAAACTAAATTATCATGAGGGCAGGGGCAGAAGTTCTTATTTATGGACTCAGCAACATGACCTCATCAAAACTGACCTGGCCACATGTGAGTTTACCAGCAGAAGTTACCAACCCTAAGTAATTCATAGAGAAAAATCTCTCTGGGTGTACTGGTCAGCCACCTGGTGGGAGGCTGATTACATTCAACCCCTTCCATCTTGAAAGATGATTTATCCTCACAGGACACTTCTAATTATGGATTTCCCTTTCCTCCTCACTTCACTTCTGCCAGTTACATCATCGGTGGAATGTAACAGAATGCCTTATTCACTGCATGCCATCGTAAACAATATTACTCTTGACTAAGGAACTCAATTTATCACACAAAAAATAAGGCAGTGGTTGAATTTAAGGGTTCACTGGCCTTGTCATATTTACAGAATGGTAGCTTGGCCTATTGACAATTCAGCTATGGCTGAATGTTATCCTGAAGTGTGGCACACGCTGTGAAGCGGTGACTAATAAATAGTTTCCCCCATAGCCAGAATGCATGGTCTAAAAAGCAATGGGGGGAAGTGGGAGTGATGCCCCTCACTCTTATTATTACACTCGAGGAAATCTTTACTTCCTCCCCAGCCACCTTGGGCTTTGCTGGTTTAGAGGTTAAGGGAGAAATGCTTCCATCAGATGACACAACAATGGTCCCGTTGAACTGGAAGCTGAACCGATGAGGTCGTAATCTTGGGCTCCTTATGGTTCTGGAGAAAACAGCCAAGAAAGAATTATTCCAAGTAGGCTGGGATGATTGATCCTAAATATCAAGGGTAAGAAGATTGCTGCTATACCATGCTGGGGGAAAGGAGTATTTCTAGAACCTAAAGCATCTTTTGGACACCTCCTAGCATAGCTTCCAGTGGCATAAAATTAATAGAATACTGTAGTATTCTATTACTACACACAGGCAGAACCACTAAGAGCTTAGATCTCTCAGGAACAAATTTGGGGCTGCCTCACAAGGTAATGAATTCCTACTAGCTAAGGGCAAGGGAACTTGAAATGGGTAGTGGAGGAAGGAAATTATAACACCAATAATAGCCTCATGACCAGCTGTAGACTGCAGTCACTTCCCATATTTTCTTCCTTGCTATGTCCTGTATACATACATATATATATGTATATACATATATATATATACACAACTTTTCTTTATTTCCTCTCCCTTTTCCTTATTATTTCATATAGGGTGTGTTGGCGATGGTTTACTTTATTTAATGACTAAATGTGGACAATCAGGACAATATTATGACTGAAATAGAGAGGAGTGACCATCACCAAGTGATCCTGGACTTGGAGCTGGATGCAGGAACTGATGAGACTTTGGATCTCCCCTTTTGGGGAGGTGAGTGCATTTTCATTTGTATGAAAAATGTTGCATTTTCTTATACTGGAGCAGCAATTCTCAACCTTGGCTGCACGTTAGAATTACCTGAGGGATTTTATTAAAATGCATATTCTGTTTCAGTAAATCTGGGATGGGGCCCCAGATTTTGCATTCACCATTTCCTAGGTGATGCTCATGCTGCTTGTCCATGGACCACTTGTTCAATAGAACAGCACGTTACTGTTGTTGCTGCTATTGTGTAAAGTGACAGTCCGCTGGCACTGATGGCTATCTAACATCTTTACCATATCCTCTGTACATTTTGCTAGCTTCCCACATTTTCAACACCCCACTGCCCTAGGTAGCATCCAGAAAATCCACTTCCCAGCCTCCCTAGCAACCAGGGTGCAAATGTGTACGCTAAGTTCTGCTGTCATCCACATCTGCACTAGACTTTGATTTGAATGTGAGTAGCCTCAGAACATGGGCTTCAACTGGGGCATCCATATTGCTCATAAGGCAGAATCAGAGGTGTCCACTTTTAGCAGAGGTACTTCCCTGGATGAGGCCAGTCCTGGGAATGAGTCTGGCTATTATTTCTGGAAGCTTAGCAATTAGCCTATTTCTCTAGCCCTCCTACAGTTTTGTGAGTTGACCTATTATCCTCTAATAACCTCTTCTTAAATGAGCTGGAATGGATTCTGTTATTTGCAACTAAAAATCCTAATGCATACAAATGAATAAGTTGTACAATTAAAATTTAATTAAAAAAAAGTGACTTCCCTGGTGGTGCAGTGGTTAAGAATCTGCCTGCCAATGCAAGGGACACGGGTTCGAGCCCTGGTCCGGGAAGATCCCACATGCCGCCGAGCAACTAAGCCTGTGCGCCACAACTACTGAGCCTGTGCTCTAGAGCTCACGAGCCACAACTACTGAGCCCACGTGCCACAACTACTGAAGCCCGCACGCCTAGAGCTCGTGCTCTGCAACAAGAGAAGTCACCAAAATGAGAAGCCTGCGCACCACAACAAGGAGTAGCCCCCGCTCGCCGCTAGAGAAAGCCCGCGAGCAGCAACGAACACCCAACGCAGCCAAAAATAAATAAATAGATTTTAAAAATTCATTAAAAAAAAAGAGAGGAGTGAGAGAAAGGGGCAGAAAAAATATTTTAAAAAAAGAACAAAAGTAGTTTTATTAGAAACATGAACTTTAAAAAAAGCAAATGTAATTTGGTCTAAATGAGATAATGTCTGTAAAACACTTAGCACAATGTGTGGTATATAAAAGTTCTTGATTAATGCTGCTGTTTAAAAAAGATATTTTCTTATTTTTATGGAAATGGCACATCCTTATTATAAACATTTCAGTAAGTACAAAAAAGCACAAGTAACCTCATGTAGAACATGATTCTAGATATCTCTCTAAAAAATAGATGTAAAGAAGTAAGGAACAGAGAGATGGACAGCTCTAGTCAGAACTAAAGATTCAAGAATTGGATCAAAGTTCATGAAATTTCTAAAAGAAAATTAAATTTTTTTTTTGTTTTCTGGCCGTGCCATGTAGATTACGAGATATTAGTTCCCCAACAGGGATTGAACCTGGGCCCTCAGCAGTTACAGCATGGAGTCCTAACCACTGGACCACCAGGGAATTCCCTAAATATTTTTAATTTTATTAGCATCTAACAGATGAAAAGGTAAACCTGAAGGAATTCCTGAACTATAGATAAATATGTCTTTATTACATAGATATAATTTTATACAGATATTTTAGAAATTTAGGAAAAAGTTTTTGAAACATTTAGGATTTTGGAATCATTATCATTTTTTAGATAATATTGACTCTCAGGCATGAAAGATAAGATGATAAACCCAGTTTCACTCACTTCTGTTTCCTTTCCCTGATCTCCCCATTTTGGTTGTTTATATAATCTGTACTTTGCCAGGGCTTATAACATTATTGTAGAACACTGGTTCTACAATAATAATTTTCCCTCTACAGGGGAAAATTCCCACTCCTTCCAGTCAGGGAAGTGCCCATACCCAGGGGCTTCTGCTCATTCCCTAAAGTCATCACTGCATTCCGGAAGAGCACACATTCTGCAGAGCTTCATCTCTCTTGAAATCTTGCTGTTTTAAAATAGGGGCTTTTTGAGGCTTTTTGTCTACTCTTGAGGCTTTTTGTCTTTTCTAATAGGATTATCTACTCAATCTTCTAATCTCTTCAAATTGGAGAATTAGCAGATTTTGTAGACTCACCTTGCCTCAATATGCATTTGGAATGTAGGGGTGTGGGTAGGTAAAATGCCTCTCAACCAATAGTGTGGCTTCCCCCTGTACTCCCAACACTTACAGGGAGAATTTGAAAACATGTGTAGGTGGTTTCATTTTGGTTGTCACAATGAATGCAGGATGCTACCGGTATTTATAGGTAAGGGGCCAAAGATGCTAAATATCTTGCAATGTGTGCGACAAAGAACTGCCCTGTCCAAAATGCTGTCTTGAGAAACACTTAGGAACTGGAATAAACTACACAGAATTATCTTTCCTTGGCACATTAAAATTAATGGCATAATTTTATGGCATCCTTTTATTGTTTGGGGGCTGCTGGTAAATTTTGTATTTGTTTCATTTTTTAGGCGATAGGAGTGGGATATTCTGTGATCCTATTCCCCATGGGGAGTGGGGTGAGTTGTATCACAACACCCACCAAAAATCTCCTCCGGGGAAGGTGACAGGGTGTGGTTATGAGAACAAGCTTTTACATGGGCCAGAGGAGGCTTGACCCGTCAGAGAACTGAAAAATACTCTGTTAGTTTGTTTAAAAGGCTCTTCTTGGGGAAAAAGAAAAATATTGTGATAGAAGTTATTCCTTGTTAGGAAATAAGATAAAACCTATTCTGTAGTTGTTTGCCAAGTGATTTACATTGTATCAGAAGATATTTATACTTTGTCTTAAATATATTTTTAAGAGATAAATATGCCAAAATGATAACATTTAACATAAAAGGGTGTGAAGAGAATCTGAATACATTAGCCTGCATTTCTGAATCAGGGATGGCTGACATTTTAATTGGAACAAATATTTCCTCTCCCAGTATCCTAGGGCTGCATTCAATAAGATACTAAACACAAACCTCTCATTTCAAGCTGGGTTTCCCTTAAGAAGCTAGTCTTTTGCTTTCTTTTTACATACTGGAATTCTGTGAGTATACTTGTAATTCTTTTAGAATATTGTGCATTTTTTTAATATACAGATTCTGGGGACCAGGGCTGTAAACTCCCTAAGGAGCTATACCCCTAATCTCTAGACCAATGCTTGCTATACTCAAATTACTGAATAAATGAATAGCTGGAATAAGCGAATGAATGAATAGGTGAAAAGAATGTGGGATTTGGAGTTAAATAAAACTGGACTCAAATCCCTGTTCTGAAACTTCATAGTTGTCTGACCCAAGGAGAGGTAATGAATTTTTTGGGTCTCTATTTATTGTAAAACCAGGATAACAATATCTACTTTACAAAGATACCATAAATCTATATTATATTAGAAAGTAAGTTCCATGAGACTGGGGGCTTAAACAAATCTGTTGGATGAGTTAATGAACTTGAAGTCCTATCTATAATGTGTCAATATTTGCATCTTTCCAATTGGACTTTTCATTTGTCTGCTTTTTACTGCTTTATTGAGGCTTTCCATAAGGCTGCCACATGTCCCTATTGTTACTGTTTTTTCCTCTAGCTGTGGCTTGTTTCTCCTGATTTATTTCTTTTAGTCTAGTTAGCTAGATTGTTAGTACACTGGGTAACCAGGATTGGATAAAGCAGGAATAACCAGGCTGTGTGTGGAGAAGGTGTGATGGATTTTGCTTTGGGTAAATTTCATACTTCTTAATGTGACATCTAATTTACTGCTCAGATTTTTTTTGTGCTTTCTCTTCAGTTTTAACCTGTACTTTGAATAAAGTTGCTGAAAGGGTAACTTTAAGACTTATAAATGATGACTGAAATATTTTAATACTTGAAAACAATGCCCAGTAGATTCTAATTGATAAACAAATTAGAAATCAAAAGTTAAGAACATCTGGGTGACTTCCCTGGTGGTCCAGTGGTTAAGAATCTGCCTTCCAATGCAGGGGACGTGGTTCCATCCCTGGTCGGGGAACTAAGATCCTACATGCTGCGGGGCAACTACTGAGCCCACGAACCACAACTAAGACCCAATGCAGCCAAATACATAAATGAATTAATAAAAAATATTTAAAAGAAAAGTCAAGAACATCTGTAAAATTAGGCCAGCTATTTGCTCAAGCCAAAAAAATAATAATAATTTAATCTCTCTCAGGAGCCTTCCTATTTAGTTTTAGATAAAATGTGATTAGCAAGGGAATTAAATTCATCAAAATTTCTGATCACATACTTAAACATCTCTAAGGAAAGCAAAGTCATTTATAACATTTTTTACTGACTTCACAATTAGAAATTTTAAAATTAGTGTTCCCATCTGTGTCTTTTCATAAATAGTAAAAGTTTGGAAGTAGATTTAAGTTAACAAAGGACTCACAATAGAAATATAGATAATCGAATAATAATGACCTCTGTGTGAGGGACTGGAAGTTTATTTACCTTGGCCAGGTTTCTCCACCAAATCCATAATGCTGGTGTCCTTTGCCCATGACACGAGGAGGTTCACATTTTGGCCTGTGTTCCTCAGGGAGTGAAATGGGTATTATGCCACCATATTCCCTTTCAGCACCCCATGGAAGCCTACATCGTTAGAGTGACTCCCTTAATTCCTGATACTGGGAAAATAGAGAGACTTTTGAAATAGCTTCAGCATGGAATGCTATGGTCTGAATGTTTGTGTCCCCCCAAATTTATATGTTTAAATCCTAATGCCCAGTGTGATGGTATAAGAAGGTGGGACCTTCAGGAAGTGCCTAGGTCATGAAGAGCCCTCATGAATGGGACTAGCGCTCTTGTAAGAGCGACTCCCGAGGGCTTGCTAGGCTCTTCTACCATGTGAGGATACAGCAAGAAGGAGATGGTCAGAAATACATATTCTCAGGCTCCATCCCAGACCTAGGAATCAGAATTTGGGGGGCGGGTAGAGCCCTGTAATCTGTTTTAAATAAGCCCTCCAGATGCTTCTTTTGCATGCTTAAGTTTTAGATGCACTGCTCTGTTCAACAGTTACCTTCCATAGGAAACAGGTCTCCAATAGTCCCACCCTTTACAGCTGTACCATTCAGTAGGTTGGAGACATGGAAGTTTCCTAAATTTGGCGGGTAGGACTAGTGTGATGTTGAAAACTGGTAGTTCAGATGACTTTCTCTGTTCTTTCTTAACAAGGGAATAAAGGGCAAGGATGCTTACTCACTGTTGTAACCATGTTTTACAGGAAGTACTCAGTGGATGTCTGTTAAATGAATGCATGCCTGAGTGAATGAGCAAGGCCAAAGAGACTGATTTGTTTCCTGGACTGCAACTTATGACACAGAATGAAAGCTTCAGGCTAGGGAGAAGGCCTCACAAAACTCTTAAGAATATCTGGCTAAAGATCTGCATCCTAATTAGGAAGGATTTAATGTCTTCCAGTTTCCACTAATGGCAGTCTGAAATATTTGGACTAATCTTCCCACTGAAAATAACTAAAAATGCTGAAAAAGAAGCTTTGGGGTTGGTGAACATGTGGAGATGGGGGGTCAGTGGCACCCTCAGACCTCATGTAAGTTCTACACCCCTTCCCACATACCTTGCCCTATGCATCTCTTCCATCTGGCTGTTCTTAAGTTATATCTTTTTATAATAAACCTGTAATCTATCACCAAAAGATGAACAGTACAGGGTTCTAGAGAATAAAGAACATTGATTCATCACAGTTTCCACAGCATAGCTGTGGAAAAAAGAGGACAGGTCATTGTAGACAAGGACTCTGGCACACTCACCATGGAATCCCCAGGATATAGTATAGTTCCTTGCAAATATATGGCGCTCAACAAATATTCATTGACTAGGTGGTTTTCCTTGAGAGCAGACAATGACATGATAATCTTAGAAAGGGAAGCAATTGTACTTTGGGTTAAATTTTCTTGGAGAAGTTGAATTCTCTTTTTATTTGACTGTTTTGATTTGCTGGGAGAAGACAAAACGAAACAAAATGCTGAAAAGAAAAAAAAAGAAAAGCATCTTCTTAAAAACAACTCATTGTTAATAAGACAGAAAGGGATACCAGGGCTCCATAAGAGGAAAAACAGGAATCCAGAGAGGTAAACAAGCACAGAAGCCACTTTTGCCCCTAGGGCAGTGCTGATTCTGGCGAATTTTTGTTTTAAGGGTTTTGCAGGGTGAGGAGCACAGAAGTCAGCCAGGTGAGGAACTGAAAGGACACCATCTCCGCAATAAGCTGGGACCTTAAAAGGCTTCCCTGTCATGTTAAAAGTGAGTCAGGAATAAACCAGCTCTCTCATCTTCTGCCCAAGTTTGCACCTGTCCATGACTTGAACTTAGATTTAAGTGGTCTGGGATACCTCCTGTACATATATATGCAAGACCAACAGGATTCCCTTCTGGAGGGAGGATTCTTGTGGGAATCATTGTCTAGGATGCGTTCTAAAGGATAAGTAGGACTTATCTAGGTGCAAGAGAGGGAATACCCTAGGCAGGGGGGAATAACATGTAAAAAGGCCTAGAGGTTAGAAAGGTTATGGGATTGAAAATTCCTGACAGTGCTGGCTCCAGAATCCTTCTTGGGGAAGGACTTGCTTGTTTTATAAAATATTTTGTTAGGTCGCTTGGTAAAGAGACAGAGACTCTGCAAGTACAGGTGTTGCTAAGGACTCAAGCAACCCAAGATTTGTTAAGCTGCTCTGCAGTGGAAAGGATTTGGTTTTTTGCTCTCGAGAGAGGAAGATGAGAGGAAAGGGAAGTAAAGGGAGAGGAAGAAAAAAAGCCAGCAGGATTGTAAGGGATTGCATTGGGTGAAAAGCCAGTGAGAGAACTCTGGTGACAGCTGGGCTAAAGAAATTTTAAAAATACACAGAAGCTATGGCTAATAAGGGGCTTTTAGTTATGTATTGTATGGTGTGATATGATTCTTCCTTTTGACCCCTAACTGATTAGTGAAATTCACCAGGCTCACAAGTGCTCTGTGTGGATGGGGTCTTTGGAGGAACCTAAAAAAATGACTGAGTTTCACACCTGGGTCAAAACGTTGTTGAACAGAATCAGTATAGGTGGAACCAGGAACCCAAAGTCAGTAATGACCAACCCCCCACCCCCATCCTGGGAATTTGGATAAATTTTGAGGAAGGCTTTGGATTTCCAGAAGGCACGGAATAAAGATTTGAGTGGAACTTATCTGGATCTTAAGGGCTGAGAAGACAGTTGAATTTTGGGTTATATCAGTAGAGCTGTGTGAGAGGGGAAGCAAGAGAGGAAGACAAGGACAATATCCTGCACAGCCTTATGGGCCCTTTGGACTATACCGTCTGAGCAATGGGGAGCCAGTTAGAAACATGGGAAGGGAGCTCAGAGAGAGAGGTGTGGACTGTAGAGCTGCTTTCTTCTTTGTACCAGGATAGCGCTTGGCTTAATGTAATCCCCCTGTACATATTTGCTGAATGAAATGAAGGAGTAACACTTGGGACTGTCTTATACGTGGAATGCATTAGCTCATAAAGTCACTAGACAGGGGTTGCACTAGATAGGCATTGGCAAATTATGGCCCACAGGCCAAATCCAACCTACTGCCATTTTTGTAAGTAAAATTTTATTGGAATGCAGCCATGACCGTTCATTTACATACTGGCTATTGTCTATGGCTGTTTTCACCCTACAACAGCAGAGTTGAGTAGTCTGACCGAGACTATAGCACCTGAAATATTTACTATCTGGTCCTTTACAGAAGAAGTCTGTCAACCGCTGCATTAGCTAGTGAAGGAGAATCTGGTGACCACTGATTTGGGGTGCTGTAGAAGGGATGCAGGTATTCAGTTCACAGAATTCTGAGGTATGATCTATGACTGTGATCAACAGCCACAGTTTGGGGGGCATGACAAATGAAAAATATTTAAACACATTTGATTAATGACAACCTAAGCTTTAATATCTAAGTTTTTAAAAGTTACATTTAAATTAGATGAGTTAATTTCTCAGCATCTGACCCTCATATATTACACTAGCCTAGGAAGATGAGCCAGTAGCATATGTTAATCAGTCATTTGGGTTGGCATTCATCTAAAGCCAGTAAGTTGCAGGAGACCATTTAAAATAAAAGGCAAAGCAAAAATAAGTCATATTTCTCTTTCATTTTAGCGTCTTACATTCCCCGCCGTGCCCTAGCTTTAATATTAACAGAATTTATAGAAGGAACTAATTAAATTAAATATTGAAGTTTTAGGATTAAATAACTTCATAGCTTAAATAATACATGTCTCCAAAGCAGATAAAAATAAATTATTAGTGCTGCAATCTTTAGCCACATAAAATGAATGTTCACTTGTTTTTGAGAAAGATACATTCCCTATGGATGAACCAATATCTTGCTTTGGAGTCACTGTACAGAATTTTGACTCAGGGGGGCTGAATTTGGCCAGTAATTATTGGAAGGCATGATTAAAGGAAAGCCTAGAACAAACATTTTTAGACAGGAAGCTAAGAGTCAAAAAAAAAAAATCAGGAATCAGAAAGCAATGGGATGAAGCCAGAAACAAAAATGGGAACTTATATTTAAATCTTAAGCAATTCTCAAGACACTTACTTAATTGATGTTTATTTTCCTAATGGACTAGGGAACTTGCTAGAGGTAAGGAGATGTCAACTGAATGGAAAAAGGAGGTAGGCATCTGTGATTTTGAGTATCTGTACCTGCCACTCTTAAATTTTCATGGAAGAAATACAAAAGAATACCACCTGCTTATTAATATTTTTAAAGGAGAGCAAGTAATTATACATAATAGTGACTAATATAATTGTTCCAAAATATACCAGTGAAGAAAGTAACTGAAGTACAAAGGTTAACTTGCCCTTGGTCACTGGGTAAGCCAGAACTGCAATCCTGGTTTTCTTTTTGTTTACAATGCTTTCTGCTAGCCCAGTGGTTCTCAAAATAAGCTGAAAAACTTCTAAAAATGCAGATTCCCTAGACCCAACTCAGACCCAGTGAGTCAGAATATTTACAGATAGAGCTTGGGAATCTGTATTTTCAGAACACTCCTCATGTGATTTTGATGTGCCCAGTTGTCAAACCAATGCTGGGTAACAATGGAGTTAGACTCTGTTGTCTTTTCTGGAAAGAAAAAAAAATAGGTGGATGTGAGGAAATAATTTTGCATCTCTGTAAAATTGCCAAGTTAGTTTAAAATACATTATAATATTTTTAAAAATCATCCTTTTAAGTACATCCATGTTTAGAAAATTAAGCTGCTGAGAGCTAACACATGCTAGGACTCACGTTCATCCTTACCATTATGAAGGTAATCCCTAAAAGCCAGGAGATTTTGTTTTTCACTGTTTTGTTTTGTTTTTGAGATACCTTGAGGTTTGAGCTGGGAGCTATAGACCCTCAACCTGGTCTGTAAGAAGTAAGCCTCAGCATTGATAGGGCAGAGGGACCAATATTACCCTGATGACACTTTCCAGAGCAGTTCAGAGGAATACCACTGAGGGAAAAGAGAACTTCTATTTCTGTAAGCTGCCCAGCTGCTTTTTAAAAGGAAGTTAAATGGAGGGGTTCTGAGAACACATGATCATCTGGCTTTCCCATTTGGGGACTATGAAAGGAAAAAGTTCACATGGAATAAAATGGAAAGCAAATTTTATTTATTAGGAGCTAGGAACATGGTTGTACATAGATATTGCTTCGAATAATACCTTATTATAGTTTATAGGTAATTGAATATATGCTGTGTTTAATTTTGTAGTCAGTTAATGAAAAGCACTATTTTCTCAAAGATGTTTCTCTTAGATTTCATGCCAGTTAAAGGGTTTTGGAGCCAATTACTAACCAACCGTAGGACCACTTAGGTAGAGGGGATCAAAATTTCAGTGAAACGCCTGTACAAGTGCTTTAGAGGGCATAGTGAGTTCAGTCAGACATGGCAGCGCTAACTTCCTACCCAGATCCCTTTTGGCCAAATATAAAACCTCACATTGCTGCTTTTGATCCAGGGACAACTGTCCATCCCCAGATCACACACGATCTGCTAAGGGTTTCCTCTGACTCCAGGGAAGCCCTGTCTAATCTGATGGTCCTCGGAGCTGAGTAGGAATTTAGGGCTCACAGTCACTTTTGGGAAGCAGGTAACAGCAGGTGCAGCAAGGACTGAGTCAGTAGAAGTGAGCTGAGCCCTCTTTCCCACAAATATGAAAATATTTCTTTTCATTAATTGAAAATAGCAGTTTACAAAAAATATGTTGAATATGATCTTTAAATTTAAAAACTGGAGAGGACACATATTGAGATATTAACAACGGTTATTGTTTCTGGATAAAGGAAGTACAGAGGTTTTCCTCCTTGTGCTTTAATTTCATAATTTTTCCTTTGGTTGGAAAAATGGAAAATTTGTTTTCTTTGTGGATTTCCATGATTTCTATATTATTTATATGGAAATGTGTTAGTTTTCGACGAGGGAGAAAAGCTATCTTTTTATTTTTTCATATAAAGAGTATGTTTACAAATTGGAATAGATCCATGGAAGTCTGATCAAGACAGTGAAAGTGGGCTTCCCTGGTAGTGCAGTGGTTGAGAGTCCGCCTGCCGATGCAGGGGACGCGGGTTCGTGCCCCGGTCTGGGAAGATCCCACATGCCGCGGAGCGGCTGGGCCCGTGAGCCATGGCCGCTGAGCCTGCGCGTCCGGAGCCTGTGCTCCACAACGGGAGAGGCCACAACAGTGAGAGGCCTGCGTACTGCAAAAAAAAAAAAAAAAGACAGTGAAAGCCTTGATGCAAGAAGAAAGAGTAAAGTCTGTTGAGAACCAGTGTTCGTCTGGCAAAGAGAACTTAGAGACAGCCAAAAGAATCTTTAAACTCTTTGAGGGCTGCTATCCTGAAGATAACAGATTATTCTTATTTTGCATGGCTTTAGAGGGAAGAACCAGGGTCAGCAGATGGAAGGAGGAAATATTCTTAGTAGAAAGAAAATTATCTAACAATCAGGTGCATTAATGTGGTAGTGATGTCCCATTTTGGAAGTGTTTAAACTGAAGCCAGGTGACTTGTCTGATTTGTTAAGAAACGAATTCTTTTTTTAAAAAAATTGAAATATAATTGATGTAGAACATTATATTAATTTCAGGTGTACAACATAATGATTCAATATTTGTATATATTGCAAAATGATCACAATAAGTCCATCCATCACTATACAGTTACAGAGTTTTTTCTAATGATGAGAACTTTTAAGATCTTTTCTCTTAGCAACTCTCAAATATACAATGCAGTATTATTAACTATAGTCACCATGCTGTACGTTACCTCCCCATAACTTATTTATTTCATAACTGGGTGTTCGTACCTTTTGACCACTTTCTTAAGTGAGAAAGACTTCTTAGATGAGAGATTTGACCAAGTGAAATTATAAAACAGATAAACAAGCAAAAGCAAGAAAACAATTACACAGGCATTTTTCACCAAGGATTTTGAGATTTTTTTTTTTTTTCTTAAAATGATTCAAATAAATACAGACAAAAAAGCTGGCACTAAGATCTTGGAAAATTACTTGTTTGTACCTTTTCCTCCATATGTAAAATGGGGGTAAGAACAGTACTTATAGGGCTGTTGTGAGGATTAAAAGAATTACTACATAAAAGCATTTGGTACAGTGCCAACACACAGCAATCACTCAGTGTATGTTAGATGCAATTTTAAGCATAATCTGCAATTAATGTTTTACAGGAAATTTGGTAAAGCAGAAGTTTAGATAGCAACTCTGAATACCAGATTCTAGGAGTATTTCTGAGCAGATGATATTAGCAGATGATAAGAACCCACTCTACCACTCTTTATAAAATAAAAAAAGTTTGATTAAAACATTAACTTACAAATGAAGGAACTGATCATTCTAGAGTTCTAGAATGTGGTAGATGAATTTGATGTTTGCCTTTTAAAAATACACACTAACTTTTTACTTCTTGCCAAGTTCCTAACAGATGTGGACACTTCAAGGTTTTTAGTTAATTGTCAGGTTATGCCTTCCCTATGATGTGATAAACAGAAGAGGCCCATAACCTTAAATGTTTTTTCTCACATAACAAAAATACACTAATACATGAAAACCCTTCTTAGTTGTTTGCTTTCTCTGGTTTTTGTTTTACCTGTCCTCTGAGGCAGTTGGGCGAGCAGCTGTTTGTAGTGGGGTGTGCAATTCATTAGAGTAAAAGGTGTCTGACGGTATGTCAGCTCCTTCAAGCTCCCTGCAGCAGTAGGGCCTGCCATGAATTACCTCCATGCTTCTTGGCTAAAAAGGCACAATCTGGAAAAAGAAAAGGAGGGCACACTTGCTTAGGAAGTCAACTGACTTGGTTGCTATCACACTGACCCTCCCTCAGGGCAGGCGGGAAATGAGCTTTGTACTGCTAAACTGTTCAACCCAACCTGCATAGAAGTCATGGGCTTCCTTCCTCAGGGAGGGCCCTATCTATGGACCGTTGGGTGTCATGGCAGTAATAAATAGCAACTTAAGTTCTATGGAAATGAGTTTCAACTGAAACAAATCCACAAAGTGGAAGATGTTCTAAAGTAGAGTCTCAACACTAGGTGGATGACATGTGGGCCCATATAAGGCCTCTACCTCGCAGACACTGAGTGACATTCGAGTCTTGCCTCAAGTTTAAGCATAACTATTCAAGAAAATTCAGCTGACTCCCCCCCTCCCAGGTCTTTTTAAAAAGCAGGGAGATTCATCATCCAACGGAATCAACAGCTGTGCTTCTAAAGCCTTCAGGGATTCTGAACGAGAAGTTCTTTGCAGAGAGGTGGAGAATCGGTGGTGCAATATGAGCGGGACCCCAAAGTGAGAATCCCACCCCTTCCTGGGACTTGGAGGGGGAAAGCCAAAGATGCAACCTGGCTAGGACCGCTGAGGCCTAGCCTCCAGGGCCAATCATCAGCTCCTCGCCCAGCGGTGCCTCGGGGGTTCGGACGCACCTGGGACTTCGGACGCACCTGGGACTTCAGCCTGGGAACCGCAGGCGACCGCGCCTCCTCTTCCCCTCCCCAGAGTTGGCGGGCCTCTGCTGGGCGTGGAATTACGCCGTCATCCGCACCTGCGGCCCGGGGGAGCTTGCGTGCAGGTGCGGGTGAAGGAGAGCAAGGGACCGCAGGCAGGCCAGGGGTGGGGTTGAGGGTGCCTGTGACGGCGACCGTGATCGTGGCATTAGGTAATGCATTCTTGCGGGGCGGCGGGTTGCGGGGAGGCGGGCAGGGGCGGAGTCTGGAAGAAGCCAGCCCACGAGCTCTGGGACCCGTAGGAACTGGAAGCCGGACGGAAGGTGGAGAAAGAGGACTGGACTCCCAGTCCAGGGCGAAACGGGCTCTTCGGCTGCCCCAGGCCCTGGGCCCCGCCCCTTGCATCGCCCCTGGCCCTGCCCCGCCCCCCGACGCCCTCTGTAGGCCAAGTCAAGCGCTCCTTCGAGGGCTGATTGTCCTAACGCTGCTCCCGGCCAGGGCGTTCTCTCCTGTGCACTGGGTGGTGGACAAGGGCAGGGCCAAGGAGACTTTGCTGAGGTGGGAGCCTCTGACTCATCCGTGTTCCTTACCCACACCCCCGAGGTGGGGAACGGTGCAACCTAATCGAGGGTGGCTTCCGCAGGACTCAGCACGTGCAGCCCCTGGATTGCGCCAGGCAGAGCCATGGCTCTTTCTCCCCTGGTTGGGTGCGGACAGGGCAAACGAGCAGTTGGCCTGCAGTTGCCCTACCCAATCCCCAAAGACCTCGACCATTACCTCATTTACCCCCACCCCCCTGCCAAATCCTCTCCAAAGAAACGAGTGTGCACCACCTTCCTGCACCTACAGGACCCTGAGATTCTGTGATGGCTGAGAACAGGGCCCTTGAGGAGGACCCGGATGTGGGAAGGTTACCTTTTGGTGAGAGGTTGGCACTGATCCTGAGGGAACGCAGGAAAACCTGGGGGCAACAGTGACCACCTCTGAGAAGAGAGGTGTAACAGAGCCGTTCTCTGCCTGTTTTATTTTTGTTTTGGTTTGGTTTTTTTTTGCGGTATGCGGGCCTCTCACTGTTGTGGCCTCTCCCGTTGTGGAGCACAGGCTCCGGACGCGCAGGCTCCGCGGCCATGGCTCACGGGCCCAGCCGCTCCGCGGCATGTGGGATCTTCCCGGACCAGGGCATGAATCCATGTCCCCTGCGTCGGCAGGTGGACTCTCAACCACTGCGCCACCAGGGAAGCCCTCTTTGCCTGTTTTAAATCAGCCCACCAGTGAGTATCGATTTTGTGCTGTGCCTTTTAGGTGAGTGTTAGCTGACGTGAGAGAAAGAAAGGTATGTTAGAGTACGCAAAGTGGTAATTTTGTACTTCTGGTCTCTTAGTTCCTGCACCTCTCCCCGACTACTGTAGTTATCAGCCACTAAGCCTGGAAGAGTAGATTTTTCTGGAGGTAGACTTGTGAGTTAGGTGAAGTTTGACTTTCTCTGTGACCCCTTTAACATATTTTTTTTGGTTTTGAAAAATTTCTCCTGGAAGTTCACCCTAACCTTTTTGCTGCTTTGTGTTTTCAGGGTCTCCCATGAAATTATCTTGCCAGCCCAGCCCATTTTATATACCTAACCTCCCAGTACTTTCCATACTCCACTTTTTCCCATGCTTGACCTTCGTCCAGTTTCCTCATGGCTTGATTCTTCCTGGAAGGTAATAACTCCGTGTAATAGATTCAGTCGGGGATATCTGATGAAGCTGCATCACTAGCCACGTGTTAGTATGAATGTGGATGGTTGTGATACTAGGGAAGTTGAGGCAACTCCAGGTTGACTGACCAGGATATGTGGTGATAGCCTCCAGGCTGTAGTGGGTTTGAAATTTTATTTTCAGTCAAGTGAGTGTAAAGGGTATGAAAATGTACTTATTTTTACCTTTGTTATTTTCAAATAAAATTTACAGGCAAGAAAATATTTGTTGCCAGATCTTTGTAAAACAATTGTTTTCTTTGGAAATGTTTCTACATCTGGAAGATGCTTAGGGATGTCAGGATTGGTTCTATTTGACCAACACTCCTTAACGTAGGCTTTTATGATTCAATTCACACTGCCTCAGCCATCAGGTGATGTGTATGTGACCCCCCAGCAACACATAGTAGACTCCTATCCAGGTGTGCTCAAAATGATTGACTTCTTATATATGTCGTGGCCACCAGTGGGGTCAGTAGGCTCAAATCCCCTTTCTATTGATACTTCTCCTGCCATGTTGACCTCTCTTTCACTACCTCATTTACCTTAATGTATTTCTTGTTAGTTTGTTTTTTTTCTTGTTTGCTTTTTTGCATCACTAGTAACCCTTACAGCACGGAAGGTGAAATTTGGAAATGAAAAAAAATGTATGCGTAGAATATTGTGTTTGAGTTGACAGAAATCCCAAACTACTAAAGACCCAACCAAGTCGCATTTGATAATGAATAAAATAAGGTTTTGAGGGACTTAGTACTTCTTGGCAGATATGAATTTTTTTTTTTTTTGATGTGGACCATTTTTAAAGTCTTTATTGAATTTGTTACAATATTGCTTCTGTTTTATGTTTTGGTTTTTTGGCCACGAGGTATAGTGGGATCTTAGCTCCCTGATCAGGGATCGAACCTGCACCCCCTGCATTGGAAGGCACAGTCTTAACCACTGGACCACCAGGGAAGTCCCAGATATGAATATTTTTATTTTGATCTTTTTTTCCAGTTTTATTGATATAATTGACATATAGTACTGTATAAGTTTAAGGTGTACAGCATAATGACTTGATATATATATATATATATTTTGAAAATGAATAAAGGAAAACCTCATTCAAAATGGAGTTGGGAAGCCCTAAGGGGGAGCTTTCACACACATACCTCTCATCACAGCTTAGTTTACACATCCCAGCCAGAAGAAGCTTAATTTACAGCAGGAAGAAGGAAGATTTTCTTCTTGCCTAGAAATAACCCAGCTGGTGAGAAACTGCTACAACCCTGAAATCTCTCTCCTCCAGTGAGCTTTTAAACAAACAACCCTTTGCACCTTCCTATTTTCCTCTATAAAAGAGCACTCCTTCCTTTGTTCCCCAAACTGTGGTTTGCCATAATTTCCATGGCCCAAATTGCAATCACGTGCTATTCCCAAATAAACTTGATTTTGCTGGCTAAACCGTTACCTTTTTATTTTAAAGGTTAACATTATTTGGTGTCAGAAGCGGGATCTGAAGATGAACCCCTGAAGAATTAATGATCCCTGGAATCATGCACGGTACCCACTTGATCCCCTTGTGCTCCCCACTTCCATTTGGTTCGGTAAGTCTCCTCTCAGATTCAAGCTCCCTCCTTTTGATTGAGCTCTCCAACTTTATTTGGGATCTGTTTTTGTGAAGTCATTGCCCTTTTGGTGAGTACTCATTTGTTTTCTGGACCTCTGGTTTTGAAGTATGGGATCCTAATTCTCTAAATTCTCTCAAGAGTCCTCCTTCTGGGACCACGGCTGATTTTATGTTCAAAAACTATGGTCCTAGGCTTCCCTGGTGGCGCAGTGGTTGAGAGTCCTCCTGCCGATGCAGGGGACACAGGTTCGTGCCCTGGTCTGGGAAGATCCCACATGCTGCAGAGCGGCCGGGCCCGTGAGCCATGGCCGCTGGGCCTGCGCGTCCGGAGCCTGTGCTCCGCAATGGGAGAGGCCATAACAGTGAGAGGCCCGCATACAGCAAAAAAGACAAAAAACAAAACAAAAAACTATGGTCCTTTCTTTTGCATATTTTTAACTAAGTGGACCAACTTAACCAAAAATAGTTTATAACTCCAGGGGTCACTTTTGGAAACTTTTGACCTCTTCAAACTTGTTTTTCTCAGAACTAAATAGAAGACCATGGCTCTAAAATTAAACAAACTGAATAAGATGTGTATTTTAATTGGTACCTGGAGGCTTCCAAATGCATTCAATACTCTAAAATTGCCTCTTTACAAACTATCATTTCTAAATTAACTAAGGCAAACAAACAATTGCAAAAAAATGAAAAAGTCTTCTGAGGCCTCTTTTACTCCTCCTCTTTGTCTTCAGCAACATATTCTTCTTTTCCTTCTGCACCATCCCCCTCCTCTATACCTTTGTTTCCTCATTCTAATTCTCTCACTGAACTTCCCTTTTTCTCTGAAACTCTCCCTTTCTCCCCCTCTCCTGAACCTATTAAAAGCTGCCCCTTTAAAATCAGACCCTCTGAGGGTCCAAATGCTAAACCCCTTAATTTCTTATGTTCCCTGGACTAAAGCTGAACTATGTGCCATAGTCAAAATTTTTTCTCAAAGGAAGTGAGGATCCCCACAGGATTGCTGAGGAATGTCATATAGTCATTCAAACTTACTTTTGGTTTCTGGTTTCTCTTGACTTATATCAGCTAGTTCGCTTGTTGGCGAAGGCCAGGCCCAACACTGGATGAAACTACTAATTGGGATGGTCCCAAGGCCTGGAGACAAACCCTTGCTGTTGCTGTTTTATCATACGATGAGGCTCAGGGAATCACCAGGTGACTCCATTTGGCAATTCCTAGGGCTTTCCCAAAGCCAGTCGATTGAATAAAGTTCAGGCTTGTACCCAGAAGCCCAGTGAGCCTGTGTGTGACTATCATACCTGGCTGTAAATTGTCTTTAAAGAAAATTCTGGTCGTCCTTTGAATGTTGAACCCACTTGGGTAGCCTTTAACTCCGTGTTCAGTAACGGGCTGAACCAGGATCTTTCTCTTCTAGTTGAAAGGACCAGGATGGAATGAGAAACTATGTCCATTCCAGATTTAGTTAATTTAGCAAACTAGCTTGCCCACACCCTAGATGATTCAGCTAAAAGGAAGACCACTAAAATCCTCAATTTTCAACTCCAGCAAATGGAGGCTTGTAAAGAAAAACAAAACCTTCCTAGTCTTTGCCATTATTGCAAAAAGCCAGGACATTGGAAGAAAGACTTAGAAGCTTAAGCACTCCAGGTACCTTCAACCCTCTAACCAGCCTTTCCCGTGCTCTCTTAACTCCCAGTGATGGGACTGCGAGGAATTACAGGTTTTTCCTCTCAATTTTCCCCCTTAATTGACTTGGAGAAACTACTTTCCAGATTAGGAATGAATCTCTTTCTGTCCTTATTGAACTGGAGCTACACGCTTGGTGCTCAACCCCACTGTTATTAAACAGCCCCTACCTTGGAATACTAAAATGGTTCAAATAGTGGGGATCTCACATAAATCTCAACAGATTTCTGTTACTAAACCCATCCCCTTTTGTTTAAGCCCTCTAAGAGATAATCACCCCTTTCTCCTTAGTTCCTCTGCCCCATTCACTTATTGGGCCAAGATTTCTTAGAAAAATATCATCCTGGAATTTCTTTCTCCTAAAAGAAGGAAATAATTCTAGAATTTGATAACAGCCAAAATAGCTGACTGGGTGAATCACTTGACCCTTTAACATCTTTTATTTGCTCTGTCTCTGGCAGCACTAGAGCTAATTCTAAGGACACTAATCATTTGTCCCTAATGGATCAGCTACCACCCTCCTTATGGGCAAAATCTTTAACTGATATTTTCAGAATCCCCAGTGCCCCTCCCATTAGGGTACAAATAGATTCCTCAAAGCCTCTCCCCAGAATCAGTCAATACTCTGTAAATAAAGAGCCCCTCCAGGGCATTAAGTTGATAATAGAAGACTAAAAGACCCAGGGCCTCGTTATTTTCTGTACTAGGCCCTGCAACATCCCTATTTTACCTGCAAAGACATCCAGTGGTGGAGGGTGGAGATTGGTCCAACACTTCTGAGTCATAAACAGTGTTGTCTTCCCTTGTCACCCTATTGTTCCTAATCCCCATATTTTATTAGCCTCCATACCCATCGAAAGCAAAATTTTTTTTTACCATGATTGATTTATGTAGCGTCTTCTTTAGCATCCCTGTGGATAAAGCTAGTCAATATCTATTTGCCTTTATTTGGGAAGAACAGCAATACACCTGGACAGTAATGCACTAGGGTTTTACTGAGAGTTGTTCTTACTTCTCACAAACCTTAAAAACAGATTTAGATAATATAAAATTTCCTAGAGACTATTTTATTGCAATATGTAGACTTGCTTCTCTGCTCCCCTTCTCAGGTCTCCTCACAGGAAGACAGCATCCACCTGTTAAAGCTTTTAGCCTCAAAGGGGCATAACCTTTCTGAGGAGAAACTGCAGTTTGTTCCAACCCAAGTTATTTCAGGCACCTGGTCTCAGAACAAGGGCTTACCTTGATCCAGATAGGCTTCATGGCATCTGGAACTTACCAAAACCCCAAATCGGATGTCAACTACAAGGTTTCCTTGGGTTGGCTGGCTATTATGGGAACTGGTTTCTGAGCTTTTCTCTCATGACCCAGCCTTTCTATGCCTTACTAAGGAACACCAAACCTGACCCGATTACTTGGGAAAATCAGGATGACCTAGCTTTTAATACCTTAAGGGAAAGCTTGATAATACTTCTTTCCTTGGACACCCTAATCATCAACTTCACTACTTCCTCTTCCTATATGAGGAGGGAAACACTCTTGGAGTACTTACCCCCAAACATGAGTATCACCATTGCCCCATAGGTTACTACAGTCAGCAGGTAGACTCTGTGGCATGTGGATACCCCTGGCCTCAGAGCCATTCCAGCCCCATCCTTTTAGTTAAGGCCACTGAAGAACAGTCATGGGATCCCCTCTAACGATCTTGATCTTTGTACTCCATACAGTAGAAACCCTCCTGAATTCTCATCACACTTAACACCTTTCAGCCAGTTATCTCACCTCCTACAAAAATCCATTTGCTAACTGTACCCCACATAACTCTTTCTTGCTGTAATAGCTTTAACTCTGCCACCCGTCTTCCCTCCTCTGCAGACGATACACCTCATGACTGTTTGACTTTGATAGATAACATTTTGACCCCTCGTGATGATTTCCAGGAAACTCCCCTAAGGCTGAGTTTTCATGGTTTACTGATGGTTCTTATTTAAAGGTTTAAAATGGTAAATTTTGTGCTGGAATCGCACCTCCTTTTGAAGTTACTGAGGCAGCACCTTTGCCTGTGGCTACCTTGGCCCAGTAGGCTGAATTATATGCTCTTACTCGGTTTCCACTTTAGCTAGGGGCAAAACTGCAAACATTTATACTGATAGTATGCCTTTGGGCTTGCCCATGACTTTGGAATGCCATGGAAACAGCAAGGTTTTCCTTACTTCTAATGAGGATAAAATTTAAAATGGCTCTTGTGTCCAAAATTTATTAGATGCCATACTCCTACCAGCTGCTTTGGCTATTATTAAGGTCCCTGGGCATTCCAAACTCAACTCCCTGGAGGCAAAAGGAAACCATGCCACTGATATTTCTGCCAAGAATGCTGCTTTCAAAAGACGAACAATCAAACCTCTGATATGGTCCAAAGTGGTGTTTCCCCCAAATAATAATCTAGAAAAATTGACTAGAGGTGCCCAACAATTGGCCTCAGAAAAGGAAAAAACAATACTGGAAATCTAATAACTTGGTTCTATAAAAAGGGAGAACTCTGGTTTGGGGCAAATAATCTGGTCTTACCAGAGACTCTAAAATTCCCATTACCGATAACTTTACATGCATTAAACCATTGGTCTGTGGATAAAATAACGTTCATGAATCAATACTGGTGAGGAAATATTAATAAGTCTGCACAAAGTGTCTACTTTTCTTGTCCCATCTGTCCAAAATACATTCCTGGGAAACTGTCTGCACTGCCCCCAAACACTTTAAATTGCCCAATAGACCATTCGAGTTTTGGCAGATGGATTTTATACAACTTCCCCTGTCTCATGGGTATAAATATGTTTTAGTCATGGTTTGTTTGTTTACCCACTGGGTCAAAGCCTTTCCATGCAGATAAGCTACGGCCTCTTAGTGGCTAAAATACTATTAGAGAAGTTTACCTCTACCTGGGGAACCCCTCCTGAACTCCATAGCAACTGGGAAACCTATTTTACTAGTTAAATATTACAGCAAGTCTGTGCTCTTTAGCCAGTCCTATAGCATTTTCCCAGTTCATATCATCCTCAGTCTTCAGGACCAGTCGAAGGAACAAATGGCACCATCAGTACTCAACTGGCAAAACTTGTGGGAACCCTCCAACTACCTCAGGCAAAAGTATTGCTGTTGGTCCTTCTAAATCTCAGATCCACCGCGACTGGAACTCATAAACTCTCACCATGGTGAAATAATTGCTGGGTTCCTCATGCATCTGGCTTCCGCTTTCTTTGATCCACAACTAATAAAAGGAGGTATACTTCAGTATTACAAAGTATATACTGCAGTATTTCATCCATTGAAAATAACTATGCTTTAGCAGAGCAATCTTTCCACGGTGTGCTCCCAGGAGATGAAGACCTCAAAACACCATACTTCGTGGCCTGGAGATTTTGTTTATTGGAAAAGACATATCCGTTAAGACTCTCTTCAATATACTCCAATAAAGATGTTAAAAAAAAAAAAAGACTCTTCAGCCACATTGGAAAGGTCTTATCAAGTGTTACTGATCAATTCTTGTGCTGCCAAACTTCAAGGAGTTGACTCCTGGATCAATGTGTCTCATCCAAAGAAAGCTGCCCCCCCCCGCTCCCCTGCCCGCCACCACCCAAAAGAAAGCCCTAAACCCTGACTGGACCTGCACACCAACTGATGACCTCAAACTGAAGGTTTCCAAGAATCAAAGCAGACAAGAGCTAAAGGAAACAGCTTTCACAAGATGGCTGGACCAGGCCTGTACATCCTTTTCTCACCATTGCTTCTTACCTTATTTTCTCCCTCTCTTTCTTAGAGAAAGATAATGCTCTTATCCCAATGCATTTCCCAATCTATTGCAAAAAGGAGAAACCTTTCTGACTGTTGGATCTGTCACCAGAAACTCTGATCTGTTCATGATGTTGAACATCCCTTGGTCTTATCTGTAACCAATTTCTCTTTAATCACAAGTGTTATTGCTGATTATACCCATAAGCCTATGTTTGTTACCTATTAGGCTATTATGACCGAGTGTTCCCATACTTTATTTCAATCTTTCCCCAGTCATACTAAACACCTCTACCTTGGTCAATTGTACAGCCTTCATTCCCCCACATTCTTTTCTAAATACGATCTGTCCCCATGCACCCAAGGGAAATACAAACGGACTGACTCCTCTTTGCAAAACTTTTAGAAAAGACCCTTTTAGGATGGGATGGACCTTCACAGAATGTTATCCCAATTCCTTGTATCCCTGGCTTGAAAAGGTCAATCAGGAAATTCCAGCTAATGGATTTATCAATAACCAGACCTCAGCTGGAGTCCTCTGTGCTATAGCTGTAGGTAGTAGAGGCTTCAAATTCCTCTAGTGTCCTTGATTTTGTCTCCCCTATTGACTTTGGATTTCCCTAAGAACTCCTTCTTAAATAGAATCTACACCTTGCAGCGCTTTCAGATGTTATCTGCTATTATTATACTAGAGCTTGTTGATGGGGTAAGGTGTGGAGGAGGAGAAGTGTTCTATAATATTATGATAAAATCTCAGTCTTATAGTGGGCCTGTGTTCCTGGACTGTGGCCTTTACAAGTCCCCTCCCCCCATCCCCCCCAGGTGGGATAAGGCTCTGGTAAATTCTTTCCTCCTAAGTAGTAGTAAGCATTTGTCATGGAGAACACTCTGGGCATATTTTTAAATGACTACTTTTCCCCTACCCTGGTCAGAGCCAGGAGGGAATCTTTCTTGACTCTTTATCATGAAAACCTGGTGGGGTTCCTAGAGACAAAATCCATAAAAGGTAAAACCCTCTAAGACTGCAGCCTCAATAAGTTTTTCACTCTCTTGCTAATCCACACTCAGCTTCCAGAAACTCATCAAAATTATTGTTTAAGTATTACGACCAGTTTATGGCTCCAATAGCTTCTGCTCCAGGTAAGCAAAACTCAGCTATAGTTTTTTGTATTTGTCTGTGTCTTCAGGTTTTAGGATGATGGTTTGCCCTGTGACCTCAATTCTGATGGGTCCAAGAAAAGTCATTCGTTTTTAGTTCAGACTTTTTTTTGTAAGGACAGGAGTAGGAACTTCTAAGGTCTTTACATGTCAGAGTTGAAACTATAAGTCTAGTTTATTTTAAAACATCTTGACCACAGTTAATTTCATACCCATTGGCTCTCATTTGTGAGTCATTTCTGCATCTGCTTTATTAAATTACCAGCATATTACCTTAAGTTTTTTGAGGCTAGGTTTTAGACTTTGTTAGGGTGAGCCTTTTCCAGTTTTGTCCCCACTCCTGGAGCGTGGCCTTTTAAAAAAGGGTCTCAACTGAATGGCCAGAATGTTTACCAGAATCTGTCCACTCTAGCTGGGCCTGAATGCCAGTGTCTCACCAGCACAGTTCAATGTCCAGAATCTCTCTTCAGCTCTCATGCTCCTAGCAGCTGTCCTGTTCTAGGCCTCCTAGAGTCTTACTATGTGGCTGAGACCCCCCCCACCCACAACCCCCGCCTGCTAGTGTTCTGAGTCCAAGATCTGTGGGTTTCCTTTGAGCTTCCAGTATTTGATAACTCCTACTTTTTTCCTCTGCTTCCCCAGCCCTAGGGGTGTAACTCCTCACTGTCGTTGTTGTTTTTTTTTTTTTTTCTAGTCTCCTTTAACTCATTCAGGCCTCTAACATCTGTGTAATCAATTTCCTATATTAAATTCCCTCTGCTGAAATGCCTAGTTTGGTTTCTGCTTTCCTAACTATACGTATCATACCATGCATAGTTAGAAAAGAAAAAAAATGTTGAAAAGTAAGAAACAGAATGAGATCTAAAGCACCATATCATTTACTTAAATTAAACACAGGCAAAAAGACTGTTATAATCAAGATAGTGACATTGGTCATTCCCAGCATCAATTCCCTCCACAAGAAGCCCAACTAGTACAACTATCCATAGATAAGACACTGTTGTGAAGATACCCAGAACCTGGGGGTGAGGCTGAAGCACCTCTGTGTCCACAGAGACTGAGAAGAATCATCTTAGAAGGGTAAGAGGAGCAGCTACACTCTGACCACGTTGCCCCTCCCTGTCTGGCACAGTGCCACACTGAGAGGATCCCACAACAGAGCCCAGCCTACAGTGCAAACCTCCTTGATATTGGTCTTGGAAACAATTTTGGATAACACCAAAAGCACAAACAACGAAAGCAAAAATAAGTGGAACTACATCAAACTAAAAAGCTTCTGCACAGCAAAAGAAATGATCAACAAAATGAAAAGGCAACCTATGGAATGGGAGAAAATATAATATTTGCAAACAATATATCTGATAAGGGGTAAATATCCAGTATATATAAAGAACTCATACAACTCAATAGCAAAGAACCCCAAATAATCTGATTTAAAAACTTGCAAGGCACCTGAATAGACATTTTTTCCAAAAAAGATGTTCAAGGTGCATGAAACAGTGCTCAACATCACAAATTGTCAAGAAAATGCAAATTAAAACCAAAATGAGATATCACCTTATACCAGTTAGAATGGTTATTATCAAAAATACAAGAGATAACAAGTGTTGGTGAGGATGTGGGGAAAAGGCAACCCTTGTGCACTGCTGGTGGGAATGTAAATTGGTGCAGCCACTATGGAAAACAGTATGGAGGTTCTTCAAAAATTAAAAACAGCTACCATATGATACAGCGTTTTCACTTCTGAGTATATATGTATCCAGGCAACTGAAATCACTATCTTGAAGAGATCTCTGTACCCCATGTTCATTGGAGCAGTATTTACAATTGCCAAGAGATGGAAACAACCTAAGTGTCCATTGATAGACGAATGGTTAAAGAAAATGTGGTACATATATATAAAATGGAATTAGTAAAAGGAACTTAAGCATCAGCTCTTGTGTGTGTGTTTTAGTTACACACATATCACTTTATCAATATATATCATAAATATGTACACAAGTCCGACAGATATTGGTGTTAAAATATGCACATTAAAATGAGACGTCTTACAAACTTATGGTTACCAAAGGGGAAGGGGGAGAAGGGATAAGTTAGGAGATTGGGATTGACATATATACACTGCTCTATATAAAAGAGATAACTAATAAGGACCTACTGTATAACACAGGGAACTCAACTCGATATTCTGTAATAACCCATACGGGAAAAGAATCTAAAAGAGAATGGATATATGCATATGTATAACTGACCTTGCTGTGCACCTAAAACTAACACAACATTGTAAATCAACTATACTCCAATAAAAAATTTTAAAAGAGACATTTTATATGTTTATATATGCTACTAACCAAGTTTCTTCATTTTTTTCCATTCATTTATTCCATAAATGTTAATTGAACAACTGCTGTGTGTCCAACACAGGGGATGGATAGTTGAAAATGTCTGCTCCCTGATTACAGAAAAATTCTCCTGTTTAGTAAACCATTGCCTTCCAAAGTGGGGTGAACCATCACCAAGGTGGCACAAGATGATTCAATAGAGCATGGAAAAAATTTTAGAACTTCTATACATTTTTAGCCCAACATTTATAATGTCTTTTTTTGTTAAATTTTATACTGGACTCTATTAATTCAGTGATACAATAAAGGAAGAGTATGAGGACATAGGCGCTCATATATTTTTCAAGGGAGTATAAATTGGTGCAATATAAAAGGAAGGCAGTTTACCAACATTTCTTATATATGCATACTATTTCTAGAAATATGCACAAGAACCTGGCCACACTGGTTGACTTTGAGAAGGGGAACTGATAACTGGATCTCAGTGGAGGGAGGGAGGTGTTTCACCATATTCCTTTTTTGCACCTTTTGAATTTTGAACCATAGTACCTATTTGTTGCAGATTGGGTTTTCTGGAAGCAGATGCTGAGATGGAGTTTGGGGTACAAGCTGTTTATTAAAGATCAACACCTGTGGAAAGAGGGAAAGGAAGTAGTATTGGGCAGAGGGACCAGTCCATCTGTTATATGAGCCTGACAAAACCTTGGCTAACCTCTGGGGAGCTCTGGAGCACTGATGGCCTCTCAGAGCAGTCCTAGGTTGGGTGGAAAGCGTCTTTTTATCCCTGCCTCAGTCAGGCATTGGATGCCTCTGATCTGGGAAGGGTGTTATGGTGGGGTCAGGTAGCTCTCTGCAGCTGAGGCAGTCCCTGACAGGGCTGACAGCTTGGGTAGCAAATCTTGTTTTGAAGGGAGATCGAGGTAGTGTGTCTCAGCAATGTCATTACTTTTCCTACCTGTACACTTTGTCAGAATTTGGATGGATGTAAAATCCCAACAATGTATCAATCATTTTCAGATGAATAAGTCCTCAAACAATGTACCTTCCAGGCACCTCTTTCTACCTATTTAAGTCAATGATTTTACCCCCGGTCTTTGAATTCCAATGCAGTTTAAACTGATGCAAGTAGTATAATCATGTTTTTTTTTTTTTTTTTTCTTAGAAATTTGAACCCGTATAGAAAAAAATCCTAAACATATTAAAAGTAATTGCTTCTGGGAAATAGAAATTGGGGGTAATGTGGGGGACTTGAGACAGTGGTTTTTCATCCAACTGGAACACTTTTGAGAGTGAAAGAGGGGGCACTATTAATAATTACACTGGGATATTAGGCATAAATCAGAACTGTCTCTGGAAAACTGGGGTGCAGTCACCCTAACTATAAGCCTTGCAGAATTCTTTTGACTTTTTAAACTTGTGCATGTATTTCTTTGCTAAACATAAAATTAATCTTAAAAGAAGATTGATAAGGTTTTGGAAGTCAATTAGTACAGCTTCACACTTGCAGAAATGACATATGTTTTTTTTGTGTGTGTGTGTGTGTGGTACGCAGGCCTCTCACTGTTGTGGCCTCTCCCGTTGCGGAGCACAGGCTCCGGACGCGCAGGCTCAGCGGCCATGGCTCACGTGCCCAGCCGCTCCGCGGCATGTGGGATCTTCCCGGACCAGGGCACGAACCCGTGTCCCCTGCATCAGCAGGCGAACTCTCAACCACCACGCCACCAGGGAAGCCCCAGAAATGACATCTGTGATAACTCATTTTTGATATTCCTATCTGTTGTATAACCATCCAGTCTCTGCTCAAACGCCTTTCCGTTGCACATGTGGGTCAGATCTATTCCTGGGCAGCTATAATTGTTAGGAGCTTATTTCAAAACTGCTAGTTTATAACTTTTGCCAATAGGTCATAATACAGAAGGCTTTCTGAGTAGCTCTGGTTTTAGATGCGCATCACTTTCATTAGTCCAAAAGAAGTGGCACCTCCTCAGCTTTTCTGCACCACTGTGCTGTTTTTATTAGTATTAGTGAACAGTGCACACAGATCTGCAAAGTGGGGAGAGCAGGTTTGCTTAGGCTAAGAAACAAGACTTCAGAAATGATTTAGTGTCTTGGGTAAGGTCAGGAATAACTCTACAAGGTAAAAGCCTTGTCAGGTTTGATTGGCAGGTGAAAGGCTCGTGCATCAGAGAAATTGCTGACTTCGGTGTTGTGTAACCCCTGGCTCCATGCCTGTTCCATTCTTCTATCAGGCTGCCACCATTGCCCTCCTGCTGTCCTCTGTGATGTAGGACATGGCCAAGATTCACACAGAGAGAAGGTTGAAGGGACAGTTGTTAAAATGTCACCTACACAGACTGAAATCCAAATGGCTTAATTCACCGTGATACGTTTGAATCAATGAGAGTGAAAAAGTAAAGAGGTTGTGGTTTCTAATCAAAGGAAGTAATGCTTTAGTTACTGAAATGCAAATGGCTTAATTGGGAGGGACATAAATTAATAGAAATAATTAACAAAAATTAATCAGGTCAAAAAGTTATATTAAGAGGAAACTTAAAGCATCTCTGTCACAATTAGATCTGCAGTTGGTTTGTGGTAAAAGAAAGTGCATATAGAAATACAAGAGTCAAATGTAAATATTTTAGCGTTTGATCAATTTGTGACTTCAGTTAATATTTCAATGTTGTGATAAATACGACCTTTGCATTCCATTGTAGACATTTTAATGTAGAAAGAACCTTGCAGATTCTTAATGGGTACTGTTTTGTTTGTTTAAGTATTCTGCCTTTCCTTAAGGATGTGCTGATTCCCTAATGCTAATAATCCTTAACTCATAGGTAGGCTCAGGCTGCAAAAATGTTTACTTTTGCCTCCTATAAGCTGTTGAATTGAGATGATTTTGCATTAGTTTAAAATTTTAAAGTTGTTACCTGAGCCTTTAGTGTGCAGTATATTGTACAATGTAAAACAAGAGGATCTTAAAGACTTTTTGTGGTGGTGGTGGTGGTGGTGTGGTTTTTTTTTTTTTTTTTTTTTGCGGTACGCGGGCCTCTCAGGCCTCTCCTGTTGTGGAGCACAGGCTCCGGACACGCTGGCTCAGTGGCCACGGGTCGCGGGTCTAGTTGCTCCACAGCATGTGGGATCTTCCCAGACCGGGGCACGAACCCGTGTCTCCTGCATCAGTAGGCGGACTCTCAACCACTGCACCACCAGGAAAGCTCCTCTTGTGGTCATTATTGTTTGGGTCTAAGAATTTAAAATTAGTTACGTACAAATGTGGAGCATTTTCTTCCCTCTAGTGGTTAAAAATAGCTTTGCAATATCGGTTACAATTCAGTGCTTTAAATTACAAGGGAAAAGCTATGTGATATTTTAAAAGCAGTTTGAAAATTAGGTGCATTGCCGTAGCTAATTAGTATTGCTGCATATTTTAAGAAAGTGAAACAATAGTTTTATGTTTTATTAACCACAATATACCAATGCCTGGAAATCTGCCAAGAGGTAAAATAAATTTTGAGATAGTTTTTTTTCATGATTAAAATAATATTTCTCTATCTCTACAAAGAGAGTATTAATTCCACATTAATCTCATTATAATATTATGCCGCTCCTCATTCTAATAGTGATTTTCCTGTTTGACTCCTATAATACATTAGTTCCTATATATAGGAAGAGAATAATGGGTGATAATACTTCCCATTTCCTAAGCTACAAATATGATAATATGTATTACCTTTGTGTTATATTGTGAGAGGAAAACTTCATGATATATGAAAAACAAAAATGGGCTATTAGGAAGAATGTGATAGAACCCCGGAGTTCAAAGAGGAGTGCTATAAGAATGGCTGTCGTCCATCCTCCATTTCTCAGGGAAATTAAACTAATCAAATGCTTTGTTTTCATTACTGTTCTGAAATAAATGTGTTCTCATATCTGACTGGTAACAGAACCTTTGCTGTCTCAGGTATTTCTACAGAAGCACTAGCTTCTGCCCCAGGTGAATACAAAATAGTATGAACTAGTGAGATCATAAAATACTTCAGGAGAAAAAAAAATAGCAACAATTACTTCCTTTCAAAATAAGCTTCAGGGGAATTTAGGAAAAATTTAATGTTCTGGTGAAAAAATCTAATATTCCTAAATAAGTCTGTCAGAATCAGAGCATCTCTAAAAAGCATCAACCTTATTGTTGTCAGAGGCATTTCCTGGCAGGCAAAATGATGTTAGAGCTTTGGGTATGGTTACTTAAATATTAATAGTGTGAGTATAATTAGAGAATAGTGCCCGACTATGTAAAAAGTAAGTGAAATGGACTTAATACCACTGAATTGTACACTTAAAAATGGTAAATTTTATGTTACGTATATTTTACCATAGCAAAATAGAATACATAAAAAAAGGCAAATGAAATCTCCCTGATATTTTAATGTTAATACTTCTAACAGTGAATAAAATGTGCAATGTCTAATAAACATTTTAGGAACTCAAGGCCACTTAATAAGTAGTAAGTTAAAATAAACATTGGGTATAATGTTCACCAGAAAATATTTTCCTAATTCAGTCTGACTCCAAACAGCAAAGTGATTATATTTTCCACAGGGCTTTCAGTAACAAACATCAGTCTGTGAGAAGCAGGGAAAGGCTGCAACACCCAAGTACTCCCACAATTCATATCGTCGGGCTGGGACAGGCTTACTTCGGATTTATTTTAATTCCCTTATTGCTTTGTCCCACTTCATGAATGGGATTGATAAGAAACTGCAGACAACGCAGGGAGTGAGAGACCTAACCTGGCAGGAGCGTACTCACTGATGCCTTTCTCCCGCTCCACTTGCCAGTGACTGTGTAATTCAGTGGCTCTCTTGACCTGTACGGTTCTCCCACTGAAGCAGAAACTGATATTTGAGATTCATCAACAACAATAGCACTTTGTTTGCTGTAAGGAAAAAAAATCATTAGTTGCTTCTTTAGAGTCTAAGTTAAAAATGGTACAGCGTTTCTTCTGTGATGTTTTTACCCTTTATGGTCATTCATTCTGATAAGGTAGGCACCTCCCTACCTGCTCTTAAGGTAGATACCTTAAAGAGTGGCTAGGTTAAAGCTGTTTAGGAATCTAAGGTCTTTTTTTCTCTCTCTCTTCCTTTCTTCCTCCCTCCCTCCTTCCCTTCTTCCCTTCCTTCCTTCCTTCTTTCTAAAATCTGTATATAATGTTTAGAACATTGAGACTTTCTTCCTGGGCGCCATTGAACTCATATTTTCTGTTTAAAGCTTCATTCAACAAATGTTTCCTGAATGCTTACAGTATTTGAGGGCTGGATGGGAGGTGGGTGACGCGGTGGTGGATAGGATAGTGGATGGAAGAGGAAGAGTGTAAACTTTGACGTGAAACAGACCTCGGTGGAGCCCATTTGTTAGCTCCCTTTTTTTCAGAATGTTCTCTGTGAGCTCAGTTCTCATGTGTAAAAATGAACATAACAGGAGTGGTTAAAACAGCATTAAATGTTAAAACAGTTATCATAACAATCAACAGTCATTATTATTTAGCTGGGGATGGGATACAAAGAAGATTAGGACAGTCTAGTGCAGGGGCTCCTAATTAGGGATGATTTTGCCACCCCAGGGAACATTTGGCAATGTCTGGAGACATTTTTAGTTGTCCCATTTGCAGGGTGGCATCTAGTGGGTAGAGACTACAGGTGCTGATAACCATCCTGTGATGCACGGGGCAGCCCCACAAAAAAGAACTGTCCAGCCCAAAATGTCAATAGCGTTGACCTTGGTCTAGTGAAGGAAAAAAAATTAAAATATGCTATATATTTTATACAACAGGGAAGTGAGCTTGAGGAGAGGCTGGGCAGACCCGTCTGGTTGCCTATCCGATATCCATGCTCTTTTTTTCTATCATCGTGGTTGAGGCAATGTGCCCAAAGGAGAAACTACATTTCCCAGCTTCCCTTGCAGATTGGGGCAGCCGGTGACATGAAAGAGGAAGTTGTTGGATGGGGCCCTTTGGAAAAAGAGCACGCCTGTGGTTTGCTCCATTGTTTTTGCTGCGAGATGGCCTGGTGGGAACCTTGTGTTTAGGATGATGGAGCAGAAAGATGGGAAGAGTCTAGATCCTTGATGACTGTGGAATTCCCACACCAGCCCAGAACTGCTTCCTTCCAGGCATTTTTTTTTTTTTTTTTTTTTTTGGGTGCCCGGGCCCTAGTCACGAACCCGTGTCCCCTGCATCGGCAGGCGGACTCTCAACCACTGCGCCACCAGGGAAGCCCCTTCCAGGCATTTTAATGTGTGGGGAAAGAAAAGCCTCTCTTGGTTAAAACAATTTTATTTAGGTTTTCTGTTAAATGCAGCTGCATCCAAATTTGACCAGGGTCTTGAAAGATTTTTGATAAGTATAAAAGGGGCCTTTGAGCCGAAGGAATTAGAATGAACAAAGGCACAGAAATGAGAAAGTGTATGTTTTTAGGGAATAACATGTAGCTTGGTATGCTTATTAAATAAAATAAGTTGCATAGGAAAAGTGTCACGTAATGTTCGCAGGAAGATCTTTAGGGAAAAAAATGAAAAAGAAAAAACACACATGAAGTAAGTAGAGGCCAACGCTTTCCCCTTTCTTGACTATTTCATTTTGTTGGACCTTTCATTTTTCTCACTGAGAAATTGGTCCCAGAGCCAGTACATTTTTTTTCCTTTTTGTATTTCTCAAGGTCATTGTCACAGTATGGTGTATGAAATGTGGACTTGAGAGCACATGGAAGTTCCCTTCCCTGAAAATCATCGACGTATGGCGTGTGTCATCCCCAACTTTCCCCTGAAGCTCCACACTTTGCTCACCTTAACAGACTGGCCGAGGTTTAGGTTAAGCCCTGTCCAGATGGAATTTCCTTGAGGAATTGAAGTGTTGGAGGAGAGGAGGAGGGGTGGAGAATGAAGTATTTGGGAGGAGGTGCCTGGGAAAGCACACTAAGGAGAAGAGCACAATTACCACCTCGCTTCTATTTTCTGCTACTATAAAAAGCCAGTATTTGGAGGAAGGTCAGGCTAAGCCACTTGAGTGATTCTGATCGTTTTGGCACGTTATGTTCTCAGCACTTAAATGGCCAGTCATAACAATATTTATTTATAAATTGAATTAGATGTTAATTTAAAATGATTCTAGAAATAGAAATCTTCTGTGGCAGTAATTCTTTTTTTTTTTTTTTTTTTATTGCGGTACGCGGGCCTCACTGATGTGGCCTCTCCCGTTGCGGAGCACAGGCTCCGGACGCGCAGGCTCAGCGGCCATGGCTCACGGACCCAGCCGCTCCGCGGCATGCTGGATCCTCCCGGACCGGGGCACGAACCCGTGTCCCCTGCATCGGCAGGTGTGGCAGTAATTCTTAAACTTTATGGGGTACAAACTCCACTGAGAATTTACCCTAGAACTCTGAACGCTTCCCCCAGAAAAATGCACATATATGTGTAATGACGCAGAGACAATGTCATTTTTAGCAGCTGTAAGCATTCTTTACGAGTAGAGATCCATCTTTGTTGCAAAGAATATCAAAAGTGAAGTTTTAATCAAAACACCAAAATCTGACAGATGTAAAATTCCAAAGCCAGATCACTGTGTGCAGACTTTTTAAAGGAAATGGTTGGAAAGTGGTTCCACTAAGTCCTCAATTTTCTCACCCACGTGGAGACCATGAAAGGATAAGATTTGGGTTTATGAAGAGATTTCTTTGGGGAGCATTGTTACCCTACTGCGAATGCCCCCCACCCACACCCACGTGCTGGGGATTACTGAGTCCGTTACTCTTCAGGTAGGATCTTCTATACGATGAGGAAACATGTTCCATGTGGTTGAGAGAAACAAAAAATTGGTGCTCAACTCCAGGTTAAAAAGCTAAAGAGTCTGGGGGCAACAAGATAAAAGAGGCATGTTGGGATCGCACCCACTGTGGAGAGCGAGCTGTGGGTAACCAGGTATGAGCTGCAGGGAAGAGAGATTTGCAGAAGCTGTTTCGAGTCCTACTCGAGAGGACCCCTAGAAGACCATGTCCCAGGGTGAGGGCTGAGGCCAGTCATGATGCGTGGTACCGTCCTCTGGGTCCTGAGAGTGAATCCATACACCCTGGCAAGAACTGTTCTATAACTCCTTGCCTCTCATCTTAAATTCTCTTCCATCCCAGAGTCCAACAGAGCCAGAGAGTGAGGAAGCAGTTGAGGTTGGAAAAGAGAGCAGAAGTCGATCTCATTCCTGTCCCCCAACTCAGACCTCACATGGTGAGTTGAAGTGTTGAAGATGAATGAAAGAATGTAGATTGAAACGTTGATTACAATGGAATTGAGACTGTGCATTTTGACTTAGGCCAAAGGACAGCTAAGAGCATCAGGGAATTTCTTGGCATCTGGCCAAGCTTCCATCCGGGGCCAGGGGAAGATTTGTGCACATCTCCTTCCCCACCCTTTACATTTTAAAGGGGGTAGTGAGACACACACACAGAAAATTGCATTTTGACTACATTTCATGAATTGTGCAGTTATATTTTTTACCCACTGTGGGATGTAAGTAGACCTCTCAGGCCTGTGTGACAGGCTGGCCCTTGTGTTTCGTACAGAAAACGAAAGCTGCTCTGATTAATAAGTGGGGGAGGGGGCACTGGATTTTGGGAGAGTAGGCAGAGGAGCCAGCAGGGCTGAGATGGGGGGGAGCAGGACAGACTACATAATTTGTGGGGCCCGATGGAAAATGAAAAATGTAGCACTTGTTCAAAATTATTAAGAATTTCAGGACAGTGACAATAAAGCACTTAACCAAATGTGGGGCCCTGTGCACCTACATGGGTCACATGTGCATAAAGCCACCCCAGTGAGCATCAGAGGTTAGAAGAGGAGGAGACCCTGCTAGGGGTCCAGGTAAAGAGAGACTTGGGAGAAGAGGCTTGTCTAGTCAAGACTTTTTCAGTGTAATGATGTGCAATGTGATCGCCTCTTTGAGATCCCACAAATCTGCAGAGAGATCGCAAACTTCCTTACGCGAATGGATTTCTTGTAGAAGCTGGTGAAGGGGGTGGCAAGTGGCTAAAACAGAGTAAGCTACCTGGTTAAGGGGACAGCTGACACCTGGTTATTCACCTGACGTTTTCCATAAATTTCAAAGGTTTAGGTAAAGAACCCATGTTCTACGACAAGAGATTTCCTTGCGTCGTGTAGTGTCAGGGGATCGATTGGCCTTTTCGTTTATTTATTAGTGCAGCAGGATGTTGCTCAGGATGGGCCACTGGGGACCAAATCTGGAAGTACAGAGGCTCTACATACTTGACATTGTAATGGAAACCATGGATGGCGGGGGCCAGACACCCCTTCTGGGTTTACGAAGAGATGGCAGAGCCACATCAGCCCCTGCTGTGGCCCATGCCCCTCCCAGCGATATATGAGAGGTTGACTGGGAAGGGGCTGCTGCAGCTGCCCCTCACCCCGAAACCAAGCAAGAGAGGTTCCTAGAAAATCACTCATACAGAGTGGGATCACGAAGCAGGTACTGGTGGTTCATTTCTGATGGGTATTTTGTATTGGCAGTAGGCTTGCGGATCTGCCTCTGCCCCTCCTAAGCAGGGCAAAGGGGGTTGGAGACAAATGTGGGCAGTGGTGGGGCAGCCGAGGAGCAGCTTCAGTCCTGCCTTGGCATGACAAGGCCATCTGCCTTTTCTATAGATGAAGTGGATGCTGAGAAGGTAGCTGTCTTGAGCCTTTCTTTTTGGCAATAAGAGGCCATGGAGAGTACAGGTGGGATGAGGGTGGTTGGAAGAGATCAAGGAGCATCCAGGTCTCTTAGGTCACTGACCTAGGCAGTGTGAAGTTCCCTCAGTGCTTCCCGAAGAACTCCCTTGTAGAAGAAGCAACATTATATAGAGAGGATGAGACAGGGACTCTTGATTCCCATCCCCATCCTGCCCATCCCCCTCCCTTGCCCACCCAACACCCTGGAGAAGATAGGAGATTTTTTTCCAGAGGCCTACCGTTTTCCCTCCCACCACCCTACCTCGGGGGTGAGAAAGGGGCGGAAGAGAAAAAGAGCAGCCTTGCTCCTTTCCCACTTCACGTCCTTCCAGCCCCCAGCCCTGCCAGCAATGGGGGAGGAGAAACTTTCCTTTGGATATGAGGCTGCCATCTTCAGCTGGACTTGACTGAGTTTTTTAATATCAAGAAGTGACGAGGAAGTTTTAGAGTCTGTCCAGGGTATCATTAAGGCGAGCAGGAAAAGGAGATTCAACACAGCCCAGCTGGGGGCAGGATGGGAGAGAATTAATACTATTTCTGGCTTGCACCCTAAGGAATTGAGGTTGCTCAATAAACTGATTAATATCTGACTAAGGACTTCTCATTCTATGACAGAAGTTGAATCACTGTGCATTCGCGTGGTGGTGTACTGTGTTTATAAATTGTTAGTTTTAAGAGTGTGATTAGATTTTCTCTGCAAATCAAAAACTTGAAATATTAAGTGAGGAGAAAAGAGACACACCAGAAGGCAAATTTCCAGATATAGATAGAAGAGACACTTAGGTATCTAATAACTGCCTTTTTCTTTTGTCTTTCTTTAAAAAATTTTTTCAATCTATCACGGATTCACTAACAGTTGATGCAATGGCAGAAATAGGTGTATAAAAATATTTGTAAATAATTTATTATTCATGTTCATTTATTTGTCGAACATGTTATTCTGTTAAATTATTTAATATTCATCATAAAATTTGCCAGGCTACTCCTCTATTTAATTTTTTACTTAAGTGTGACTGTGTTCATACAATAGCGGTGTGGCAAATCAGTCTCTCTCTCTCCTCTTCTCCCCATTACTAGAGGCTTCTTAAGTATATTCAGTGCTCTTTTTATTTAGACAAAATTACTTCATCTTTCATTTCATCTTTACATTACAATATTCTTTACATTTTTTTAAAACTTTCAATATATTAGCTGTACTGAGAAGGAAAAATTGCTGTGAATGATAATCTATTAAGAGAGGGCAATGACTTCATGCCTTGTTGTCGTCACCTCAGAGTTGTTACAGCTTTATGTCGTCTTTAGGAACAGGCTCCAGATTTCTTATTTTTCTTGTTTCAATTCTGCATCATCTATTTTCTTCAATCCCAGTCTCCTAAAATGTAAGCAGTACAAAATATTCTCATCCATCACAACAATAGCATGTAAAAGGAAGCATATGCAAATACAGGTCATGACCCTAATTGCCTAATTATACCTGCATTGAATTGTGTTGCACTTGAAATGAGTGAGATGTTGATGGGATCCTGAATTTGTCATGGGCACTTCGAATGACAATGTTACCGTTGACTCATCTCTCTCCCTCATCGCCACCCCACTCCCAACATCTGATTAGTTGCCAACCTCTACCTGTACAATATCTCAGGACCTCAGCAGAAACATCAGTGGTTCTCCTTTTCCTGATAAACAACATTCAGAATATTTTATGTGGCTCTGAATATCTGCACCCTCTGCTCTTACCCCACCCTTCTTGTCTTCTTTCCTCTTCTCACCAAACTGAGCCCCAGCTCTTCTTGGCTCACCTTGCTTTAGTGCCTTTGCTCGTACTCCTCTCTTTGCCTGAAAATACCCTCTCTCTTCCCTCTAGTCTCTGAATGTTCAAAATAGAGTCACCATTCAAAGTCCAACTCATGAAATATCCCTGGATTCCCACATGAAGAAACATTCTTTTTTTTTTTGAGTCTCTGTAAGACCTTATTAGTGCCTCTCATATCATTTCATTTATCCTATCAAATATTGAGGGCTTACTACCTGCCAGACAGTTCTAGGCATTGGGAATACGACAATGGACAAAACTTATGGGATTTATAGAACTGAAATTCTAGTAAAAAAGATGAACCCTAAATATATAATATGTCAGATGAGGATAAGTACCATGGTAAAAATAAATCAGGAGTGCTCTGAGAAGCTCTCACTGATAAGATGTCACAACCTGCCTCCTTATTTCCTTCAGGTCTTAACTAAAGGGTCAGGTTCAATTTTATATAAAAAAATTTTTTAACATATGCTCTGTACTAGAACATAATAGGTAGGTAGCTTATTAAATTTTTGAACCTCTTGTGGTAGCTTGTGCTCTGATTTGTACTAGTAGATAATTCAATAAATACGTATCAGTATAAAGAATGATTATAATAACAGCAATTATTTATAAAATGAGATCCTGGAAAAATAAATTTTGATTTAAAGTTGAGGAAAAAGATCTTCTGAATTTGAGACCTGGGTTATTGAGATGGTGTCCTTTGTACCTGCAGGCAACTCCCTCATGCAGGACCTTTTATGCTAGAGAGGTCAAATGTTGGATAATATGTCATAGGCATGAATTCCCGATTCCGTCATCGCCTGTTACTACTTAGTGAGTGACTGTAGAGTAATGAGAGGGATGCCCATATGTGGCTTAGGGGAAGCTATCTCATTATTTCATACCTGTAGTCATGATTATAACTGACCTTCTATAGCTCTCACTTTACAGGTGTTTATTTCCCTGTGCCTTCCAAGAAATCTAACTTTCTTAGAAACTTCTTTCGAAAACACGTAAGCCTTTTTAAACTTTCTGGATTAGCTCTACATAACTGCCTATGCATTTTAATTGGTATTCAAGTATTTACCTTAGGTTCTTTTGATCAGGATTCTGGATTTCTTGGGGCTGGCAGGTCACGGAGTAAAGTAACCCATTGGCAGGTGATGAATGCATGGATTGTTGGAGCAAATCACTCAGTGTCTTGGTGACACTTTTGGCTATTGTTGTTCTCCCAAACCTTTGGGGCAGATTAGGAACATGTCTCGAGATGCTGTCCTCTGTATTGCTTCCAAATCTCAGAGGCGGGTTGGCCATCGCCCCAGTGCTTCTTTCTTCTTCCACGGTCCTCCCAAATCTCAGTGGCAGGTTGGCTACTGAGGGTGGCATTTTGTTGACTGCAGGTGTACTCATCTTAATGACGTTTTTTGGACCCCAGTCTTTTAACTCTTCAAAATTGAGACTTCTTTCTTTTCCCCAGCAGAGATCTCCTCTAGGCTATAATTAGAAATAACCATTAAAATAACATTATTATTATAAGCAATGGATTTAAACCCCAAATTAAGTTAAATCCAGACTTTAATCTGTAGGATTAAAGCTATGAACAAAGTTTGTGCTTTCATGTGTAGAATTTTTAAAATAAATAATTTGTATTAAGCTTCTTAAAGCAATCTAGTTTCACCGTCCCTGGACTATTGTAAGACAACTATAAAATATTAACGCAGCAATGTGTTCGAGCAGCAAGAACATAATGAAGTAGTGAAATGAGGCAAAAGTTTATTTTACTGCAGTTATTCTCCTTCAGCTTTGATTCATGTTGTTTATGAACTATGTCATAGATTTTTATATTTTGCTTTTAGAGACACCTCCCACTGCCTCTCCATTTCTCTTGTTTCCCTCCTCTTTAAAAGCCAAAGTGGTGGGCTCATGAAAGCAGAGATGCTAGCCACATTTTGGGGTACAGCTGGAGGAGACTTCTTTTTTACCTGTTCATATTCAGAGTTCCACTCTAAAAGCATTTCTCAAGAAATTGATTGCATTTTTGTCAGTATGTAAATTATATTAGTAAAACACCGATTGGTTTGTGGGTTACTACACCACTACTATACCAACTTTAAAGCAACCACTTAAAATACGGCAAATATTTAATTGGATTTAGTTTTACCATGAAAGTTTGTCCATGTGAAGATTTTTAAATAACTGTTTTCTGATTGTAAAAAGTAATACCTATTCATTTCAGCAAATTTGGGAAATTCTATAAAGGCATAGAGAACAAAAAAAAAAATAACAGGGAATTCCACCATCTAGGGATAAACATTTTGCTTTGATATAGAAAGACAATTCAAACGTCCAGCTGAAATGTATCCAGTACTTATTTCTGCAGCTACTTATTACAGCTGTGAACTTCTGAGTCAAATCGAAAATTAATGCGCCTTATGCTTGCAAAGTATCAAACTCTGCACTAAAATGGTCGTGAGAGGCCAAGCTGTGTGCTGTTGTGCTACCAAATACAAGTTAGAGCCATACGCTGCCATGCGAAGGCGGAAGTGTGACAAAAAACAAAACACAAACTTCTTCCTTACTCTTTACAAAAGCACTGGACTCAGGACAAATGTTCAGTAGTTTATGCTAGTCATGTTAGATAGAGTTAAAAACTTACCTCAGAATATTTGTCATAATTCTTTTTGCTGTGAAGATTGGGCATCATTGATTCATCTGAACAGAAGATGTTTGATGTTAATAAGATTGAAGTGGCTAAAGTCAGTAAAATGAATTGTTTTGATGAAATAATTTCCATTTTGTCCAAAATCTAGAATTAAGTTTATATGTGCAGCCCGATGTCTATATGAAGGGAAATTGTGGTCTTTTTATCCTGTCCAAAAACAAAGGAAAGTTCACTTTCACAGCGAACTCAATCCCACGTGTTTTAAGCGCCAACATTAATTAGTGTTTAACTGAAATATGTATGTAAGGAATGTGGGTAATTCATTCTAGGAAGACAGCAACGTTTCTGCTTGCAAATTCATTAACTTTGAAAATAATTTTCTTCATTATGAAGGAACATTTAATTAGATAAGTTTGGGGGCATCGTCATTAAGATTCCAAACAGAATGCTTCATTTCTCTGAGCTCAAACAAGAAGTATTTTCTTTTTGGTGTTTACGTCAATTCTTGGGAGAAGGAAAAAAATGTATTCAATACATGCTAGCTTTGTTTAAAAAGTGTTTTTTCCACACAAAAGAGTTAGGCGTAGTATTTTCAAAATGTCAGATAAAATTACAAGTGTGAAAAGAATTCCAAGACCCAAATAAAATGCCATTAATTAACTTTTTGTAAAATGCTGTTTGGTTATTAAAAAGCTTCAGGAGTAAATGTCAACTGTAACGTGAAGGGTGTGCATAAGACCCAGCGATTGGCATTTTGACAAACTGGCTGTCTCAGGAGAGGCTGGAGGCAGCTCAAGGCTTTTTGTATTTGCCCTGTGGGCCTTATTTGGCAAAACTGTATAAATCACCGGGATTTTATTTCTATGGTGATGCCGCATCCTACCTTCCACCTCAAACCCCTTAAGAACCCTGGCAGAGGATTGGTAAATCACGCACATGCTAATTTTGTTGCTCCCCTGGCCCATATTATTTAGGTAATGTTGTGGTCCGTGCACGGGTTGGAAGAAGAATTTCCAGACACGAAATATTTTAGAAAAGAGTGAGTTTATTGAGAACAAAGAGCAGAGTTAGTGATGGGCGCTACAGATACAGCCAGTCGGCTCTCCCTGGTCTATCAGGAAGTTGGCCCGCTGTATTGGCAGTGGCCCTCACTAACTCTGCTCTTTGTCCCTAATAAACTCACTCTTTTCTAAAACACTTCGCGTCTGGAAATTCTTCTTCCAACCCGCGCATGGACCACAACCGTTTGGTGGCCCGTACGGGGACATCTCTTGGGGGGATCTCCTGCCCAACCTCCTCTCCTCATGCCTTGGGACCCTCTGTGAACAGGCAAGTTGCCATGGAAGCAACAGAGGACTCTGGCCAGGGCTACACCCTGGTGTGTTCTGAAGTCTCCATGGCTCACTTCGCCCCAGTAACTGCCGCCCAGAACAGGTGAGGGTCCCTCTGTCTTCCTTCTGACTGAGGACTGGGCCGATTGATATTGTGTGGGCACGGGTCAGGCATTTAAAAGCCATTAGGGCGCCTGCCGTTTGAAGACTCCTGTGAAAGGATAAGGGGGTCACGGAACAGACCAGGCTGTTAGTGCGTCTGCCGCCAGCAAGACAACTTCCATGTACCGTGAGGCACATATTGGTTCAAGCAAAACACTGAGCCCCCTCCCCTTGGCCGCTGCCTTCCCGGCAGGACTACAAGGCGAATTCCTCAGCCTGTCTTCTCTGTTACTTTCACCTTTTTCTTGGTCCGGATTCACTTACAGGAGCCTAGGTGTTGCCTCTGAGCCATCCCAAGAGTGCCTTTTCACGTTTCAGGGGATTGCCAAACGGTGAGTTGCCTGGTGGGTCCTGGTCCCAGCAATCTCTCCTTTCTTTCTTTCCCTGCCCAAGTTGCATGGTGCCTTAGTCGCACGGTTCATACCTCAGTTGCATGGTTTGTGCCTTAGCCACACGCTCAGGGGCCACCTCTCATGGTCAAGACGTGATTGTTGGGACGGTCGGCCCATTTTGTGCCTTAGTTGCGCAGAGAGATCACTGGGACAAAGGGAATGCCTTTCTGTCAGCCAGTGACTCTCAGTACCCCCATTCTACGGCATACAGGCTCATTTTCTTTTGTAACATGGGTTGGCCCCAGTTTAAACTGGGGAACCAAGAACAATGGCCTCTTAATGGCACACTAAATTATAACACGATCCTCCAACTTGATCTCTTTTGCCGGAAACAAGGAAAGGACTCAGACGTTCCTTATGTCCAGACCTTTATGGCCCTTAGTCAGAATCCAGAGCTGAGGGACTCATGCCGCATGTGTCTTTCTGTTGCCGCCTTATCCCCCTGACCCCCTCTGTCTCCCTCTCCAGCAGATCTCCTAGACGACCCTCTACTCGACCTTTCCTGTCCCCCACCTCATCAACCCCCTTTGCTTCAGCCCCTGCCCCCGCCTCAACCCACAGCTCCCCAACAGGCACCCCCTTATCGGGGCAAAAGCCCCCTCTCCCCACACAATATCAAGAACTGCCCAACGCCAGGAAACAGGTTCTAATATGCTTCCCCTAAGGGAAGTAGCAAATGGAGACATGGGCATTATTAGAGTCCATTTTCCCTTTCCCATGTCTGACATTTTCCCAAATTCAAAACAAGTTAGGTTCCTTCAGTCAGGATCCCACCACTTTTATTAAGGCATTTCAGGCCCTCACTATAGCCTTTGACCTGACCTGGCAAGCCATTCACATAGTCCTGACCACTTGTACTCATGAAGAGAAAAACAGGATATGGGCATTAGCCCAAGCTTGGGCAGACGAGTCACAGCTCTGTTTCCAAAACCTGGATGGATGGGGACCCATTTTGGGCTAGCTAAATGACTCTCTTTGTAACTACACCCTCAATTTTAATCAGAAATTAGCCTGGAGTGTAATCCCTGGTCAGAGGAAAATAAATATGATGTACATGAGGGTAATTTCACTTTGTATTGGGGAAATTCAAGGAAAAGTGAGACTAAGAAATATATTAATGAAGACCATATATCCATAAATTGCTCGGCCCTGGGAACTAAATATGTGGGGATCGGTGTGACCACCCGACACTTACTTAGTTTAACCTCCCGACAAGACTTTCCTCCAAAATATAACATAATTCAACTAATATTTAGAAATTTGTTATGCCAGTCCCCCCATCACACTCATAATCAGTCAGAGCCTGGCTTCTCCCCTTTATGGATAGATGATTATTTCCTCGGTGCTTGGCCTTCCCAATGTAATCCTAGGCCATGGGACCCCAGTCTATTTCCAGAGGAAGACTCCCAAAACGTCAGGGCCTGGCTCTGGGGACCCACAGCAGGGGTATCCTTGAGGTACACCAGATTTTCATTTCTATGCAGTAACAGGGTCTGTATGGATCTTCCCACACTTTGGAGGGGCTCCTGCACAATTACTGTGGTGGTCCCAGCGGTGATCATTATGACTACAAAGGATTTAGCTTCCTTAGGCATTCCCAACCTTGGGTCCTTCCTCGAGGAGGCCTTCAGACCTGTCTGGGAGAGACAAAAACAAACCACTGATTGGGGGGACATGCTTATGATAACCCAGTTCTTGAACTGCCTGAAATAATACACGGCGTCTTTAGAGGGCTCTTTGGTTTGCAGGCATACCCCTCTTAGAGAGGAGCGTTCTCCATCTCACCATCATGGTCCAGGAATCTTGGAATGCTACAGTAGCAGCCATTGAGGAACAGCAGTCAGCCCTAGGCTCTCTGGCCGAGGTGCTTTTACAAAATAGGAGGGCCCTTAATGTTATAACAGCTGAGGTGGGAGGTGTCTGTGCCCTACTGAGTGAGACAGGCTGCTTCTATGTTCATACCTCTGGCCAGGTTGAAGAAGACCTTCAGAGTCTAAAGAAAAAGATCAAATTAACAGAAGATTTAAAAGAGAGAGCAGAACAGAGCCCCAGCTGGCTTTCCAGCTTCCTCTCCTCTATGGGGATCCAGATATGGACATGGCTGTTTCCCTTGTTGAGACCATTAATCCTGATAGCCTTTGTTTTGTTGTTTGGACCCTGCATATGAACACATTATCTAAGTTCATCTCCCAACGGGTTCAAAAGATTCAATTCCAGATGGTGCTACAACAAGGATACCAGCCAGTTGGCACACGGACTATGTTGGAGCAAGCCGCCTTATCATTCCGCGGGCTCTCATCTCCCTCCGTAAATACACCCTGACAGAGAGCGGGTATCGGGAACCCAGGACCCCTATGATGCCCCTGTCCAACAGGAAGAAGCTAGGAACGGTCATTGCCCTTTCCCCCAATAACCTGGGTTCCTCTGGCCGGAGATGGGGATAGGTAGATAGTCAGTCATGAACGGGGTATTAAGGGGCCAAAGATTTGGCCCATAAATGAAAAGAGGGGAGAATGTGGATCCCTGCATCAAGGACACCCTACATCAAGGACACAGGACAAAAACTCTAGAATTAACCAATCCCCCATAACAACTGTTGCCATGGGCTCTCCTGATCTAAACTGGACAGCCCCCCGTCTCCATATCAAGTAAAATATTCACCATGTAGCAACCTTATAGCATCCTGACCAATCACCTAATGCCATCCTGCCAGCAGGAATTTTCTTTGTCTTGAGGCTATAAAAGTTGGCTACTAGCCCACAAAGGGGGTCGACTTTCCCTGGCTACCAGGAAGTCGGCCCACTGTTCTTGCAGTGACCCTTCTCTTTAATAAACTCTGTCTTCCTTACATTCTGCCTTGTGTCTGGAAATTCTTTTCCGACCTGCGCTTGGACCACAACAGGTAATCTCGCATTGCCACAGGCGCACGGACATCATGGCATAAGAAAAGAATTTACAGAAATAAATGCTTATTTACTGAAATGCCAGAGCAGGTCTCTTTTGGAGCAGCTGACTGGTATTCTGTTTACTTATTCATTTGCTTATTTATTTATTTGGCTGCCTTGCATCTTTGTTGCTACACCCGGTCTTTCTCTAGTTGTGGCGAGCGGGGGCTACTCTTGGTTGAGGTGCGTGGGCTTCTCATTGTGGTGGTTTCTCTTGTGGAGCACAGGCTCTAGGCGCGTGGGCTCAGTAGTTGTGGCTCACGGGCTCTAGCGCGCAGCCTCAGTAGTTGTGGTGCACAGGCTTTGTTGCTCCGCAGCATGTAGGATCTTCCCGGACCAGGGCTCGAACCCATGTCCCCCGCATTGGCAGGCGGATTCTTAACCGCTGTGCCACCAAGGAAGTCCCTAAGTGGTATTCTTAAAGACCTCCTTTATCACTAGACTGCCTAGGTTCTAGAGAAATCATTACTTGTTCCCACCTCTCCATTCAGCCCTCTCAGGAGAAAAAGACCTTGCACTGATCGATTTCCAACACTCCAGCTACTTCTAGATACAGGCACTTAGAGGTGAATTCACAAAAGAGCAAGTCGTAAAATTGCACCTTTTATGTCAAGAATTGTACCACCTCTAGCTTCTCTCACTAACCTACCATAATTTGAGCTATGAGATGGGCAGAAGTGAAGACCTTTCTCTCTATTAAAGATCTACAGAATAAATCAGAAAGTTGAAAAACAATTGTGGGTAAACTCTTGGGTACCCCAAGGTCTCACTTGCCTGTGGCCTCTCTTAAGGCAGTTGACGTCACTGGTCTCATTTATTTTGGACTCTGGTAGCCATGAATCCCCACAGCAGGAGGCAATTAATTCAATTCATAGTCTAATGTTAATTTTGTAATGTTGTTATTGGATTATTTGGGTTTAATTTCCCTGAGGATTTAATACATTTCTCTTCCAAATTGTTCCTTTGCAAACTGCTGATGGAACTTCCTGTTTATTGTGGTCAGTAGATCCAAACTTTTGAGAAATGGGTGAAGCAAGGAGCAAGTTACGTTGGCTGAGTTCAGACTCTGGAAAAAGTGGAATGGATCAGCCTGGGTCTCTTTTAAAACATGCTTGTATGTAGTTGTTTCAAACTTTAGCAGTTCACCAGTTTTCAGTGCTGCTACTTGGGGTTTTGGCACATCAATTAATTTTTCTGACTGCAGTCAGTATCCAGAGTAGCTGATGTGACTAATTACTCCCTTGCCTCGACTGGGTTTACACTTCCAAGTTTAGAGTATAATTAGAGTTCTAATCTTATTAATATAGGGCTTGGCTCTTTTCAACTACATCTTCCATTAGCTTTGAAAATGTTAACAGGTATAAGAGAACATTACCTAACATACATAATACGAAATCACCATAAATCTTTGGATGAAATGCACTGCCATATACATAGCACATTTAGGGATTCTTGATGAGACATATGAGCATACAAAAATAAATCTGTCTTCCTGACGTGTGGCATTTCCACACATGCTTCATTTACTAAGACTTTAGAGAACTTAAGGCTACTCCCTTCTAAGCTTTTCTCTCCATCCTGGACATTTCTGAGCTTTGGAAACCCCAGATACTTAGCTTCCTACCAGACAGTGCTGGTGGGATGTCCCACAAGCATATCAAGTCCAGTATATCCAAAATGGAATTTATCCATTCAATACCTGTCTCTCCTCCTGTTTTCCATTTCAGTGAATAGTTACTGTATTTGTCAGGGTCCAATCAGAAGACAGAAAACACACAGCAATTTGAATAGGAAATGGTTAATATAGGGAATTACTAGTTATGACAGGAGATTAGCTATAAAGGGGTAAAGAATACTCGAGGGCCAAGGGAGAGTATCCAAGGGAAGGACAAACTGACTGGAATTTAGCCTGTATTGGAGAAGGTGTGGATAGTAGAGAAGTCTGTTGGGTCACCCCAACAGACTGTTGGGTCTTCCGCATCATGGTCTACAGTTAATTGTGTTGTTTCTAGTTTTGAGCTATTGCACTCAATAATAATGGCCTATATTTTTTGACTACTTGTCATGTGCCAGGAACTGTTCTGTTAAAGTGCTGTTAAGCACTTTGTGAATTAGCTTCTTTATCTTTCATGATAATCCCGTGAGCAGGTACCATTATTGTTCCTATTCTACGGAAAGGGAAACTAAGACACAGAAAGAGTAAGTAACTTTCCCTATAGGTGGCAGATCCAGGATTGAATGCAAGCAGTCTGAACACTTACTCCCTATGCTGGTCTGCCCAATCAAGGCTGTTATCTCCTAACTTCTAGATAGCTCTTACAGCTGTTCATTTGTCTCCATCCCCATTGCTTTTACTCAGTTCATCGTTTTCTCTTGCTTAGACCTTTGTCTTTGTCCTCTCCAGTTCTTCCTCCACCACACAATCAGAAAAATTTTTATAATACAATATATTTATGATTTCTTCCTTAATATCTTCCAATGGTTTCCCACTTCCCTCGGAATCCCTAAGCCCACTCTCTAGGACCTGTTCTCTGCTTATTTCTCCAGCATTCTCTCTCACCACTCCCTACCAACTCTGTTTTATGACTAACTTCTTTCTGTTCTTCCAAATGGATGAGGTTTCTCTTGCCTCCAGGCCTCTGCCCAGGATTTTCCTGTGCATGGGGTATGTATCCACTCCCCTCTGTCCTTCTTACACCGATTCGTTGTTTGGGTCTCAGCTGAGGCATCCTACGTTGGGAGAAGACTCTTCTGACTTCGCGTTCCGTCAATGGCTCCTTTCACTGACTTGCCCTGTTTCTTGTCTCCTCTTCTGCTGCTCTGTAAATTGTGTGAGAGTGGGACCTTGCTTGTGCAGATCATAGGAGTATTTCTATTGTCTATCTCACAGATGCTCAGAAAATTTTATTTCTAAATAAATGAATAAATTTTTCATTAGTATTGGGAATAGGAGTTAAAACTGAAGTTGCTTGTTACTTATTTTTCCTGGTTTTGGCCACCGACCAGAGTTTTCTCTTTACTGAGACTTATATATATTTTTTAATTAAAAAAATTTTTTTTGCGGTACGCGAGCCTCTCACTGTTGTATCCTCTCCCGTTGCGGAGCACAGGCTCCAGACGTGCAGGCTCAGTGGCCATGGCTCACGGGCCCAGCCGCTCTGCGGCATGTGGGATCTTCCTGGACCGGGACACGAACTCATGTCCCCTGCATCGGCAGGCGGACTCTCAACCACTGTGCCACCAGGGAAGCCCGAGACATATATTTTTAGACCTTAAGTTTGTGGCTTATTCTGAAACCATAACATCTTAACATTCTCTTGCTGAGGATTCGCATCGAGGGCTTTCCCAGACTGAGACCTCTACATGGACCGTCAGGGATAGGTAGGTTGAATGTGAACTTAGGTTTATTCTGTCATAGTGGAGCATGCAGCTTGATAAGTTCAATATGTCCTGATGGATCCTGCTGTGTTGATGGGCCAAAACACGAGGAAGGGTGTGAAAGGGGACTGCACAGCCCCAAGGAGGGCTTCCTGATGATGCTTCAGGGTCTCTCACTAGGCAGACTTCTTAGACCCACTGGCTGAGCACAGAAGAGGGTTCTGATTGCTTATTATTTGTCCACACCCACTAGCTGCACCCTAACCTCTGGCAGGCAGTTAGAGTTGGGGACAAATCATTTCCATCAATCAGGAAGTGAGCTGACTTGTTTTGGGTTTAGGACTTTGTAAGGCTCTGGTTTATCTGAACTCCTAGTAAAACATTTCAAATAGGAAACTGTTTTTGTGCCATGGGCTGTATGTTTTTATTTAAATCTTTATATAGAAGGGCCAGCTCACTCCACACATTGATCCAGGCCCCCTGAGGCCGTGGCAAGATCTACCAAAGAGGTAATGAATTTTAATATCCAGAGGAACCTCATTATAGAGCCCTTCTTCTTACCCTCAACCCAGCCATTTACTTTCCAGGCACTTGCCTTTTTACACTGTTTATTTCTTCCTTTCTCTCTAAGCATAATCCAGTTGTTATGCTATGCAGAAGAATTGATGGCTATTATAGTCTTATTTTGCATTTCATGTTTGCGAAGTATTTTGCAGCCATTTGTTAACTAATATCTGGCCCTCTTTAGAGGTGGGTGGTGGTATTACTGTATAATTTATTTCAGTATTATGTGTGCAAAGAGAAAGAAATACCTGCCTTGGTTCCAAACAAAAATATCCCTATGCAAATTGTGTAAAATTACTATTTTTAAAATGTGTGGTGGTGCCTTTGTTTCAAGATTTATGAGTGGCTTGTTATAATGAGCTTGTCATATTTCGGTAGCAGGGTTGTATTTACTTCTGTGTTTACGATGACAGATTACAATGCCAGGGCCTTGGAAGGTGCCGATGTGAATGTGAGACAAAGATTATTCCTTTAGTAAAAGCAGTTGAAATTCAATTCTGGTTGAAATAACTTAAAGAGTCAAATTGTAGAATACAAGAATAGACATTAAATATTTGTAAAAATTAATTCACATGATTTATTCTAGAAGGTTGATTAAATGGCAAGGTCGCTATATCTAAAGGACGTATTTTATTTTTTATTTTAAAAAAAATTTTTTTTTTTTGCGGTACGTGTGCCTCTCACTATTGTGGCCTCTCCCGTTGTGGAGCACAGGCTCCGGACGCACAGGCTCCCGACGCGTAGGCTCAGCGGCCATGGCTCACGGGCCCAGCCGCTCCGCGGCATGTGGGATCTTCCCGGACCAGGGCACGAACCCGTGTCCCCTGCATCGCATCGGCAGGCGGACTCTCAACCACTGCGCCACCAGGGAAGCCTTAAAGGACGTATTTTAGAACAATACATTGAACAAACTTGCAGTATCAGTATTAGATCTTTCAAACGATATGGTGTGGTACTGTTTAAAAATAATTTAAAGCAATTGTGCAAGGCTGATTAGGAAGCAAACTCTCCTCAGCAAGGCCTTCCAACTCGAGCTTTTATGTTTTTTAATGTTTCATTTTTATTGACATTTTTTCCCTTGCAGGAAAAATGTGTGATTTTTACTAGCCTGGCAGGGGGTTGTGGTACCTCTTGCCAAAGTGTCAAGAAAACTACGAATTCTCTACATGAGGGACAAAGGCCAGATGTTTAGTTAAAACAGCACATAGCATTTATACAAATATAGGTAATGGAAACCAAGACCTTTAGTGGGATTTCTTTTTTTTTTCTCTGTTTTTGGCCAATCTTGTCTTTTGATATTTTTAAAATAAGCAAGCAGCCATCTTGTTTTTCTAACCTGAGCAGAAGAATTTAGTTTCTTACAAAGTGTGTGCTTTTTCAATATCTTGGGTTTTTTTGTTTTATCTTTGTTTTGAAGGATTCTGCTCCAAAATGTGGAATGTGTTCTTCAAATAATAATTTGCTTTAATAAAAAGAAAGTGTGAGACTTTGAATAGCTTAGGAAGGACCTAGCCTAATCCTTAGGCTGACTTTTTCCACTATCCTGGCCACACCTTCACTGGGGAGGAAATCTGTCGCTTAAACCTACACGGATGTGGGTTTTGGAGGGTATTTAAAAAGACAACTGTTTCTCATCTCAAACAGAGGAATAAGGACAGATGGGTGACCAATAAAAATTAGCATCATCATTCAAATGGACCCTCCTAGATGCTCTTTCATCTCTGATGGAAAAAAATGAAAAGGGGGTGAATTGAAATATGCATATGAATTGATTGTTGTTCCTTTATTTTTTTCTTCCTGATTGGCGGTCACGTGGTTTCTGTGCTCCTGTGGGCTCTTGGTGAGAGCTCCCACAAGGTCTGCAGGAGCCATGCAATTGCCTTGGTTCTGAGTAGAAGCTGGCCTGGCTCTGACCACGCTTGCACTAACACACGGGCATTTGGACTTTATTCTTTTCTGTTACCAGTCCTTTGGCTTTGGCCATACTTCCTGCCTCTTTGCTCTAGGTCTGAGCTCATGTGAGTACCTCATACCAGTGGGCCCCTGGATTACACTGGCTGGACTTCATCACTGAGAAGGGGGTTACACTTCTCTTCAACACTGGTTTCATTGGACCCTCAAAGGGATGTGTCCATGACATAGCCAGGAATTACTGCATGGCAGTTTTGCTGGCTAAACTCAGTCAGGTCCATGACATATAAAATGCAACCAATTCTGAGCAAGCAAATAGAAAAGCCCTCAGCCAAATAGTTGTATTTGGAGGGGACACTTAAAAACATACTTTTAAACCTACAGTGACTTTGGGTATAAATTTAATTAAAGGAGAAGATTTTCTGGTAATCTTCTCATTGTAAAAGGGGAGATCTAGACAGAAAATTCTATACTTATGGAGGTTAAATGAACTAAATAAGTGTTAACCTAATCCTATTAAATATCAACTGGATTTAATTCTAAACTGGGTTTTGTACCAGGTGAATTTGAGAAATCAGGTATTTCCTTTTTGAGTACCTATAGTAAAGAAAACAGACAAAGCTAGGAAAGGTTTCAGAATATATTTAGATGCACAAGCAGGCATACCATCTCTAGGGACAATAGCCGATTATAAATACAGGCTTGAATGACCCAGAGCAGTTTAAGAATAGTGGGCTTTGGCTGATGGGCCCTGGTGGAGCCCCTTCTGATTTAATGATAGCAGTAGCCAATGATCCATGGTCTAGAAGCATCAATGTGGATCTTCCAATAAATACCTCCTCTGTCTGTGCCCCATTCCCCAACCTCTACGTCAAGAGCAGTAGAATCGCCCTTCCTATGTTTTCATATACTTTAGGCTGAAGTTTATTTAAAGTTATCTCTTTAAAACTTTCCTTAATGAATATCTTGACCTGATCTCATTTGGATTAAAATATCCAGGGGGGAAGGAGTCCTATAATCCTAGGCAGTCCCTGATACACAGGCTAAGCAGGGCGTGGTGAGAGATGGAATAGAAGAAAACTCACTGTGGGCTCACTTTGGACCTCCCTGCCTCCTGAGTGGTTTCCTGTTTGTGTAAGTGTTTTGTAGTTGAGGCCTTCATTATTGAGGACAGCGGCAAAACTAGGCTCTCCTTTACCTGAGAGATTACTCAAATCCTTTGTTGCATATTACTAAAATTTCTAATGTGTTTAAACAAAATGGGGAATTTATTATGAGGATACTGGGATGTCTTATGAATGAGACTGGGGCCTATAGAACATCTGGAGCCTAGGATTCAAATCACCATCAGGACTTTCTCCTGCATCCTCGTTTCTTCTCTCTGTGCATCAGCTTCATTATTCCCTCCTACCGCTGTCTTGATCTCTGCTTCTCTATCTGTTTGCCAAAACTTCTGAGTTTACACATCCTCAGTTTCAGCCACCCTATGAGAAACTGCCTCGTCTGAGTTCCAGATTCAACATGCCAGGGAAAGATTATGATTGGCCCGGTCTAGGTAAGGTACCCCATCCTGAACCAGTCATTTGTGGCCAGGGTGGGTCACACTGCCCTAACATAGAAGATCCAATTGCAAACCTGTGGAAGAGCTGGGGGTGGGTGGTACTACTGGGAAGACAGTACAGTAGGTGTTCAAAAGAGCAGGAAAGACAGAGTATAAGGGAGAATCTGGACTCTTCTCTCCCTAAATCCAATTCACTTTGCAGAGGAAAACTACTTCCCAAGCTGATGAAAAACTAGTTCTGACATGCAGTCAAAGGGCATCTTAACCATCCTGTGATGGTGTGGCTATTTCTGTTCCTCTCTAAAGGTGCTGAGGAGGTCTTTATCCTAGCCCAGTGATACCAGCAGACAGTGCTTTCATTGCTGCTGTCTAGATCTTTGTTTTTGCAAGCAGCTGTTCTTGTGTGATATTTCTGTGGCTCGTTTGGGGCTTTGATGATAAAAACAAAACAAAACAAAATAAATTCTAGATCTTCCTTCCCCAGGGGCAGCCGAGGGCACAATTCCCAGCTATTTCTCCATATATCCATGAAAAGCGGTGCCAACTTTGAGAGCCTGTAAGATTCCCTTTCTCCCCTGGCAGGTGAGAGCCCTGGCTCAAGTGTTCCTCTTTGGCATTTGGAGGCACTCCTGATTCCAGCATTATGCTCAGTACCAGATATGAAGTACTGTCCTGAGAATTTCAGGACCAGATGGTTTGGTCCCTAAATTGTCCTCTTTCCTAAATGTTTCACACCCTTTATGCTGCTATGTGATACTGGCTTGTTTCATTTCTTTGCACTGAGTTTACTAAGGTCAGGTGAGTTCTGTGACCCAAAGTAGAATGGTTCATTGCCCTCTGAGCAAGAAAGTTTATTTTTCTATTAAGTTAGGCAGATTTACCATTCTTTGCCTGATCCTTGGGTAGTCTTCCTTGGAAACACTCCAAAATTTCCTCTCCTTATATAATGAACGACGTAGAGATCAGCAAGGAGTGTTTATTTTGGAGACAGTAAAAATAAGACTCTTGTGTATAATTCCAAATATAGGCATATATTCTTTGGTAATTAGCTTCATTGTTCTCTGTCATTTTTTTTGACAGTGTTTACACTAAATTAGAAGTAGTAATAATGGGATATCCTAGTTCAATCCTACAACCATATCTGTCTACAATAAAATATTTGCTTTTAGTGACAGAAAGTATTTCAGAAGTGTTCATTAAAACAATTTGATAACTGTGTATCCATTATTAATAACCCAAGACGGGGATTACATGTTACGTGACTCGTAACCAATAAGGAGGCTGCCATTTCCATAATTATAAAGAATTCATATCACATCCATTTTACTATTCTGTATCATTTGACCCATTTATGGCTCATTCCGAAAGAGTAAGATTTAAAAATTTATAAAGTTTTTCAAATGAAAAATCTGCCAGGTAATTTCTCCCTTCCATTGCTGGCAGTAGATGCTCTCCATCTAAGAGGCTGAGTGTTTGGTTCCACAGCGCTCTCCTCTAACTACATAACAGTAAAGAGAGTTCAGGATCCCCTGAGTTATGGTGACCCCTCTCCCTCGAGAGAGAGCCTGGGCAGAGGGCGTACACCTGGGAAGCATTCTGAGGTGTAAATTGTGAAAAGGGAGTTGGGGAGGGTGATGTCAGTTGGCTACATCTGGAATAAAATTAAGCTGTGGGGTGAAAGGTAGCCACTCAGTGTCCACGTGCTCTCTGTTCAGTGGTCCAGTCAAAGGTTCTGACCAGCCCATTTGGAGAAAAAGTTGAGCAAATGCTCTGCAGGGCTGGCTGAGTCATCAGCCCAGAAAGTTCCCCCAAAGGGTTGCGTACTAGTTGCTGCTACCACTGCTGCTATTATTCTAGAGTTCACTGTGGGCTGGAGGAAGAGAAGGTGGGGTGCAGCCTGGGAGTGAGGAGAGCATAACTGGAAGGTTGGTAGAAGATGGATTTTTATCTTCTAGGTTTCCTTTCTGGCACAGAAGAAGGAATCAGGCCTAGTGAATGATTCTTGGCCTGTTATTCTTCTCCTTCACCCCCACTCCAAATCTCAAATGCAGTTCACCTTGGAGCGTCTTATAATTAGGGTCAAGGAGATCCCGAGCTTATTGTTACACCTGAGAACCTGGGGCAGCGTTGTTCCTAACACACTGCAAATTAGTACCGAGAGACTAACTCCTTTCCCACGTGATCTGATTGCATCACCCTCTCTCTCTCTTTGGACAGGCATGTTGAACAGCAGTTGCTGAAGTGATTTTGATGAAATATGACCTTTGAAGACTGTGGCCACTGACCAAAGAATCTGAACTACAGTTTCCAACATTTTACAGGCTACAAAACATAAGCTGGCCAGCATTTATTGCTTGTACTAACAGCTTGAGTCAAGTTTCCTAAGCCTACAGAGAAGACCTCTTACTGCTGCTAATTTTACTATCAGCAAAGAAAAGGGAAATAGGAAACCATATGGAATGGCTGAATGAGAGCAGTATGAACTCGGATTATCCGAAGAGAGGGCAACTTTTTTCTAAAACTAAAAAGGACTCAATTTGCATAGAAATAAAGTGGGGAAAAAATGTAATGTAGAAAAAGTTATAAGCAGAGATTCTGCTCTGGCCTCTCAGGATGGCATTGATTTACATATTAAGGCAGTCACCAGGGAAATGTTAAAAACCCTCTAGGGAAATTTCCAATGTGATGGATAGAACTTTAATATTAATATAGGATTCATCATGATAATGTAAGTCATAGATCTAAGTCTCCCTTCATCAAATGAATAGTCCCTTTCCAGCCTATTATACAGGCAGCACATGCTTTAAATAGTGTCACGTGGGAGACTTGAAGTCTTTCTTTACCTGCAGTTTCTGAAGTTTTGTTCACAGGAATAGTGGCCCACCGGGTCATCCATCTTTAATTACATCATCTAGACCATTTGCATTTTCCCCTTTTTATTAATATTTAGTGTTCCTTAAAATATACTTCCATCGTACTTTTTTTCACAAATAGAAAAAGCATAATTCAACACATACTATTTCATACATGCAGTGACTATGAAGGGAAGATCTGATTCTTAATCTATTCGTTGATCATTATACAAGGAAAAAAGTGATTTCTGGGTTGCTATTTGATTTAGTTATCTAGTACATAATTGTCAACCATATGCATGTGTATTGTTCATCTTACTCAGGGTTTCCTAGTCTTCTAACACTGACACCCCACAAAATGGTGGCTGAGTCTCTCTAGAATCCTATAAGACGATGACAATCTTTTTGGAATGAGAATGATTGCAGTGCTGATACCAATATAATAAATGCCAGTAATAATAAATGTTAAGATTCACTGCTGCTTTTTTCAGCAGAAATTCGAATGTTCATTAGTGGAGCATATAATCACTTTTTCTTTAGCCCAAAACACGCATGAAAATAAATTCATAAGTACAGACTATGAATACAGACATAAATTGTGTACACAGACAAGTAGACCCTCAAGTTCTACAAGGAAGAGGGGGCTTTCCTTAAGCCTGGAATCACTGCACTATGTCTTTAAATTCGTGATGTGCATTGGTTTCATTCTATTCCATTTCTCCGCTCATGAAGTAACCAATGTCAACATTTGGGGTATCATTTCATGTATTTAGTTGGTATCCATTTTGGGGTGTAAAGGTTGAGAAGTCCTGCTGTAAAGAAAATTATTTAATGAGTAGACTCTAGCATTCCTAACTTTCTTTTGACCTAACTTTCTTTTGATCTTATTTTTCAAATAAGATCTATAAACACATTTGGAAATGCTGGCCTAGTGGAGGTGTTCATAAACTGGGACTCCTCGATTTTTTTTTTTTTTTGGCTGCGTTGGGTCTTCGTTGCTGCACGCGGGCTTTCTCTAGTTGTATCCGGGGCGGGGGGGCTACTCTTCGTTGCACGTGCTTCTCATTAAGGTGGCTTCTCTTGGGGAGCACAGGCTCTAGGAGCGCGGGCTTCAGTAGCTGTGGCTTGCGGGCTCTAGAGCGCAGGCTCAGTAGTTGTGGTGCGCGGGCTTTGTTGCTCCGTGGCATGTGGGATTTTCCCAGGCCAGGGCTCAAACCCGTGTACCCCCATTGACAGGCGGATTCTTAACCACTGCGCCACCAGGGAAGCCCACCTCCTGGATTTTTTTTTTTTTTGCGGTTCGCGGGCCTCTCACTGCTGTGGCCTCTCCCTTTGTGGAGCACAGGCTCCGGACGCGCTGGCTCGGCCATTGCTCACGGGCCCAGCCGCTCCGCGGCATGTGGGATCTTCCCGGACCGGGGCACGAACCCGTGTCTCCTGCATCAGCAGGCGGACTCTCAACCACTGCGCCACCAGGGAAACCCCACCTCCTCGATTTTTAAGCTTTGGTTTTCACTGGGAACTTTGAGATGAACTCCAATTCATCCTTTAAGTTCTGACTCAGATGTCACTTCCTCCGTGAAGATTTCTCCACTTGACCTAGAATGAATATGTAATTCTTCCCTTCGCCCCCTACCCCCATAGCAATTTTTTCAAGTCCATATCAGTGTTTAGATCATGAGTTATTTATTTTTAATTTCCCCCCTCTAGTCTACAATTTCCTTTATTTTAAGGAGTGTGTTTTTACTCTCAGTGTCCTGCAGAACACCTGGCTCATTGTAAGAGTTCAACAAATAACTGCTGAAGGAATGAATGAGTAAGTAAAGCTTGGGAACTTAAGCAGAAAAATTATCTCTCTGGGGTGTTGGTATGTGATTAATGAATGAACCCTTCTGAGTTAAGTACTTTTTCCATTATAGTGACTAATTCCCATACAGTTGATTAGATTGAGATTGACTCTGATGTGAAATGGTTAATCATTTAGTCTGCCAAAAATACAAGATCGACTGTTATTTAGTCTGTTTTTTCCCCTTGTATAGACATGAGTCGTCTACTGTATATGAAAAATTCTAGTACCCATTCATAGCAGATATATTTTTCTTATCTACACTCACTATCAGTCCATAACTCAGAATTTTCTTTTGTTTAACTGTTAAAGGAAAAAAAATGACATTTATAGACCCTTTTACTTTTCCTCAAAAACCTAGCATTATAGATGAAAAGAATTGCAGATTAGGCTATATTGTGCTTTTAGCCCTTTTATTTATAATATTTAAAACATTTTTCTGATATACTCTTTAAGTTTCAAGCTTATAAATTTTATTGTGGTTTAGGCATATTTTCCTCCCCTCCTTCCTTCCTTCGTTCTTCCTTTTTTTTTTTTCCATCTTTGAAAAGATAAAGATGGACTAGAATAAAGATAATAATCTCCCTCCCTGACTCTACCCTGCTCTAGTTCAATGCCAATGTTAACCCTTTGGTGTATCACTTCGTATATTTGGTTGGCATAAATTTTGGAGGGTGTAAGGACCCAGAAGGCTACACTTATAACAGTCTTTTCTACACTACCCTGTTCTCTTTTGAAGATGTTTCACAAAGCCCCAACCTACTAAGGACATTAAGAGGAATGAATATGCCCAGGAAACTTAATTATGTTTCTGTCATAGATACTAGGCTGGCAAATTAGCTGCGGTTAAGAAGTTCACTGTGAAGTGTTGTCAGAATGTAAAAGAAGAGGCAGCACACCTGATTGGAAGAGGAAAAATAGAGTTAAGCCAGAAAGGTTGTTAGACACCTGCTGTCTCCCTACCTCCCCACTTAATGTTTTTAGCAATGAAGACTACCACTGCAGCTAAGTGACACTCATAGGTACTGTTGGCACCACGGGGAGGCCTAAAAGAAAAACAAAAGGGATGACCGTAGTTGGGGAGGGAAGGGAGGAGGAAGAAAGAGACAGAGGAAGAGGAGAGGGAGACCATGTGATGTAACGGGAAAAGCACTCAATTTAGTAAACTCTGGTTTCCCAGCTTCCCTGTAACCTTGGCAAGTTAGCTAGCTCAGAGTCTCTTCAGATAAAAAGTTTGTGGATTGCTGATGATCTCTAAGGGCTCTCTACCTCTAAAAGGTTACGTTGGTGATGTGAGATAAAGAATTTAAGAGAGCTGGAGAGAAGGAAAAGATATGCATGCACAGGATTGTTAAAGCCACCCAACTCAGGTGCACCTGAATTTGCTCAGGAGCAATTCCTGCTTTCTCAAATCTGGGGAACACCTGATTAGACCTAGAAGTTTCTGTTCATTAGCTGGGGTGGAGATGAATATCTAGCTTACAGAGAAAGGAGCTGTTTTATATATAACCCCTGCCAGGAAGCCAAAAGATGGTGGGAATAGATAGAGTCCTTGTTTATCATTTAAGTCTGGAACCTGCTGCTTCATCCCAGGAAACCAAGCATGGAAATAGTGATTGGATCTTCAAACCCTCATCTTTAGATGGGGTACTGTTGACAGGGCACAAACTCCTTGGCTAAGTACCAGGGGTTCCTGGGAACCAATCCTCTGTAGCAGGGTTTAGACTCAAGACTATTTGAAGGCCAAAACAAAGAGAATGAGTTTCACATTCTCACGCAACTGCTCTGATGTCTGAATTCCAAAGGCATTCCAGAAACAGAGCTCAGACTTGGTCCCTTGACCATCAGAGTTCTCCCTGTAGCCCATTTCAGGGTAAGCCTGGGGACAGTCAGCTGTGGAATGTTAGAAGGGTAGAATAAGTTTCCAGGGCTGTAGGCTGTTAGTTGATTCCCCAGAAAGCAGTCCTGTGAAGCCATTCTTATTTTTACACATGGCGTATCTGAAAAAGGGATTATCTGGCAAATTGCAACATTTTTTGTTTTATGTGCCTCTGAAGGCAAGATGTGTTTTGTCCTCCATCAAGTCTTAAAAAATATTTATCCTGGCATCTTCCCATTTTTCTTTCCACATGGAAACTCCGATATTTTTAAGACTAGTTGTGAAATCATTCCTAGATATGCACATTACATGGAGATCTTAGAAAAACTTTTAAAGAAAATGAATATAAAGTGATATTTCTTTTATGAAGCAGACGTTACAAACTATTCTTTTGTTGGGCTTTTCTTGATTAGCAAGATGTAATAAAATGACGTATATTCTCACCCTGTGGTGGGTACACTTTATCTAGTGGAACAGAATATTGAAAACAGCATGGAAGTTAAGAAAAAAATGAGAATTTGAAAAAATGTCCTCTTTTTTTTTTTTTTTTTTTTTTTTTTTTTTTTGCGCTATGCGGGCCTCTCACTGCTGTGGCCTCTCCCGTTGCGGAGCACAGGGTCCGGACGCGCAGGCTCAGCAGCCATGGGTCACGGGCCAGCCACTCCGCGGCATGTGGGATCTTCCCAGACTGGGGCACGAACCCGCGTCCCCTGCATCGGCAGGCGGACTCTCAACCACTGCGCCACCAGGGAAGCCCAAAATGTCCTCTTGATAGCATCATGAAAGCAATGCTATGTTATGGTTAAATAAGGCACGAACAATAATTTTGTGTTAGGTATGTTTTTCAATTATGCATTTGACTTTGGTAATAAAAGACTCATGTTTTTCAATAATGTTTGGAATTTAAACATACTGTTCCTTTTTTCCAGTCTTCAGGAGAGCACTTACCAATGCAAAAGTTACCTCTTACCCATTCTTGTCCATTAAAAATTAAATGCTTTTACAGTAAATTATTAAAAGTGGTAGGTTGGCGGCAAATCATCAAAGGTACCAATAAACCATTATGCAAGCAAGCAAGTGAGCAGTCTGATTAAATCTAAGGGATCAGAAGGCATTTACATCCCTCGATATCCATCGCAAATTCTCAACTGCAAAAGCAACCATAAAATGCTACATTAAATTACTTTAAAAAACTCTTCCAGGATTTTCAACATTCAAGAGCAACTTGCTTTTTAATTAAGTATGAACTAAGAACTTCTACCGCAAAGTACAGATATACCACTATTTAAAGGTTATTTCCTCTTTCTTTAAAACTGCTGCAAAATTAGCCTCATTTTTCCAACTGACATCACTCACTTAATGGAATTGAAGCATTCTAGCAGAGTTTGCCAAAAAGCTAGTTATTAATTAGGTGCTGTTTTCCCACCAAGTGTCTTTACTATCATTTAATTACATTGAAAAAGGAAATGATGGGCCCTGAATGTTGCAAAATCATGTTGAAAATGTTAGAAGTATTTAAATAAGATATGTTTAAAGAAAAAAACCCATAACTCATGGTTTTGGTTTAAATGAGGTAATATACATCCAATGTGAAATGCCTAGCATACTGCCTGGCACCTAGGAGCTACTCAATAAATGGGGGCTTTTCTTGTTGTTAACCCCATTTTTCATTTGAAAAACTCAGGCTTCACCAAGACTAACTTGTCCAGTGCCATCCAGATGGTGTGAACTGAGGGCTCTTTGATTCTGAGGCCTGTGCTCTTTTATTTGTGTCCCACCAGGTGCTAAAATCTGCCGTGCAGGCAACCACCTAGCTACTCATGGAAGCACAAAATGTCTATTGAACCAACTCCTTGACAAGTAAGAAGATAGGAGGAAGAAAAATATGAACATGAAGGTAAAATTTTGTCAAATTGCAATAATTGTGGACAAGGGCAAAAGCAGCCCAAAGTGTTTATAATTGGGTTTTAGAGCAGGGTCTACTCCCAAGTCTCCCACCCACTGTTCACATCTGCCAAGTGGGGTGAGGACAAATAATTCTGCAGCTTATCTGGTATTGGTTTGGGTGGCTAATAAATCTGAATGAATAAGTGAAAAGCAGACACTTGAAGGTCAGACAAGTGTCAACTGATTTCATCTGTCAGTGGTTCTCAAATTTTAATGTAAATCAGAATCACCTGGAAGGCTTTTTAACCAATGCAGCTGGGCAACCCCAGAGTTTCTGCTTCAGTATGGGGTGGGGCCCAAGGCTATGCATTTCTAAGCAGTTGGCAGGTGATGCTGGTGCTGCTGGTCCAGGGACACCACTTTGAGAACCACTGATTTAGGTTATCTAATTTAACCGTCACCACAACCCTGTGATGTAGGTGTTATCGGCCCCACTTTATTTTATTTATTTATTTATTTATTTTTTGCGGTATGCGGGCCTCTCACTGTTGTGGCCTCTCCCGTTGCGGAGCACAGGCTCCGGACACGCAGGCTCAGCGGCCATGGCTCATGGGCCTAGCCGCTCCATGGCATGTGGGATCTTCCTGGACCAGGGCACGAACCTGCGTCCCCTGCATCGGCAGGTGGACTCTCAACCACTGAGCCACCAGGGAAGCCCCTGGCCCCACTTTATAGAAGAAATAATGGATGAGTTTGGGATACATGTCAGAAGAATAGTTTGAATCCTGGTTAAAGAGAAGTTGAGAAATTGCCTTCAAAGAATCTTCAGAATTTCTGAATCACTCCATTGGTGACAGTAAAGCAAGACTACAGCTGTTCATCTCTTCTCCCACCACCCTCCAGAGGCAAAGATATTATCAGAATGAGATAAAAACCCACTGATAACATACTCAGCACTGCATGGTCCCAGAAACAACAATGAAAACTGAAGCCATGCTTTCAGAGATCCTTGAGCTTTCTAGATGGGGAAACTGAGGCACGGAAAGGTTTGATGACTTGTTTAATTTGACTTAGTGTATGAGTGGCAGCACTGAGGTATCAGATAGCCTGAAACCCAATCAAGGTTTAATTATAAAGGAAAGACTTGGAGCTTCTATCTGACAGCTTGACTGCTATCTGCAGTGAGCACCATCCCAAAAAGTGACTGAATGTAGAGGCAGCCTAATGAGGTGGAATAGGTACTAGGACAGGAAGCAGAATTCATTTGCTGACTGTATATTTATTATCTTTCACATGCTAGGCACTATTCTAGGTGTGGGGATAAAGCGGTAAACAAGATGGACAAAATTCTTGTTTTTGCATTCTAAAGGCAGTAAGGTAATCAACAAGTAAAAAAAAGGCAGGAAATTTAAGAGAGTAATAAATACTAGGAAGAAAGTTAAAACCAGGTAATGTTGGAGAAAATGACCACAGACTCAGAAATTTATAAACATGGGTTTGGTGGTTTACTAAAGATACAGAAAGAAATGTAAGGGATTGACTACCAGCCAGAGGTTTGAACTTTCACACCCCGCTGCTCAACATTTCAATTTTATGGGTTCTTTTTAATCTATGAGTATAACCCAATATTTCCCCCTAGACTTCTCCAGAAATTATTTTAGGATCCTCGGAGGAGGGAGGCTCTTGTACTACATGTAAACAAACTATAAAAAGTTGATAATATACTTGAAAAGCTAAGCAGGAATACATTTCGAAAAAAGGGGAAATAATAGTATGTGAAATCATGTACAGAACTAATAAAAGATTCAGATATGTACTTCAAAGTCAAGGGCAATGATCACAGTAATAATTGATTCAAGTAAGAATTAACAATGGGAGGTTTAGCAAGTGGTGATTCATCTCTTCCCAACCCTGACTTGAATGATGTCACAGTGGTAGCTTGAAGTCAGCCATGGTGGGCGTATTTAAACCAGGAAATTGGTAAATGAATGCTACAGCGCAGACCTTTTAAAATTATTACTTTTCTCCAGAGGGGTGGTTGTTGTTGGGAGAAACACCACCATAGGTCTCTCCTGCTTCTATGCATCTTGCTGAGTATGCCAAGAATGGAAGACTCTGACCTCTCTCAACCCAGGCTATTTCTTAGGGTTGTATCTGCAGTGAACAACTTTGAAGGATGAGGTAACGTCTCCCTCTGGGACAAAAAGCGAACTTGCTTACTACTTGCTATAAAATTGGTAGATTTTTGAAGGTAAGTGTTTCTCTCCCATAACGCAGCACACTTCATTATTTGGGCGCTATTCGAAGCGGGGAAGGGTAGCTAAAGTGGCCTACTGGGTGGGGCTCCTGGGTCAATTCAGTGTACTGAATGTCTAATTGGTAATGATGCTTTATATGCATGTATTGTTGCTTCATATGTGCGTACCTATCTGGGTCCTTCACATTGCTTTCATGGGATTTGGGGGCAAGGGGAACCCGGTAAGCATGCTGACACCCATGATGCTTGCTGTGCTGTGAATAATCAAGCCTGTGGTCTCACTAGAGTTATCTAGCTCACTGATGGTTCAGCAAAGTTGAAAGTTGATGGTGTTCACTAGGTGGCAGCAACCATCCAACCCCAGTGACAATTCTGGAAGACCAAATGCAGCACAATGTGCTAAACCACTTTTGCCTTGGACAACACTCTTAAGGACCCCTGATGACTTTTGGGTTGTTTACCAATGGCCTAGCCAGTTGGTCTGCCACTTGGAAGACTAAGACTGGTAGATTAAAGATATTCCTCTTTGTGTCGTGAACTGGGTAAACACATTGTGTCTGCCCATCAGACATCACCTGTGTGATGGAAAAGGCCTGTTTTTTTGCTCAGATGAACTAGAATTAGGCAATTGATCAAGATAGCCACCATTGCCATCTGGTTTCATCATTGTACTGGGCATGGTAACACATCCACCATCACTGGGCACACTGAAAAGGATGTTTCTCATGGATGTGGAAGCTTCCACTGCATACCAGACTAGTGACTCCTGCAAAAATTTGGCCTATTTGTTCTGTGGTGATGGAAGCCACATTACATGGAATATTAGCTCTGTCTGTTCCTGGCAGATTGACTACATTGAATCTTTGACCGCATTTTGGGACTACTGATATTGCTTCTCTGCTTTGACATTTTGTCAGGGTACGGTATTGCTATTCCAGTCCAATTAGCCAACTCTAGCCACATCCTTGTGGCCTTTACAACTAAACTGTCATGTGTTGTTAGGCTTGCTGGATCATTTGCAAAGACCATCCAGCAATGGGCTAACAGTCAAAGAATTTGATGGGGCTTCCCTGGTGGCGCAGTGGTTGAGAATCCGCCTGCTAATGCAGGGGACACGGGTTCGAGCCCTGGTCTGGGAAGATCCCACATGCCGCGGAGCAACTAGGCCCGTGAGCCACAACTACTGAGCCTGCGCGTCTGGAGCCTGTGGTCCGCAACAAGAGAGGCCGCGACAGTGAGAGGCCTGCGCATGGCGATGAAGAATGGCCCCCGCTCTCCGCAACTGGAGAAAGCCCTCACACAGAAACAAAGACCCAACACAGCCATAAATAAGTAAATAAATAAATTTATTTTAAAAAAAGAATTTGATGGACATTCCATATGGAAGTGGCAAATGACATTTCCAACTTGTATTCTTGATGGGGAGACCTTAGTCACATGACCATGCTTAGTTGCCCAGGAGGGAGTTCTGGGGGTACAGAGCTGGCTCTACACTCGGCTAAAACTCTTTTACTGGGGAAGAAGAGTGGAATAGATCTTGGTGGGCAGACATAAATCTTTGCTGTGAGTACCCTGTGTAAATCTCTATCATAATATTTGTAGCATAGTTTTATTTCTTTATCTTCCCCTACTAGCCTGTTGAGCTCCTTGAGGACCAAGGCCTGTGCTTTCACTTCTGAATCCCTAGTATCTAGCTCACTGCCCCTCCTATATGAAGCACTCGTTATATTTCTGTTGAAGAATGAATGAAGCAAGTAAAGTGTATGAATGGGGGGGAGCAGGACAAGGGGAAGATGAGCGATACTTTCATTACCTAATTCAGAAAGCAAAGCTGGCTTACCTAGGGCCCTGCTCTCTAAGTTTACATAAGGCTTTTGATGAAAAGCTTTGCCGTGACAAGAATGAACTAATTCAGCCAAAAAAAAGGCAAAATTCAAATGTGAGATTCTATAGCTCAGCTCAAAAGGAACAGTTGCCTGATTGTCACCAGGTGACCTCACTTTTCTCCTCCGTCATCAGCAAGGGGAAGATATAAAACAGGTGAACCTGTGAGTTTACACAATTTTTAAACAGAGGTAGGTGATGTAAAAGTAGTTTTGAAGCATATGGGAGGAGCTGTTTATACAAAACCTGATTTCCCAGCCACAGGGTGAGATGAGAGTAGGGACCAGGGACCTCTGTTCGTCTGCAGACCCCACCCCCCAATCCCTATAGAAGGAGAGTTTCCAGCTGGCTTAAGTCAGCAGAACCAAGCAGGGCTGCCCACCCTGGCCTCCTGGAGATAACAACAGATGGTGAATAGGCAAAGCAAATTAATCAAGCCACCAAATGTTCTCAGATTCGGTTTTCGAATTCACTAGGCTAGTTACAGATGACCACTGTTGCTATTGCTTGTCATATTCATTTGACAGCCTTGTCCAGCCCTTACATTTCTCCCTCTGGCTCAGGCTAAAGAACATGTGCACTGCATTTCAATTAGCACTTCTCAAAATTCGAGGAGGTTCTGAGGCTAAGAACACCAGTGTGCCAGCAATTCATGCACATAGGCTATCCATGGGGCCCATTTTAGTGTTCTAATATAACCTAAAGGTCAAAGGCTGGAGCTCAGTTTTTTGAAATACAGGTTTAGAAAACTTCCTTGAACATGTCCAAGTTCAAGGAACTTCCTTGAATGACGCCCTGTTGGCCTATCTTGTCCATCTATCTGGAGGAGTCAGTCATGACTTTTGAGATCTCTTTCCATAGTCCATGTGAGAACCTAGCTTAGTATGGAGCAGACTCTGACAGTCTAACAACCCACCCATCTCCCCATTTGTAGTACTTACTCCTCCACATGAAAGGCTTTTGGCAGTGAGTGGGCAGCCAAACGTCAACGTGGCATCAAACTCCAGAGAAAGCCCTAGTCTACTCGGATAGCGGCCAGTAAAACACAGGGTGTGGGTTCTGTTCCTACAGCATCTGGATGTATTATGTCACTCCTGCAAGATATTTTTACCACCGAAAGAAATGCCTTCTGGGAAGGGCTGTCTAGAGGGCAATTCTGCCAAAGGCACAGAATGAGGAGAAGGGGTGAAATCAAGGTATTGGCCCAGGGCTTCCCTGGTGGCGCAGTGGTTGAGAGTCCGCCTGCCGATGTGATGCAGGGGACACGGGTTCGTGCCCCGGTCCGGGAAGATCCCACATGCCGCGGATCGGCTGGGCCCGTGAGCCATGGCCTTAGAGCCTGCACGTCTGGAGCCTGTGCTCCGCAACGGGAGAGGCCACAACACTGAGAGGCCCGTGTACCGCAAAAAAAATAAAGGTATTGGGCCCGGTAACATGGGCTTGTTACTGACCCTTTTGAGTCGGGCCCCAACAAGGGTCCTCCTGCCCATTTTTGTTCAAGCCAGTAGAACGAGAGGAAGTTTGGTTCAGAAGCAAAGGAAAGCTTTATTCTTTTGATCGGAGAATGGAGAGGGGTAAGCTCAGACTCTACAGCACACACCCGCCCCGACAGGCCCCGGGCAGGGCTGCTTTATAGGGCGGGGCAGCGGAGTGAGGGGGGCGGAGCTCTTGAGGGGTGGGCGCGGCTGCACGGCTCAGGTTCCGGATCATCGCGGTGCTGGCTGCAGCCTCTCTGCACACAGCCCGCCGCCGCCATCTTGAATCGTGTCGTTCCATGCTCGGAGCCTCTGCACACGGCCCCGAGCCGAGGTGTTGGCAGGGCGGTTCTGCACCAGGAACTCTGGGCGGAAGGGCTGGTGTGAGGCCTCTGTCCGTGGCTCCCTGTGAGCAAGTGAAACTAGGTGAAGCGCCAAGGCGAAGAAAAAAGGTTAGATTATATTTTATTACCCAGATTCTATTTTTATTTCCCAGGAATTGTTAATGGGCTTTGCCAGTAACAGGCACATCCCTAAGGACTATGAATTTGTCCCAAAGCCGTCTTCAGGTGCATTTGGAAACTGACCTTAAAGCAGTGTGATGTACTGGTTTGAGAGAAGATGCAGTCTTAGCTCTGCTCGGACCTTTTGTCATTTCTGTGGAACAGTTTTCCCTTTTGTCAAGTAACGGGGTACGACTCCCTGGGTGACCCTCAGTAGGCCACATCCACATGGTGTGACAGGTCTAATGGTGAGGAGAGAGAAGGACAAAGAGGATGAGCTGCAGGCAGGGCCAGCTCTGGGAGCTCCAGCCACCCTCACCAATCAAAGGACATGTTTGACATAGACTTGGCTGGAAGGACCTTAATCAGAATTTTTTGCTTGCTTCCTGGAGAGTGGAAATCAGGAAAACAATGGCCATGATATCTTTGAATCAGGGCTGGTCTCGAGATGACTCATAATAACAAATTCTTTTTATATACTACTGTTCTGTTTCTGAAGTGCTTTGAAGCCCTACTTTGGGAATAAAGAGGGATTATTAATTCATTTTAGAGAGAAACTTGCAGAGAATTTCAGATCTGCTAGCAAATGGTTCAATCTAGACCTAATGATGTCATTGAGAAGGCCAAAGCTTTCCTTGTCTGTCCCAGAATATGTCCTTTAAAACTGCCAAAGTGTAAGAAGTACCTACCCATTAACCCTCTACCATGGATTCCTCATCAGGTTAAATTGATGAATGTCATCTAATGAACAGCAAAAGCCTGCGAATATCAGGCACAGATGAGATACATTTTGTTGGACAGGAGAGTGGATGGAAAGGTCTAGATGCTCAGAGAGTGCTCATATGGGCAGGAAAAGTCCAGGTTGGAACTTAAGGGGAGGCCCAGGAGCAGTGTGAGTGCATGGATACATCTTCAGGGCTGAGGCTTGCAGAAGGCATTTGGGACAGTAGGTTCAGGGGCATAAGCGGGTCCACAAAGCAGGGATTTGAACATATTTAGTAACTGCATGTTTCTGTCTGAGATAGGCCCTGTCTGAAATACAGTGAAGGAAAACAGAGCAAATACTTGAAAGAATGGACAAGAATGCCTTCAATTGCTTATTACATACACATCCGTATTCCAAGGCTCTATCTCCAGGATTCTGACTGTGTAGGTCTGGGATGCTGCCTAGGAACCTGCATTTGCAAATGATCATTCTTGGTGATTCTGATGCAGGGGGCTGATGGACTACACTTAGAGAAATAGCCAAAAGATGAACAATGAGCTTTTGGTGTAATTCTTGAGTGGTGTTTAGGTCTTCCCTCTCCTGTGAGTGTTTTGTGCACCATGCATTATTGCTTCTGGGACTGATCAGTGCTGGCCAGATCTGGAGGCAATGGATGGACATTTTACCGTATTTATATCTGCTATGAAAGAGAGGTTTTGCCACCATAATCCTGTGCTGAGTCCTTGGATTGGGAAGGTTATGGGGACCTCCTTCTGCATTTCCTCAACAAAGATGCAACTTAGGGGCTTCCCTGGTGGCACAGTGGCTAAGAATCGGCCTGCCAATGCAGGGGACATGGGTTCTAGCCCTGGTCTGGGAAGATCCCACATGCTGCGGAGCAACTAAGCCCGTGAGCCACAACTGCTTAGCCCGCGTGCCTAGAGCCCATGCTCCGTAACAGGAGAAGCCACCGCAATGAGAAGCCCGCGCACCCCAACGAAGAGTAGCCCCTGCTTGCCGCCATTAGAGAAAGCCCGCGCGCAGCAACAAGGACCCCAACACGGCCAAAATTAAAAACAAATAAATAAATTAATTTTTTAAAAAAAGGATGCAACTTAAATAACCGTCACACTTTTTGCCTCTGAGGCAGATCATGAAGTAGTTAGGGGGCTTCCTGGTGTGATTGGAAGGGAGTGGAAGCCAGAGAGTAAAACAGGGAAAGTGTGCAGGAGCCCAGTCCTCCAGTACCTCCATTAGAGAATGGAAAGAGCTGGCAACTTTGAGTTATGGGGCCATAATTCCATCTCAGGATTCTGGCAATAGTATAAGCCACTTGAGTTCTTTCTTGTTAGCTTATGAACATTTCACCCTCCTCACCCCCATCCTACACCTGCCTTGGAAGATTAATAACTCCGTAAATTACAGTTGTATTACAATACACATATTTTTACCTCAATATGAGGCTTTCATCTGGGTATGGAAATGCTCTCAACTTACATGTCCTAGGGTGACCTGTCCTGCTCTGTGCACTAATGCAGTTTCAGTTTTGCAAAGTAAAAATGGACTTCTGCTGACATAAGCTTCACAAAAGGCTGTGGTCCTTGAGTCAGACTAGTCTGGGTTGGAAAAGAGCAAATGAAAAAGCATGAAGGTGAGAAGACGATGGATGTGGGAGGAAATCCAGGAGAGAAGTGTGGCTAGAGTAGAGAACTTGAGTGTGTGGGGTGTGTGTGCGTCAGAAAGAGATCCTGAATGCACGAGGTATTCAGACGCTGAAGGCAATATACCTTTGAAGGTTCATACCTATGAAGGTATCTTTGAAAATTTCTGTGTAGGAAGATGATATGATGAAAATGATACCCAAAATGGATTGGTTGCTCAGGATGGCCCTAAGGGTGGCAGGCTGGTTGGAACAGGGCCACGAGGGGAACAAAGAGCTTTATCTTGAGGCTGCCTTTGTATAATGAGCATTGTTTTTGATTATTTAGGGTGTGTGGGGGGGTGGCTTACCAAGGAGCTGGTGGGTGCCCTTCTGCTTTTCTTTGCCGAGGGCAGAGGAACCCACTTTACCTTCCTGCCTCCTGCTTTGCTATGAAGTTGTGCTTCTGTCCAGGTTTCTTGATTTTCCTACAAACATGTTACATCCATATCATATTCCAGGAACAGAGCCAATGCCAGAGAAATCCATGTCTCCCAATTTCCTGTTCAGTGTCTGCTAGGATCTTGATGTCATGGTAGTACCCCTTTGGGTGATTAGTCTTTAATGATTTATTGAAACTGTATTGTCTGAATTCCTTAAACCAGAGTTCAGATCTTCTCCCCTGGCAGAGGGTCTACTGGTTTTAGCCCTCATGGCTGGGCTGCATAATAATAATACTGTGGATAGCTCTTGAATGCAAGGGGAGGGGGGAAGAGGGAAAGAAAAAGAAAGACGACAAAAGGAAGGAGAAAAAGAAGAAAAGAGGGATGGAGGACAGAGGGGAGAGAAGCAGTAAAAAGCAGCTCAAGGATAGGACAATGGTGAAGGGACCAGATGCTCCTAATACCCACCCACTGACCTAGAAAGAATGAGGAGGGCGCCTTGGAAAGTGAGAGCAGCCTCTCGCTTTCACCACGTGGGGGCAGACTTGACTTACAAGAAAGAGCAACAAGGTGCGAAGGCTGCAGGGAAAACGCAATCGTGCTTGTAGAGCGAGGATTCAGCGTTAACCTCATCATTCACTCCCTGTGGCCCTTCATGTCCCTTAACAGCTAGAGCCCTATTTCTGGGCACAATGCCTGGGTGGATTAAAGACAAAAAAAGCCAGCTTTGCTCAAGCTCAGATTCTTACATAATATGGCATATGGAATTACAGTTAAACAGATATCACCTACAAAAAAACGCTTTGACATCTCACCTGCTTATTTAAAGTGTAGAATCACCCAAGCTTTTATGCAGGGCTCTCTTTTCTGTTTGTCTTTTTTTTTTTTTACTGGAGGGTTATTGCCTGTACATTACATGTGCATTATTATTTCAGGCATTTCAAAAGGTTGGAAAGGGCTCTTCTGTATTTCTTCCAGCTCCTTTGCAGTCTGCTTCTCTTACACTTTCAGTGCACGGTGATCAAGTGCATGGAAGTGTGTCTTTCAGTTTCAAAAAAAATTCATAAACTCTGAGCCTTTGTGTTAACAGAATATCTTTACTTGGAGAATGGATGGAAACAACCAAATTACTGCAGCTAGTTCCTTGGTGCTTAAAAAGCAATTGTCGTATGCATGTGATGGTTTCTGAACATAATGTGACTGACATAGTGATAACAGAAGGAAGTCTGAGCTGAGATATTAAAGAGGAACTACTTCCTCCACCTCCCCAAGTTGTTAAGTATTATTATCCCAGATAACTGCATTCCAATGTCCATGCTATTTTCCTTCTGGTAGAATTTGCCCTTTTTTGAACTATATAGATTAACTCCAGCGAGAATGTACATTTTCCAAAATAGACTTTCTAAGTAGCCAATTAAAAACAGAATCTCTTAAAAATAAAAATCTTCTCTTTGAAATGGTGATTGGGCCTCTGAGATAAAGAATCCCATTTGCAAGTTTAAAAGGAATAATAAGAACTTTCTACTATCAACTGGTTGAGTGAGGACTGAGGAAAATGCAACTTTGCTCTTCTAAAAAAAATTAAAAATAAAGGGATAGCAAATTGATCAAATAATTATGGGAAGTTTGGCTCCATTAGTCTCATGCTTTTCAGTATGCCCCAGTTAGCAATAAAAGTCAATTTATGTGAGTATGCGAGGCCACAGTTTTATTCAAATTGTCTGTTAAATTTGGTGGCACAAGAAGAAGTGAAGCGAAGGTACTGTTCTGTAGCAAGGTCTTGGGTCTCACTATCTCCTCATCCCTAAGTATAATGAGAAGAGCATTACCTCCATTTAAGACTTACCTACTTTAGGACTTCCCTGGTGGCGCAGTGGTTAAGAATACGCCTGCCAACTCAGGGGACACGGGTTCGAGCCCGGGTCCGGGAAGATCCCACATGCTGCGGAGCAGCTAAGCCCGTGCGCCACAACTACTGAGCCTGCATGCTGCAACTACTGAATCCCATGCGCCTAGAGCCCATGCTCTGCAACAACAGAAGCCACCCCAATGAGAAGCCAGCACACCGCAGCAGTGAGTAGCCCCCACTCTCTGCAACTAGAGAAAGCCCGCGCACAGCAATGAAGACCCAATGCAGCCAAAAATTTTTTAAAAAAGTAAATAAATAAATAAATAAATTTAAAAAGATTTACCTACTTTATGAAACACCATCAGGTTAATTTAATTGATGGCCCCTTTAACATTTATAATCCATTACAGTGACTGGGAGATGATTATTTCTGGGTGTGGTCTCGGTTTTCTCCTTCTAGTGTTGCAAGCTGCATCCCAATGTTATGAAGCCCTGGCAAGAAAAAACAAAAAAAAGAAATGCCTGCTAGAATGAGTTGTTCTTAAAAAAACTAATGACTTACCATTAGAATGACTTACCATTAGTTTCTGTCTTTGCAGCAGTGGAAAATTGGGAGAGGATCAAACATCCTCCCCAATTTGGCCACCACCTTCTTGGTTTAATAGTGTTTTTAAATGAAATATCTGACATGGTCTTTGTCAGGGCTGTTAATTTGTACCTTGCAGGAACATGATTCAAACTTTTCTGGAATACAGACTGAGGAGAAGTTTCAATAATAAAGAAATACAGGGACATCTGGAATTTCCTCTGAAAGTTGATGTGATCTCTTAACTGAAAATCAAAGGCTTTGCCTCAGACTTTGAGATTCCCTCTCTTAGTTAATTAGTGTCAGGAGAGAAGGTCTGATAGATGCAGAAGGGCTGACAAAACTCACGATGTCTGTTCTTTTCAACTAAGTGTGAGCGCCAAGGCTTTGGGTTTCTCTTATTTGGCTCCATCCCCTGAGAGCCTCGTTTGTTTTTAGTACATAATTTTAGTGTTCATTCTTACCAACCATCAAGTCTGATGCAATTTTAGAAAAAAGTAAACCAAAAGTAATTACTTGGAGAACACAAAGGCCGTATCTATATATGAGATCAAACATTTCCACCGTTCCCTTGCTATTTACCTCTGAACAACTACTCTTCTTTTTAGTGCTTTCCACTTGTTTTCTTGACAAACAAAGAGCTGGGAATATCTTCAGGCTAATTATACAGGACCGTTATGGGATCCCGCAGGGACCAGGATGAAGTAAAGCTCCATCTCCGCTTTAATTTTAGGGGGAAACTAAACCTCAAGGGAGGTCATGCCTATGCTGACTTCTCAGCTGGCAGGTAATCCTGGTCTAGGCGTCCTTCCCTTCCACTAAACAGGACCCTAGGTATCCAGAGGATGGCTTCTAGCATCTCATGGATAGGTGGCTTCACGTGGTCTAGTGTTATATGACCAACCCCTCCCTTCACCTCAGCTGGAAGGTTGAGTGTGGGTGTGAAAAGATGAGAAACAAAAAGGAGTAGAAAAAATAATAGCAGTGACCAAAAATATAGACTTATCTTCTTTTTTGAAAAATAATCTCAACATAAAATCTGGCAGTCACATAAATAATTGTGAGAAATTCTCAGAAGACCCGGTGTTCTGCCCATACTGCAAACCCAGCCCCAAGGTTCTGCCAGGTCTTGCTTGCTCTCGGGAGCAGTCCATGTTGGCCTCTAAGAGGAAGGACTCCTTCAGTTGCAGATGACAGACACCCAATTCAGACTTCTTTTAAAAGGAACTCCAGGGATGCCTCTTTCTTTACGGATCAAGTGATGTTACTGGACTTCTCTGCAGTTTTCATTTGTACTTGTTCATTCTTTAGCCAAGTAGGCAGCATAGCTGCCAGATGCCTGAGACTTACAATCTACCCCCTTAGGGACCTCAGCAGACTGGGGAGGGAATGTGAAGTCAGGTCAGGGTCACGTGCCCACCCCTGGAGCCAGGGGTGGATGAGGTTAGCTCCACCCAAACTACAAGGAATGGGCTTTCCTCAGGAAAGGTAGCTTCCATTACTAAATCATATGGGGAAGTGATTCTGGGCACCCAACACAAAAAATGTCCATTACATGTCTTTATCTATACACATCAAGAATGCTACTGCTCCGGGGAGTAATACTATCTTGCCATTGCCTTATAGTGTGAGATTGTCCCTTAAGGAAACTGTGATGCTGCTTTCTCTTCTTTGTCTGTTGCCTTGCGTCTAGTTTGAAGCTGTACCTTTGGCTTCTGCCCCTGCCCTCACATGGGGCTTCCATGACAGGACATGATGCTCATTTTATCAATATTTCTTAATACTTGTGGATTCCTTAAATGGTGGCCAAATACCCCCTTTGGCTTCATCTCGGGCACCCCCAGAATCCAACACCTGTCTTCTAGAATGCCCGGGGTTCTCTGTCCTTGCTCTATTGACAACCCCTTGCCTGTTTGGAGCACTGTTCCTCATGTCTGGTTAGATTGGCCTGCTCTGTCTCACAGCTGGGCCTGACCAGGTACTGACGGGGAGATGGCTCGTTACACTGCTAAGAACCTGTGCACAGACTGCTGCCTGGCCAACATACTTATTTACTAGGCTTTGAACAGGGGCCTGGAGAATGGAGAGGACATGAACTTCTAGATGACAGCATCAAACATGAGCAGCAGGTACACTTTTCCCTTTCATGTGTGTGGAAAGTATTAGGAGGGAAATATTCCTCTCAGGACATATTTTACATCGGCAATCATGTTTTCCTGCAAGTTGATTTAACTTTTAACACTTGAGTAAGGATCTGATGTAAAACACTTAATAGCCAGGGGAAGGACTATATTTCCTGTCTTTCAACACCACCACGGCTGTTAAATGCCTTTCCCCACTGACTGGGGTGTACTGTTCCATACATTGTGATCTTGCCACACTTGGTTCATTCACTCCCTCCTTCATTCATTCACAAGTGTCAGGCCTTGGAAAGCCACTTGGGGTGCAAAAATAAGACCCTTGAGGGTCTCTCAACCTAGTCAAAGTCCTGATGAATAAACACAGGATAGGAACGTGATGGAACAGATGTTCTTAGGTGCGTCTAGGACATCAGACAGGGGCTCAGAGGAGATAACGTTGTGGGGTGGGCCGGGGGGCAGCCCTTGGGTTGAATCTTGTAGAATGAGCAAGACTTCATCCGATGGAAACAAGGAGGAAGTGTATTCCAGGAAAAGGAAGGTTCCAGGAAGTGTACTCCAGGAAGGATTATGTTGGATGATGTAGGGCTTTGACTAGCGTGGTAGGTTTGAGAGAGTAAGAGATACAGTAGACCATAGGGTATAGGGCAGGGAAGAGAGGGAAGCAACAGGACACAGGGTGGTAGGCAGAGGCCAAATCATGAAAGGTTTTTAAATTATAGTAAGGAGTTTATATTTTATCCATGGGGAGGAGGAAAAATTAAAAGGTTTAAATGAAATGGGAGTATACCATGATTAGGTTTGCATTTTTGGAAGATCACTTTGGCACTCTTGGTAGTATTGCCTAGAGAGGGAGACAGTGAGGCGGGAAGACCAGTTAAGAGGCTGTGGCAGTAGTTCGGGCCTGGGGTGGTGAGGGCTTGAAGTAGGGAAGTAAAGGTGGGCTTGGAGGGAAGGGAGCAGATTTAAAATACAACACATAAAAGGTATCAAAGTGGCAGAGATGAAGGGTAAATGGCAGGTTTTAGCATTGGGTGATGGAGTATTTGGTAAAGCCACTGGAACAGTCTGGGGAATATAGACTTACTAATAGCTTTGGAGATTAAGGTATCAGTTCAGTTTTAGATCCATTTGGAATTGAAAGAGGGACATCCAGGTGCAGATGTCCAGGAGGTGGCTGATATATGAACTTTGAGCTCAAAAGAGAAGTCTGGGCTAAAGATGCAGATCTGAGAGTTGTTCATCATAGAAAGAGTGGCTAAACCGTGTGTGTGTGTGTAAAGTCATTTAGGGCGAACATGCAGAGTGACGAGAAGAGGGCTAAGGACAAAGCCCTCGAGAATTCCAGCTCTCAGTGAAAAGCAGGAGTAACTGCAGAGGACAGAGAGGGCAAGGGCAGATGAGGAGCATGAGTGGTCATAGAAATGTGGGTAGAGCTCATTTTAATAAGAAAGGAATGGTGAACTGTGCCATGGAGAAGAAAGGTGAGATGAAGACTGATACATGGTCGCTGGATTTGTCAATGAAAGTTTCTCCAGTGATGTTGCCTAAATAATAGCAGGAGTATGGGGTGGCAGCTTGATTGCAGAGACCTGAAAAGTGAATGGAGGGTGGGAAAGTAGGGATATTGAATGCAGATTATTTATGTTGCTTATTTAAATCTGAGTTCTTTCTCCCAGATTGTAAGCCCCAGGGGAGTAGGGACATCATTGATCTTGGTCAACATTATAACCTTAGTACTGAATGCAGTTCCCATCAACAGTAGCCATTTAATAAATATTTGGTGAATGGGAAAAGAGAGCACAGTGGTAGATAAAAGGCATAAATTACAATGGAAGATTTTTATTTTCTTTACTAAATTTGAGGAAAAATGTAGAACTTGAAAAATGCACATGAAGCAAGGTTTCAGAGAAAATATAAAGAGACAGACTTCTGCTGTGAATATTACAATATAAATTGGGCATTTCCGCTAGCTCTTTCTAGAAATCATCCCCACAAAAATGAGTGTAAGAAAACCCTGCAAACTCCCGGACAACAGTTTTGATGAAACTAAGGAACTGTAAATTCCCTGAGCAATGGTAATAGAGAAGGGGAGAATTTATGAGAATGTAGAGATTGCAGATCTCAAGGAGCCAGCAAAGGTAAAGTGGAAATTCCTTGAGGTACAAAACCTCAAACCCTCATCGCAACAGGATGCATATCTAGGAGGCAGGGGTGTTTTGGGACTTTGTTTGCTTTTAAGAATCCAAGGAAGCAGGACCAAATAAGAAGTCACTCAGAAAGGCTATATATAGAGGAAATAGATTCCCTGTCTCAAGGCATCAGGGGAGAAGAGAAAGTTTCTTTTGTGAGTCACTGCTGTCAATCACCACCACTCACAAAAAACTGGGTAATGAGAAAATTCCACCTGGATTGGAACATGACACCAGCCCCTTCCCAACATACACTTGCAATTAGTTGTTCCAGAAAAACTCATCCCTTTCAATAATGAGGAACCAAAAAGTGAGAATCCATATAAAAATAGACCATAGGGAAAGGGAAGAAGGAACAGGAAAAAATGTTAGAGAATACTCATGAGAAAAATGTTGGCTTGGAGCAGATGAGTATTGTGACAAAATATATTGCATGAATTAAAAAGAATCAATATAACAATTGTTTTTATGAAATAAGAGCTTCAAACAGAGATGTAAGAGCCCAGGGAAGAGATGGTGAAATGTAGGAGAAGATGTAAACTAGAAGAGCTCAAGAAAGGAATATAAGAAAAGAGGTAGGGCTTCCCTGGTGGCACAGTGGTTGAGAGTCTGCCTGCCGATGCAGGGGACATGGGGTCGTGCCTGGGTCCGGGAGGATCCCACATGCCGCGGAGCGGCTGGGCCCGTGAGCCATGGCCGCTGAGCCTGCGCGTCCAGAGCCTGTGCTCCGCAACGGGAGATGCCACAACAGTGAGAGGCCTGCGTACCACAAAAAAAAAAAAAAAAGAAAAGAGGTAAAATCATCATAGAAATGAAGGCAAAAGTGGAAGGAAAACAGTAAGAATAGATATTGTTAAAATATATTAAAGGACATAGAAGATCAACTAAGAAAAGAAGAAATAAGGAGAAGGTCAAAAAGAATGAGGGGAGGGCTTTCCTGGTGGCGCAGTGGTTGAGAGTCCGCCTGCCGATGCAGGGGACACAGGTTCGTGCCCCAGTCCGGGAAGATCCCACATGCCGCGGAGCGGCTGAGCCCCATGAGCCATGGCCGCTGAGCCTGTGCGTCCGGAGCCTGTGCTCCGCAACGGGAGAGGCTACAACAGTGAGAGGACCACGTACTGCAAAAAAAAAAAAAAAAAAGACGGAAAATGACAGATGGAAAAAACAGGCAAAGAAGATCCAATGTGTACAAAAATATTTAAAAGATGCTCAACTTCCCTCATATTAAGAGAAATGCAAATCAAACAAACACTAAGATAAGGACTTCTATTTCTAGCAATATCACTAAGACACAAGCAGATCCTACTCAGGGACAATGTGCATATTGCTTATGGTTTGAAGAGAAGGAACATCTTTTTCTATGAGACTGGAGGGAAGGAAATAGGATTGGTTCAGATATAAGAACTTCAATTTCCTGCCTTCACAAACGTGTTTTCTCTGTATAGAGGGAGTCAAGCACATCTGCTAGGGAAAAGGGGGGTGGGGTGGAAAGGAAGAGGCATCAGAGAGGACTGGAGATGTGGAAAAACATCTGTGTGGAATGGAAGAAAGTGTGAGCTGGAGGATGCAAAAGAATTGGGTGCAGCGTGTCTCTGAGTTGCTGGTCTGACAATGTGGTCTCCTACAGCATGGTTCAGTTGCCTGTTTGGGGAGCGAGGAAGGCAAAGCTTGGGGGTTCCAGAGAAGATCAAGTGGAGAGACAAGCGGGGGCAAGAATACTGGCAACAAATAGTTGAAGTGAAAATGGAGGGGTCAAAGGAGGTTGGTAATTTATTGGAAGTAAGTTTTCAAAAGTTGAGTATTCCAAATCATGGGCCTCAAAGAATGGGGAGGCTCCCTATGCCTATGTTTTTTCCTTTACTCAAAGTAGAAGACGTGCTGATCTCCTTGGTCAGATCCAGGGTATTGATTAGGCCACATTTACTCATGGAGAAGTCATTTTGAGAAAAGATGTCAGTTCATGGATATGACTTACTCTCTTTTCTCTTTCACCCATGTGGCCAAAGTGGTTAGCTGATCAGGGTTTATTCTGAGGGCTACTGTCCATCTTTTCTTCCTCTGCCTTCCTTGTCCATGCAGCTTAAATACATAAGCACTGTGGCCTCATACCCTTGTCTTTTTCTTCCTTTTGGCTGCCTGGTTTTTGGAGAAATCCAAGATGCAGTGAGGCCCTCATGTATTGCTTGTCTGAGACTTACTAGGTTATGGGAAAAGGGTGCTCACTATGGTCCAGCTCAACCCACTGTGTTTACTTTCCCTGGTTAGGGAGTCCTTTGGGGATGGTGGCTAAGACCAGAGACTCTTAGCAAATGTCTTCTTTACAGTACAGGCAACTGCCTCCAACACATAGCAGCAAGAGGAAAGAGTCTAGGGTGTGGCCAGGGTCATGAGAACCTGCAGTGAAGAGGGGCTGAAGGCCACTGAAGGAGGAGAAGATATAAAGCTCCGTGTCTTGTTTTAGGCTTAGAAAGGTCAGAAGTACTTCTAATTTAAGCTTGTAGTGAAATGTTTCAGCAGGGAGTTGACAGTTTTAAAACAGCCATCTTGAAAACCAGAAGTGTTGTGGTTTTCATAGTATTGAAAAGGAAAGGGGCTTAGGACTAGGTGAGAAAATAATAATAATAATTTAATAAACTAATAAGTTCATGAATACCTTAAATGAGTACTAAAAAGCAATTCCTGAGCTATCATTATTTACAGCAATAGACACACATCTTGATATAGATGTTCATATAAATACAAAGCTTTACATTTTAGATGGGTAAAGGTAAGTTCATGTGTCATTAGCAAATTTGTCATTAGGGAAATATGAATATTTTTACAGGAGGTATAACAGAGATCTGCCACATATGACAGAACAGAGTGTTTGTTAAATTTAATCTTACTTTTTCTTATTCCTATATCATAAATATGGCTTCCTTATTAATACACATGATGGATTTACATCACTGTTTCTGAATAAGCAAAATACTTAATTTCATATCTAAATGACATTCTCCTTTCTGAAAAAGGAGTCTGTATTTCCATGGGGACAGGAATGGGGTTATTTTGATCAAATCCCAGACTGGAATGGGATTGACAGGATGCCAGCTCAGTGGATGGGTCCTAAAGACTCCATAGTTGGTAAGTGGGGTGAAATGTTTGATATAGAGAGTGGAGATGAAGGTAGGTAAAAGAAGTCAGAAAATTTCTGCACAGTACCTGTCTCTTAACAAGTAGTCAAAAGATGTTTGTTAAAATAATTACTTTTATATCTTTTTAAAAAATTAAAATGATAGAACTAACTTTAGTGAAGGTACCACTATAAACCACAAATTATAATTATAAATTATATAATTATAAAATTATATAATTATAAAATAATTATAATTTATAATTATAAAATTATAAATAATTTTATAATCACTAATTTTTATTACTATTGCATAAAATGACAAGATTTCATCTAAAACATATATTCTTAATCGGGATGATATCACCCCTAAGAGGGAAAAAATTGATTCTTTTTTTTAAATTTAAATTTTATTGTTTTATACAGTTGGTTCTTATTAGTTATCTATTTTATACATATTAGTGTATATATGTCAGTCCCAATCTCCCAATTCATCCCACCAAGGCACCAGTTATTTTTCATTGATTGAGTGATTTGTGAAGGTAGAAGAAGAGAAGACACCATTACCTAGCAGTGGCTTAGCCGTCCTCACTAGACAAATTTTGAGAGCCATTCAGCTCTGGAAGTCAGCCTCAATAGCTCTGCTCTGGGTTGGTCGGTCCGTCTACCTGTCTCTCTGCCGGCTACCTATCTACCTATCTATCTATCTATCTACCTACCTACCTACCTATTTATCTTCTAATTATTTTTGTACTACCTGTATTGAGATATAATTCACATACTATACAATTCACCCATTTTAAAGTATCAGTGATTTTTAGTATATCACAGGCTTGTACAACTGTTACCACAATCAATTTTAAAACATTTTCACTCCAAAAAGAAATGTGTGCCTTCAGCAGTCACCCCTGTTTTCTCCCAGTCAGCTTCTCCCAGTCACCTTCTCCTCCAGCCCTAGGCAACAACTAATCTACATTCTGTATCTGTAGATTAGCTTATCCCTGGACATTTTATATAAAAATGGAATCATACAATATGTGGTCTTTTGTGACTGGCTTCTTTCACTTAACATAATGTTTCCAAGATTCATCCATGTTGTAGCTTGTGTCAGTATTCATTTCTTTTTTATAATTTTCTGTTGTATGACCATATATTTCCATTCATCACTTGATGGATATTTGAGTTGCTTATACTTTTTGGGTATTGCTAGTAATGCTGTTATGGACAGTGTACAAATTTTTGTGTGGACTTATGTTTTCATCTCTCTTGGTATATGTGTAGGAGTGGAATTGCTGGATCATGTGGTAATTCTATGTTTAACCTTTTGAGGAACTGCCAGACTATTTCTCAATTAGCTGTACCATTTTACATTCCAACTACCAGTATGTGAAGCTTCCAATTTCTGTACATCCTTGCCAATATATTATTTTCCATGTATTTGATTATAGCCACTCTAGTGGGTATGAAGTGGTATCTCACTGTGACTTTAATTTGCATTTCCCTGATGACCAATGATACTGAGCATTTTTCACGTGCTTACTGGCCATTTATATATCTTTTTTGGAGACATTTCTAGTCAAGATCCTTTGCTTGTTTTAAAATTGGATTATTTGTCTTTTTATTATTTAGTTGTAAGTGTTCTATTGATATAAACATCCTAGATAGAAGTTTGTTATTGGATATATAATTTGTAAATGTTTTCTCCCTCTGGGTTTATTTTTAGTTAGCAGTTTTAGCCACTGCAGAAAGCCTTCTGAAAAGAATGAAAGAGAATTGCTGGGATACTATATTTATGATCACTATGAAATTCTATTCAGGGGCTTCTTATATGTGGCTTTAGGTTTAGGGAGAATGTAAAATGTACTTGCTGTATAGGTTGTCAGTCACGAATCTCATTCTGTTTCCCATTTGGTGGTAATACAAGAGTGGGATGAAATTTGTTTGTGCTATATATAAGCTCCTAATATTCTGCATTAGCCTTAGTGTATTTCCCCAAGTTTCAGAGCTGATTTAGAGTCATAGTGATGGAACAGCTAGACTTTGTGCTTTAGACTTGAGAGGCGTTTGAAAGAATTCTAGTGCAGAATGTAAGCCCTTTCCAAAGTTCACCCTTACTTTACTGCCCTTTAAAGGAATTAAAAGTCTTATTTACTCCGTTTTCTCAATCTATTCTTTTAGAGAAAATTTATTTATTTCCAGTTATTTAAAATCAAGGTCCCCCAAACAAGCTAATTCTTTATATGTTGCTCTTTTTGACAGCATCACAAGGTAAGTTTCAGCATTGCCAACTGAAATGACTTTCCATGACTTTCCATGAGTCACCTCTAATTACATGGGCCATAGCCATTTTAATTCCTTATTTAAATTGCCATGGAGATTTACATACTAAAAATGTTGCCTGATGCATGTAGGTTATTCAGCTGCTTTTTTAGGCTAACTCTGTGAGTACCAGGAACCATGGAATGTGGGAACTCACCTTAAAGATGGTTTACTGCAACTCCTCTTATGAGTTGTAGTAACACCCCAGTAAGTAAGTACATGTTAATATATGTAATCTTTTTTATACTCTTCTGTATTTTCCAAATGTTCTAGAATTAACATGGATTATTTTATAATTCAATAAGCAATTATTTTAAAATTTGACCTTTTATTATTATACAAGTAGTACTTGCTTATGATAGAAAACATAGAAACTACATGTAAGCAAAAAAGCAAAATACATGTCGCTTGTAATTCTACCACACAGAGATGACCATTATTAACATTTTGATGTGGTTTCTTCCAGAAAAATTAAAATGATAAGGTAACACTGATCTTTTACCTTTTTCTGCTAACAGTATGTTGTGACTATCATTCTATATAGTAAACACATTACACACATGGAGAAAATAACCTTCAAATCTATGTCCATGTTTGACAAATTAACTTTATGAAATAGTCAGGGAACGTATTATTTATTCTATTTTATGCATGAAGAAATAGAGATGGAGAGAACTTCATTAACCTGCTTAAGTGCTCAAACTAATAAGTAACAAAAATGGAAATAATATTTGCGTTTTGACTCAGAATCCAGTGTTCCTTTCATTCCTGTGCCAGTAATAGGCTCGTGACACTATAGACACTGAGTCATCAAGGCAGGAAATGATAAATGTTAATTAAGGACATACCGGAGTCTGAGTGAACAAAAAAAATTGGATTGAATTATGAACAGCTGGTGAAAGGAATTTTGTGGGGTTTTGTGCCTCATTAGTTGCTAATTAATTGCTACACATAAATACCTTAATTATTCAAACAGCTTATGAATAAAGGAGAAAATAATGTATAAACAAAGGAAAGGATGAATGTGACTCTGCGCATTAGATAATAAAATGATTACCCAAAAAGTACTCAACAGGTTAGCGAGGTGAGCTGAATCTATCAAGATGCTATGTAATATAGATGAAGGCAAAGTTCTCCACTTGGGAACTCCGGATCTTCTGTGTATTTGTGGAAAACTTCCATCATGAGGGAATCAGATTACTTCTATGCCAAGAGTGCAGTCACTCGACTCTGATACTGTAGTACCAACACAGCTATAAGCAGTACGTCATAGAATGGGCATGGCTGTGTAAAACATCTCTCTTACAAAAACAGGCCATGTTTGACCAATGGGTCACAATTTGCTGACCTCTGTTTTAGATGATATTCTACTAAAGAAAGATTCCCATTTTCAATGGTCATGCCCATTCTTTGACATACTATTTATAGCTGCATTTGTACTATGGTGTCAGAGTCGCGTGATTGCACGGAGATTATATGGTTAGTAAAGGTGAAGATATTTACTATCCGGCCCTTCATGGAAAATGTTTGCCCATCCATGATCTAGAACAAAGATATGGGGTAGGGAGAAGAGTTCAGCTCCAATCTCAACTCCAGGCATTACAATTTTTAGAGAGGTAAATGTCAATGGAAGCGTGCTTGGAGGAAATTCACCATCATGGTGCAGGAACTGAAAAGTAAGTCCCATCTGAGATAATAGAGAGATTGAGACATTTAAACATGGAAAAGAGAAGCATTAAAGATGGGGGGCGGGGGCTGAAAGAGGGTGGAAGATTCTTAGCTGAATTAAAGTGCTGAAAGAATACCGAATGGAAGGATGTTGTGCCCCAACTAGAACCACAGTGACTTGCAGGAAGACTATTTAGTGGACTTTCTAACAATGAAGAGTTAAAAAATGTAACAGGCCAGCCTAAGAAATCAGGTTTCCTTGTCAAAATTTAAAGTGCTCATGGCTGGACTGGATGATTACACATTGGGGACATTAGTGAGGAGATTCAGAATAAGAGTAGTCACCATTTTGAGGATGCCTACTGTCTACCATCACCTCTTTATATACATCACCTCTAATCCTCATAAATAACTTTGTATTATTATGAACCTCACTTTGTGGATGAGGAAATAATTCAGAGAGAGTGAAACATTTGCTCAAACTCACAATGCTGGTAAATGTCAGATCTATAGTCAGATAGGTTGGTAGATAAGAGTTCTTTAAAAAGATTTTTTGGAGATATTTTTGAAAACAGAAAAGGAAAAAGAATAATATAACTAACAGATATTTCTGCCAACTAGAATTTACAATTATTAACAGTTGTCAGTTCTGGGTTGTGAAAATATCTGTGATAATTATTTCTAAGCTAGTTATATTAATTATACAGTTATGATTACACAAAATGATTCTGGTTAACATCTCTACCTTAATGCTATGGGAAGTGAGAGTTTTCTGCTTTTCCCAGGATGAACAGAGCAATCCCAGAACAGAACTCAAAGTTATGACTCATTTTCTTAACTAAAATTCTGATCAGATTAAACTGGTTGTTTCAGTGACTTTTGCTCTTCTTGTTGGTGGGGGAATTGTACCTCCTGCTTGGTAATAGCCCCCAAGGTGTTCATGGGGGCCCCATGGGATGGGGGGATGGGGGGTTCATGTCACACATGCCTTCCCAGACAAGTGGCAGCCTCAGCTTTTCCTCTTTCCTTCTACTCTGGGATTCTGCTGGGTCCCTCAAGCATCCCATTGTGCCAGCCAGTTCTGCTGGCTCCTTTGGTTACGACCCTGAGCACCACTGTTGATGAAAGGAAGCCTGTGAGATGGCAGAGCTTCATAAGGTTCATGGCACAGTGGGGTGACACTGACTCCTCTTTGTGCCCTCTCTGTTGAAGTGGCACCAAAGCCACTTGTGGCCAATACCCCTCAGAGATTTTGGTGAAGCCATTTGTATTCGTTTGTTAGGGCTAATATAACAAGTCCCACAACCTGGGTGACTTCAAGAACAGAAACTTATTATCTCAGAGTTCTGGAGGCTAGAAATCTGAAATCAAGGTGTTGGCAGGATTGTCTCTTCTTAAGATTATAAGGGAGAATCTGTTCTAGGCCTCTCTCCTAGCTTCTGGTAGTTTGCTGGCAATCTTGGGTGTTCCTTGGCTTATAGAAGTGTCACCCTCATCACTGCCTTCATGTTTACATGGTGTTCTCTCTGTGTGTGCATGTCTGTTTCCATATTCCCCCATTTTATAAGGACACTGTTCATATTGGATTAGAGTCCACCCTACTCCAGTATGACTTCATCTTAACTAAGTATGTCTGCAACGACCTTGTTTCCAAGTTATGAGACACTGGGGGTTAAGACTTGAATGTCTGATTTTTAAGAGGACACAATTCAACCCATAACACTGATCCTACAAGGTTTTTTGAGTTTTTTCTTAATAAGAATTGAAAGAGACCCTTTGGTTATAGGATTGTGACCAAAAGAAGGTAAATAGGATAACATAGATGAATCACTTTGTAAATGGAAAAGTGCTATCCAGATGGTAGCTGTTACTAAGGGATAATGCTGATATGTTTGCATATAGGCTCCCATCAAGAGATCTGCATGGAGAAACCCTAAAGGAAACTCCTCAAGCCCCTCGTTCTCTCATCACAGCTAGAAAGACAGGGATGGGTCATTGGATTTTCCTCCATAGGAAGTTGTTGGTGTTATAAGGGAGCTGGTAACAAAGTAAGAGACACGCCTAGCACTCACCTCCCTTCTACTCAGAGAATTGATTACTACCTTTCCCCAAAGAAAATTAACTACAGCGGCCCCTGAATCCAACCTTTTTGAAATTCTTAGTATCTGACTTCAAGTTTGATTGTAATCTCCTTGTGGAGTGGGAGCAGAGAGTCACAGAATTCGGAAGGAGAATCAGAGATCCTGTATTTGGACTAGACTGGTTTCAGCGTTTTTGATGTTGTTGTTCCCTTGATGAGCACAGAGGCCTGAGATCCCACACCTCATTAAAGAACGTTTTGTTTGTTTAATTCCTTTTTTCTTAATTCTTCACAGTGCAGTGCTTTAGAGTCAGTGGGCCTTCTCTGAATGCTACTGGTCAGTTTACTTTGCTTTTCTTCTATGTTTTTATTAGTCTGGAAATGGTTACGAACCCGTGTCCCCTGCACTGGCAGGAGGATTCTTAACCACTGCGCCACCAGGGAAGCCCCTGTTCATTATATTTTAATGATTTATTTACCTGGCCATCTATTCCACTGACCTAGAGAAACTTTTGAAGCCAAGGCATGTGTACTGCTCCTATTTTTATCTAAAACAGTGGTTCTCAAACTTTAGCAGGCATCAGAATCACCTGGAGGGCTTGTTAAACCACAGATTGCTGGCCCATCCCCAGAGTTTCGTTCAGTAGGTGTGGGTTAGGGCTGAAAATTTGTATTTCTCACAAGTTCTCAGGTGTTGCTGCTACTGCTGCTGGCCTCGCCGCGGGGTGGGGGGGGGGGTGGTGTCACACTTTGAGAACCAGTGATCTAGAGCAGTCGCTGGCAGACGATAAGTGCACCGTAAATGTTTCTGGATGCATGAATTCATGAGTGAAGGTGAGGAAGATTATCTTTTATATGACACTAGGAGACTGTGGAGAGAAAAAGGGAGGTTGCTTATCTGCCCCTTCTGCTTTCCTAGAGTGATGAGAACAAAATGACATCATTTACTGAAAGCACTTTGAAAGCAGCTACACCTTTGGCTAGTCCTGTCAGTGCCTATTCCTCAGTCCCGAGGCTTGTCAGGGAGTGGGTTCAGGGCTTCCTTAATGTGAGAGCAGAGGAGACAAGCCTTGAGTTTCTTTACTTGCTGTTTTTGGGGCAAAGATAGTCAAAACTCTGTACTTCCTATTTCAAAGAGTTGCAAAAGCTGGTTTTCAGTTATTTAACTGGCACAGACTTTAAGTTCAGTCTAGTCCTTTTAAGAGAACTGACTTCTCATATATTTTTCTAGTCTAACAAAAGCAATCATAAATTAATAAAACCATAAGCCAAAGAAAATAAATTAGTAGTTGGTTGAAAAAAATTTAATCTATTTGCTTAAATGCAAATTAAATTAAAAATTACATTCATACAATCATGTGTTCCATAAAGATTTCTATGAACACTTCTGATTAATTTCATGGAAAAATAGAAATATGGCTTGTTTCAAACAAGTTATTAAATACATATTGATTGCTGTAAGTGTAACACTGTTGTGTTAGCAATTCATTTACAACACATGCTGCTTTAAAAACAAAATGTTTCCTTGAGCTGTGTTGAACTCATATCTGTTTCCAAATCACTTGAAAACTGGAGTGGTTGAAAATGGATTAGATGCAAAGGAAGAAGCATGGAGTCAGTGGGAAATCTACTAATTGGACTCTGGAGAAAGAAACCATAGAAGTCATTGGTCAGTTCTTGACAGTGAATTGGTAGTAGGGCTTTTGGTAAAAAAAGAGGGAAGAAGTTAATGAAAAAAAAAGGGGGGAATCAAAGCTTCAAGAGAAAGCACAACAACTTGACTGAACCCAGGAAGGGTGAGTTTGGAATCTCAATGGAAGGGAGAGTCTTAGAATGAAGAAGTTGCTCCTCTTCTGAGTCAGGAGGAAGTGAAGGGGAGCAAGGAGGATGGTGACAGTTTTACCTTGTAAAAGTTCAGAGACCTCATCTAATCTTCATTTTATGGCAGAGGAAACCAAAGCCCAGAGAGGTGCAGTGACCTGTCCAAGGTCACCTCACACAAGGCCAGTCCCAGGTCTGGTACCAGGTTACAGCTCTCCTTCCTCACTCCATATTATCCCCTCTCATTTTCACTTCCTTACAACCTCACTTTTGTTTCCTTAGCACATTAAGCAATTGTTTACTAGATATTGTTGATGGCTGTGGAAAAGAACAAAGGCAGGAAAAAAATAATAAAAGCAAATTCAATTTAGATGAGAAACAATTCAAATGCTTAATTGGTTGAAAAAAAATCAAGAACAGGTGGTGCTCTAGTCTGCCAGGAATCTTCAAATGAGCGTCTGGATGTTATTTTGTATTCAAAATGAAAAATGTAGAAGTCTTTGTGTGTAAAGATACATCACAGCATGCAAGGTGTAGAGGTTATATGAAGAAATCCAATTTGGACTGGAGAGAACATTGATGCAGATTCCAGTTGCACAGCTGCTATTTACATAGACTCATGTAGATTGCATCAGTGGTAGTCGTCTACTTTCCATGTAGTCGCAAAATGGCGTCCTGGAAGAAAATGGCCACACAATCACTACTTCAACTGTGCCACACCACTGTTTGTACCACAGTCTGCCAGAGGCAAAACATTCATGGTCCTACTTTTTCAACCTTTGTTTCAAATCCGTCCTGCTTCCTGTCAATGCCCTCCAGTCGAAGACCCACAGGAACACCCCTGGATTTGAACAAGTATGCTTATTACTCATTCCAGAAAGGGAGAATGCACACCATGGGCAACCATGGTGTGTCTCAGCAAGAGGCTGTTAGGAAGGACTTATAGAACTTGTTTGACTGAGTACTTTGGGGAAGACCCAAGGAAGCAGAGGTTCATCCTGGATTGCTACTCTCTGAAATCAAGGACAATTCTATTATTGAATATCCCTGTAAATCTTATGTATAGGGAGTGCAGCAGAGCTAAAGCTGTACTTGGGAAAGAAGCAGCAGTCACTCACATTAGCCAGGCTGTCTGCTATTCTGTGGTCTGGACAATGTTCATGCTTTGTCTGTGTTTAGATACGATTACTAAATGGCTGTGTTTTTGTCTCATTCCATCCTGGTCACAGAGTGGCCTTGTTTGATGATGATTTTCTGTGAAACTGTTTACGTTCAACAGGAGAATGTCAAGGCCCAGCTAACAGTACTAGGTCAGCTTCTTGGATGTCAGGGGTGCTTTTCTCTTTTTCTGAATGAATTAAGTTAGAGGAAAAAGGCAAAGTTTTGTGATGTGATTTCCAAAATTGAGTGTTTGTGTGTGTCCACCGATCTCTTCATTGATACATGCAAACGAGTGGTATGTAATTTGGATAGGTTTACTAAGAGCTTTGGAGCCCTTGTACTAACCACTCTCACTTTTTCACTTGAACTACAGGAACTGCTCTGTGAATTTTGGGTTAAAGCATCTGTGGAACAAGAATAAACAAACCAGCGCCCGAAGATTGGACCTACTTCATTAGCGTGTTGCCTAAAAAGTGAGTTTGGCACAGTGTGGGAATAGAGGATGTGGAGAGCTAAACTGCTCTGCATTACTGGGGGTGAACACACAGTTGGACTGTTCAGGGGCAATCAGGGAGAGAGGTGGTGCAGAGAGAGAAATGCGAAGGAAGGGAAGAGGAATAATCAGCAAGAAGGCAAAAGGTCCAGAGATGTACTGAAGGCAGGTGCCTGATGGAATTTTCAAGAATGGTGCTGTGTGATACATGCTTTAAATTTGCTTGTTTGCAGTGCAGCAGTAAAATCCTCCACTTACGACCTTCAGTAAAAAAACACAAGAGCTTGAAATGAAGGTGGGACTGGGTTGGGGATAATCTAGGAGGAAAAAAAAAGCTAAGAAGTAGAGAACAGACATTCAGTATAATTTGAAATAGAAATAAGCATAGAACATAAGTTCCCCCAGGAACACGAAGAGGTCCTGGGCAGGCATTCCAGAGTGTACAGAACAGGAGGTTGAACCAATTTTATGGACCTTAAGGGACAGGGTGACCTAAGATAATATGCGGATAAGGAACATAAAAGACTTGGGGAAAACAACAAAATAAGTTCTTAGCATGATCTGAGGAGTCAGGACAAATATCTAGATAATTCAAACCAAAATAAATTTAAAAATCCAAACCTCTATGCTTCTAATATATAGATGCTTCAGGAAAAAGTTTAGTTTCTAACTTTCTGTCTTAAACTCTCAGTCAAGAAACAAATTTACAGGACCTATAAGGCAAGCAAACATGCACCCTCTTTTTTTTGGTGTCAAAAAAAGACAATGAATTTCAAGTGATTCTCTGATATTCATGACTGTGAGGATAGATTCAAAGCTTTCAAATTAAGTTTTCAGTGTTTTCTGGTTGTCGGTGTCTGCAGACTGGGTTGGTATTTTAAACCTGAGGTCACGGTTGGAGTTTAGTTTTCATATCCAACTTGGAGAATTTTGAGGTTCCCAAGGCTATTCTTGAGGCTTGATTGTCATATAGTCTCTAGTGCTTGAGTGAGAGAGAGGAAAAGATAGGGAACTGGAGACCTTTGTTTTGTTTTTCTTCCTTTGAACACTGCCGGAAGCAGGTAAAGCTCTCTCCATAGTAACCTCTATCCTTGCCCCTCAAAGTGTGGTCTGAGGACCAGCAGCATCAACATTACCTGGGAACTTGTTAGAAATGCAGCAGCATCTCAGGACCCCATCTGAGACCCGCTGAATTGGAACCTGCGTTGTAGCAAGATCCCCAGTGAGATTCATATGCACATTAATGTTTGAGGAGCATTCATCTAGGAAGTGTTACACAAATCCATTTCTTAGGTGATAGGGGAGCTAGCCTATAAAAAAGGGAAGGGACATCACTAGATGTACAAACTTCCCAGCTAGATGTCTAGCTGCTACTAGAAATTTCATTAGGGATTTTGTTGTGAATTTGGTGTGAATTATATAGCTTAGGGACAGAGAAGGGACAGTAGGGACTTGGCTACACCTGGGACTCTACAACAGCTTACTAAAAGGCCTAGTTGGTTTCTTAATATGCTCCTCACTGAAAAGAGACTAGCAGTTTCCTACCAGGGAACCAGGTGTAGCTGATGTTCCCATTCTGATATTCCCATTACTCAGGATTTTAAAGCTGACAGATTTTGAGACATAATCTAGCTGTTATGTTCCTAGTGAAGGGGTGAGAAAAGAAAAAGGTAACATTAGCTTCTGAGGTAAAAAAAAAAGTGTCTTCTGTTTCCTTTGTACCATCTTACAGCTCTTGGTAAAGTGGGACCCTCGCAAAATGAGCACTCGATAAATGTCATTAACAGTGATTTGAACCAGAGTGGTGATATTTTTAATGCAGCTCATTCCAACGAATGTTCTGCTTCCCAAGTTAACTTTTATATACCCAGCAACCAGAAACCTACACTGCTGAGTGTACAGAATATCGGGCTCCAGCTTAAGTGTGATTAGATATTGATTTCTGAGCCCCGCAAGCATTTAGCGATGCAGAAGCTCTTGAGCGCTGGATCATCATGGACTGTGGGGCTGACGCTGGCAGAGTTCCAGCAGTCACAATCTGTGGAAACATTCTAGAGTGGCCGTAAAACCCAGGCTATGGATTTGACCCTTTTGGTGGCCTGATCTGTGTCCTGGTCCACTGATTGTCCTTCTTACCCTGTCTTTGCCCCTGTCTTTGTAGACATAATGTTTTTGGTCACTGAGGGAACTAGGCAGAGAGAAGAGATATTTGGTGCAAACTCATCCTGACTGCTGGAAAAAACCAACTCAGACTTATAGGTGATGAGCTTGCAGTGAAGAATAACACAATATTACTCTTTTATAGTTGTATTATATATAGTATTGCTCTTTTTTATTTGCTGTGGGAGTTGCTATTAAAGAACTGTGGAAAAATATCCATTTAAAGCTCAAATATATGGTGTTGAGAATAAGAGCTAATCTGTTCACAAGTTGTGGAAGATTAAAGATGGCTGTATTTTTGACATTCCTCTTTCGAGATATAGGGTCTAAGTCCCCTCTCTTAGAATCTGGGCAGGCTCTGTGACTGCTTTAGTCAACAGAATACAGTCAAGGCATGGCCATGACCATTACATGACTGTGAAGTTGCTCTGATGCTGTGCCAGAAGAACGAGCTGGAAATCTTCACTCTGGAACTTGCTGGAAACTTGCCCTCTGAGGTGCCTGGAGAAACCTCCCATGGGGAAGTGACACTCCTCAGAATTTGTTGTGAACCAAACCAAAGGAATGCCCGGAGAAGCTGCTTGCTGCTGCGTGCTGCTGGCTGCTTTGAACTGCAGAGCCAGGAGCTACAGAAGCTACGAGGTAACAGGAGCACATCAGAACCAGGAAGAGAAAGCCCCTCCCTCCTCCAGCACCTCCACTGACAAAGCTTAACATTAATTCTGCTGAAAAAGAAGAAATTACACAGCTGAGAGGCAATAAATTGATCATTGTCACAGGTAAAAAAAAAGCAAACAAAACAAAAACAGAATATAGTGGAAATGATATTTGCCAGTTTCTGGACCCAGACTTTGAGAAACTGGCAGCTTCTACTTCCTGTCTTTTGGAATCTGGCCATGATACTGTGAGAAATCCAAGTCACAGAGAGAGGCTACATGTAGGCCTTCCAGTCAACGGTCTAGCTGAGCTCACAGCGAGTGGCCACGTGAGTGTGCCCTCTTAGATGTCCAGTCCCGTGGAGCCTTCAGATGACCCTAGCCACTGCCTGACCACAACTGTGTGTGAGAACCAAGGGAGAATCAGTCAGCTGAGCCAGGCAACCCACAGAACTATGAGAAAGAATGATAAATTGTTTCAAGCCACTTCATTTTTGAGTCATTTTTTATACAGCTGTAGATAAGTGGAACACAAGTTGCTCTACTTACTTATAGAAGGAGGCCACTCTAAAGCTATATGATTCCATTTTTACTCTTTCAGACATGTTCACAAGCCTCACACTTGGAAGATTCCCTGCTGCCCAGTGCAAATATTTGGCCCACCTAAGCTTACAATATCATACCTTCTCAAGTTCAGACTTTGAAAGGTGCCTTCTCATTGAGAAAAGCTCATGCTTGCTTTATTGAATTATCACAGAGACCACCACAATGGTGAGACCATTGGGTGTTCCTGGTTCTATTCTCAAACACAGATCCAAAAGTAGCATTACGCACACTCTGTGAGTCTGTCCACTTCTGATTCCATGTGGCCAGTTCTTCATTTAGTTCCTTCAGGTGGGAGCTGTTCTGGTAGGGAGTCCACCAGAGCACCAGACAGTGTCCATAAATGTCCTGTGTTATTGCCTTTCATCTGATAAATGGAACTTCCCAAAGGACTATGAGTATGTTGAAGTCAGTATTTTGTTTTGGCCTCTCTTCCTGTATCTTATCTGTGGGGCATTGTGTCAATTCATGAGTCATGACACACTGGGAGCTGGTATTCTTACAGAGTTTTGGTACAAACTTCCAAGGGTACAAACTACCAGTCTCCATGTCTGCCCTATTCTAGCTCAGGATTCTCGGTCTTGGCTGCACATAACAATCACCTGGGAAGTGTTCAGTAAAGCAAAACTACCCATGCCTGGTCTTACCCTGGATTAATTAAATAAAAATATCTGGGGGTGGGACACCAGTCCCACATAGTGTATCTGTATGTCCAAATCTTACCTTTTCTTTAAGGCCCAGCTCAAATACTATTTTCTACATGAAGCTACAGAGTCCCACAATTGGCATCATTTCTTCTTCTTTCGAATTAGTTATTTTATTTTGGACTGTTTTTTCTACCTATCGTATGCTTTATTATCTCTTTTCCTTCTCCTTATACTCATGATATGTCTCTGATATGTATGTATACACAGTGGAAACTCAATAAGTATTTATTAAATGAAGACATAAATGGATGTTGGGAAAACCATCCTGCTTCCCATGAACACCAAGTTTGCTTTTGTGCTGATGGAGATTGAGGTGCCTAGGTATGGCCTCAGTCTACACTCCTCAGTTAGAATTGCCTTGTAGCCATCCCCCCGCCCCAGCCCCAGCCCCCAACCATGGCAGAGCCCACCTGCCGTTGCTCTTGAATCTCTGTCTCTGGTTGCTCCCAGTCACCATCTTTCCTCTTGTTACTATTCAGTTAAGTTTTTTCTTATTTGAATGACTCTTCTTTACAAAGGCCTAAATACTTACTTTCTAGGCTTGGATGGTCATCAGAGGGAAGACGGATGTTCCACAGTGTGCTTTTGAAAGTACCAAGACTGATAGGGGTGCCTGCTTATCTCCCTGCTGACAAAGAACTAGCTATTTACTGAGCTAAAATGATAAATATTCCAAGAGCAAGCTCTGAAATCACCAAGCCCCACAGTACTCTTTGCAGTCTCTGTGCTATCTATACTGATGAAGCCACTAGATGTAAGTCTTAGCCAGTAAAAGAGACAGTGGATAATTGTTTTGGATTTTAGGGCCTCTGCTGAAATGTCACTGATTTTCAAGTTTCCAGTAAACTTAGAACGGACTTCAAACAGATGGATCAGTGTAGTCCTTTTTCACTTTTTGTATGTAGCATTTTTTCCCACCTGTTACTCATTCATTTTTACTTGTGCTCTGAAACACAAAAGTCATCTTATTTTTTCTTTAGAATTCATAATTTTAAGAGGTTACTAGAAAAGTCCTCTGATTCACCTGTAATTGAAGAGTTCCCCTTTGAAGTTCAAATCTTTCTTAGCTCTAATTTGAAAGGGAGTTACATTTCTGTGATGGACTCATGACATTTCTTGCCGGAAAAGGTCAGATTTTAATGCTTTCTTGTGATATATGCATCTGGCTCAAGATCAGGCAGTTTTGAATGATGGAATTTAATTGTAATTTAGTAAAGGGCTAAGAGATAAGAAATTATGGCTTTGCTGTAATGCCTGAGCTATACACCAATTCCCTAGCAGCCTTCATGGGGGTTTGTGGGTTAGAAGCTGCAACTTCAAGAAGCCTTTCAGGGACACCATGATGATGCTCTGAGTAAAAGCAAAACCTCATCTTGGCTCAAGTTCCAGTGATTACCTGACATCCTACCTTAGAAAAATAAAGACAATTGCCAAGGTATAAATCCTTGTCTTCTGAACATTCTGGAAATCCAGATGGATATTTACCTATTACCTCCCATTTTGTCCAACTGCCTCAAACTTCTTACACTGTCACTTCCTTTTTCCCCAACTAAAGTTCTTGAGTATACAAAGATACCTACCTACCTTCCTCCCTTTGTTGTGTGAAAAAAGGACTGCTTAAGATCAAATTAACTGAATGAGAATTCTCCCTTCCCAATCTAAGAAAGTCACTTCTCTCTATTCTGTTTTAAATGAATTAGAGAATTGATCCAACTAGGGTATGAGTTAGTCATACATTTATTAACAACAGATAATGTGATGTGGTAGAAAAAGTATTAGGACTGGATTTAAGCCCTCAATCCTTAATAGAACTTAGACTCTCTGAACTTCAATTTCCACCTGTTTAAATTACCTGTTAGCCTCAGGTTTCTTATCTAGTAAATTGCTTTGAGGCTTAAATAAAATGATAGTCTCCTTGGGATTGTTCTGTTATCCTGTGTTCTGGGGCATGCTAATCCACTGCTCATGGTACCTGATAATGCCCTCTTGTAGTGCATTTTTTTCTCATGTTGTTTTAATTTGTGCTTACGGGCTCATCCTCAGCTGGGATTATTATCATAATGTATGAGTCATATGTTTCCTGGGTTGTGGGAGTACGTTTACAGAGATGGTTTATATTTGTCCTGTCTGGGTGTCCCCAGGATTTCACTTGTCTAGGGTGAATTTTCACAGTAATATGTCCGTTTGAGATTCCAGCACCATGTGGATAGTATTCATTTGGACTCCATATCTATACGTGGCACAAACTAGAGCTTGTGGGCCTACCAGACCTGATGCTTCTTTGCTTCTTACTCGGCCCTCTTGTGAAGTTCTCCCATTCACCTTACACAATGCGGGGAGGGTTTATGTAGAAGTGTAAGTTCTAGCATCACACTTCATATGGACCCAAGGCCTCATCTCTGATTTTCATTGGGATTTTATGACTCTAGTCTCTCTCCTTTAGGGTCTGCTACCCTCCAGGGTTCTGCTGCATTCCCTCAAGTTGTATGAGTTCCTATGTAGTTTTTTGGAAACCAGAAAACTCCCCCGTCTGTCTTTTGAGTTTGACTTTAAAAAAATACTGTAGTTTATCCAGCATCTCTGCTTTGTAAAGGGAAAGAGGGTCTGAGTTCAGTTTGCAACACTGCTGAAACTAAAAATCAAATGTGTATTTCTTATGAGAATTTTCTCTTGTTAACCACTTTATTTCATGAAGACACCACTGTTCACTGGTAGAAGCACTGCTTCCCAGATGCTGTTGAGCATAGGAGCCCCCCTGGGGATTTTGTTAAGGTACAGATTCTGATTCCTGTAGGACTGGGGTCAGGATGAGATTCTGCATTGTTACCAAGCTCCCCAGTGACGCTGATGCTCCTGACCGCACTCTGAGTAATGAGGATTTGAGAGAGACCAGTAATGACTTCTTCCCAATTGCTGATTTATCAGTTGCTGGAATTCATCTGGTGTGGTTGCCTGATAAAATCTTCACCCATCTGGTCTTGAAAATGAAACTTTGTGTTGAAAGCAGTTTGAAATTGTAAAGAGCTATACAATATTTCTCCATTTGGGAAAAAGAATCTATAAATTCAAAATGGAATTAAATTGTCCTTGAAAATACCCAGAAACCCCCATCAGCATTTCTAAAACCTCCCTTCTGCCTCCTCATTTTCTTCTTATTAAACCTATTTTTGCTCAAGCTGAAATTCTGGACAAATTAATGAAAGAATTAACTGTCTAATTTAAGTTTTCTTTTTAAATTACTTATATTATTAATATTTATCTTGATTTTTTTTGTTGTAATTGTATTATTTTGTATGCTTTAGCCTGGGAACTTATTCATTATGGTTAATATCAATCCTAGAGAATGGAATATTTGAGTTCCAAACAATTGGTGTATCAGGCGAATCTTCGGGCTGTGAGATTATTAGTATGATCAAAGATTCACATGAAGTTAGAAGATTCTGTTGCCCTTATATAGGATGGGAACCATTTTCCAAACTTTCTCCTTGTACCCCAGAACTTAAAAAAGCAAATCAAAGGTTGATTGGCATCCTGGCATGGCTAACTTTTGCTACTTACATCTTAATTTTATGGATTTAATTTAATGGACTAAAACTGGTGTGACCTTTAGAATTAATCAGGGGTGTCAAGTAAGGTGTGTTACAAGCTGACTTTCCCCATGTGGACTTATAGAAAGCTGGGTGTGACCTTATAACTGTGGGGTATGGTGGGAGGTGACACAGTGGGAGGTGACAGGGAAGAGAAGCAGGGTCCTGTGCCAGGTGCCTGACTCTGTGATGGCTCTGTCATCATGTCACCTAAAGTACCTGGGCAAGGCACATCCCCTTGTCAGGTCTCTGTTACCTCATCTACGATATGAGGGTTTGAGTGAGGCCATCTTCTGTTTCTTCCGTCTACAACACTATTCCCCACTTCCCATCACTTATGCCCATGTTCCATCTGCAAATCCATGAGCCACACGACAGGAAGAAAACAAGTGTTACCATATCTGTGAAGAGTCTGATCAGAAGGGCCTCTGAACAGGAACAGTGAGTGAAGAAATTTGTAGGAAAAAACTGACCCATGGGGGCTTCCCTCGTGGCGCAGTGGTTGGGAGTCCGCCTGCCGATGCTAGGGAACGCGGGTTCGTGCCCCGGTCCGGGAAGATCCCACATGCTGCGGAGCGGCTGGGCCCTTGAGCCATGGCCGCTGAGCCTGCGCGTCCGGAGCCTTTGCTCCAGAACGGGAGAGGCCACAGCGGTGAGAGGCCCGCGTACCACAGAAAAAACAACAACAACAACAAAAAACTGACCCATGTCCTGCTGCTTCACACAGGAAGAATAAGTTTGAGGCTCGTGTGACCTAAATTGACATTTTTATTTGGAGAGAGGGTGTCGTGGGTTAAATGGTAGCCCACTGAAAAGTTATGTCTACCTGGACCTGTGGATTTGACCTTATGTGGTTATCACCATATTACCTTTGCAGATGTAATTAAGTTAAGGATCTCGAGATGGGATCATGTTGGTTTAGGCCCTAAATCCATTGGCAACAGTCCTTATAAGAGAAAAAAGGGCAGAAGACACATAAGAGGAGAAGGTCGCATGAAGACCTAGGCAGAAATTGGAGAGATACAGCTACAAGCCAAGGACACTAAGACATGCCAGCAGCGATCAGAAGCTAGAAGAGAGGCATAGAACAGATCTTCCCTCAGAGCCCCTGGAAGGAACCAACCCTGCTGACATCTTGATTTTGGACTTCCAGCCTCCAAAACTGAGGGAGAATAAGTTTCTGTTGCTTTAAGCCACCTAGTCTGTGGTAATTTGTTATAGCAGCCACATAAAAACGAATACAGAAAGTATAGCAGCACCAGTATTTACTAAATGTTCTAAATAAGTTTTACATTCATTATTTATATAAATTTATTCCTCATGATCATTTTATAAAGTAGGTACTATCATTACTGACATTCTAGAAGTTAGGAAACTCAGGCACAGAGAGGTTATATAACTGGCCTGAAGTCACACAGCTAATAAGTGAAATTGGAATTCAAACCCCGAGTTCATTTTCCTTTACCTCTAAGGTCTACCTCCTACCTGTCAATAACGTGGTGGTTATGGAGCCCGCCATGTGGTATTTTCTTCACTGGCCATTGGGACCAGCACTTTGTATTCTGTCACAGCTGGTGGTGCTCACTGCTGTAAGGCTGTGGTGACAGGGCCTCTTGAAAATCCAACAGAGTAGAACTTAGAGCTTATTGTCTTAAAGTGAGTAATTTTCCATAAAAGGCAATTTAAGGGAAAGCTATACTCTCCCAAGTTGCAGAGGTGTAGGAGTTACAGAAAGCATTCCTCCCTTTGAGAGCACAATACAACCCTGAAGGTATCTGGGCAGAATTTCACCCAGTTCAGTTTGGCAGTTTTTCAGGAAGTTAGTGCTGGGAGAAGAAAGTGGAAAATGTGAAAATATAATTCAGTTCTTGAAGGGACAGGGGATTATTTTTAAAAATAAAGACTGGGGAAACACTTAAAACCCTAGTTAGCAGGGAGGATAGCCATTAAAAGCATTTCAAAAAAACCAAACTGTGTTCTTATCAGGGTATTCAGTTCTGGAGCAAGCAGCCCAGAGAGAGGCACAGGAGGCCTGAAGCCCCTTTAAGATGCCCTTCCTTGCCTGAGGGGCCTGTGGGAAGGAGCAGGTTTCCAGCGGCCTCTTCAGTCTGGGAAAGTTTCCAGAGAGCAAGGCCTTCTTGAATGCTGACAGCCTCTTCTGCTTTCATGGAAACTTCTAGCTGGGGAGGGGGGTGTTGTCAAATGCATGCAGATTACTTTATGTCACTGCTTTATTGTGAGGGAGAAGGAGAGTTCAACCTCCCAACCTTTACGTTGGCATTCACTTAGTTAAGAACATTTGTTAAATTTTGTGAAAGATGAATGAAGCTGGTTTCTCAAAGATGATGCTTGGGTGCCTTGCTTTGTGTTTGAGGGTACAGGGTTGACTGCTAGGGGACATCTATACTTGATCAGGACTCAGCTATGGCTTGGGGACTTTTTCCTTGAATGTTCTTGGAAGGAATGGAACCTCTATAATAATAAGGATAATAAGGAATATTTGTAAATCACTTTAGAGTTTAATAATTGCACTTGTCTCTGTTTTTTCATTTAATTTTCACAACATCCCTGTGATGTAACTATCATCTCAGTGTAACAGATCTGAAAATCAAAGCCTTGGAAAGAGAAAGTAGTCTGACCAATTTGCTTACACTGGAAATATTATTAAATGAGATAGGTGTAAGGCACTAAGAATGTAGCCTGGCATCCAGTAAGTACCAATTAAGTGAAGCCACCTGTTGTCACTCTCACCCTGCTTGTTATTATTATTGTTTGTTAATTACTATCTGATAGAGTTGGCACTGCAGCCCAGATTGCTGACCCCATACTGCCAACATTTTCTGAAACAGGAGGATGCCATTTCCTACTTGACCATATTTCCTTAGAGTTTTTTCCTTTCTCTTTCTTTTTTTTTTTTTTTTTCTGCGGTACACGGGCCTCTCACTGTTGTGGCCTCTCCCGTTGCGGAGCACAGGCTCCGGACGCACAGGCTCAGTGGCCATGGCTCACGGGCCTTCCTGGACTGGGGCACGAACCCATGTCCCCTGCATCGGCAGGCGGACGCTCAACTACTGCACCACCAGGGAAGCCCTCTCTTTTTTATTTAAGTTCAGAGAGCCAGCTAACAAGTGGAACCAATGGGTTATGAGAACAATCTGGATGCAACATGTCATTCCCTGGATCACCAGGTTGATTCGGGCAATCTGGCTGGGCAGTACTTACATACAGATCAAGAAGAATGGTTCTTTCAGATAGGAGACTGAGGTCAAGTAGAGTCAACAGTGGAAGCCTTTTAGTAAGGCAATAAGACTACCTAAGAACATGGAGCATTTGAGGAGCTTGCAGAGAAATGATTTTCCTGGGTGTGCAGTGAGCACACAGGTAAATCTCTCTCCCTTCAGAGGAGGTGAAATTTACCTATACCAGCCCTGATTGGGGGCTGTGTTGGAGAGGAGGGGGAGGTCTGCAGTTCTTTAGATTTCACTTGAGCATGAGTATAGACTCTTTGACCTTTGCCCACGATAAAGAGAGAAGCTGGCATGGAGGATGTATTCCCTTACATGTCTTCTAGATGCTCCCAGACAAATAGTTCTTGTTTTCTCGCTTTTAACCAAGAGGACAATAATCCCCATTCTCCTGGGCTATTGAGCAGAAGGCTCAATCTATCCTACAGACATTTGTGAACAGTCGGGTGGGGTGTGTAGGTTGTGGAATGAACAGCCAGTCTAACTGACACACTTAGGATGACAAGCCTGGTGATCGTGGACTGGGTGTTCTCTCTGCCCACAGAGTAGCCACCATTTGCAGACCCTTCAGAAAGTGTAAGAACGGAGGAAAGGCGGAAGTCAAAATTCAGTCCACCTGGAGAAAGAAACCAAAGCTAGCCTCTGAGCAGGTGTTGAGTCAGATCGCCTATCCAAGTTAAATGGAAGGAATCTACAGTTTGATTTAGCTGATCAACACAGCATACAGACTGAAATCTCATGGTTAATAACCTACCAGTGGTGCAGGACCAACTAAACTGACTAAATTTCCAATATTAATTAGCCAGTAGATGTTTGAAGGGCTATGAATAGAACATTGAACTCTAGAAACTGGTTCTATGTTGTAGAGATCTAGTTTCATGGGCAAAAGCCCTCCACTGTGTAGGAGTCAGCCTGTGGTGGTGGAGACAGCTGCACCTGAGGTCGGGGCAGCTTAGCAAATTCCACTAGTTCTCTGAGTCTGTGATTCCCAAATAGATAAAATAAGAGCATGATCTTAAAGATTCTCTAGTGATTTTGATTCCAACTCCCATTTCCATTCATTTGGCACCTTATTAAATTCTTCCATAACACGTGAACCTTTAACTATGTCATCACATAGAGTGAGGGTCACCGTGGCCCTGAGGTTGGTGATGGCTCACAGTCTCCTGATTTGGGAAAGCTATATTCATTTCTACAATGTTCTACAATGCAATACTATTGTCTCTCTCTCTCTCTTTTTCTTTAAATTTATTTTTTGGCCGCATGGCATGTGGGATCCTAGTTCCCTGATCAGGGATCAAACCTGCGCCCCCTGCATTGGAAGCTCAGAGTCTTAACCACTGGACCACCAGGGAAGCCCCACATTTGTCTATTTATAACCACAAAATAAACCATGTGGTTCTATCATCTGGGCTGATTAGCTTATTTTATTCACTGGACAAATATTTAATTGAATTTATACCATGTGCAACATGGTATAGTCATTTTGTTCAAGCAGTATGAGGTGAGCCATGGATCATTCCTGGAGGGACTGGTTAACTTCAGGAAGACTAAAGTTTGTTGCAGTAGCCAGGGGCTGCTCCCCTCCTCACCAGCCACTCAGCAAGTATGCTGGGGTCGCCAAAGACACCTTGCAAGTGTACAGATGACTCAGCTGAAAATGTAAGCAAGGAGGTGGGGAAGAATGAGGTTGGGCATCAGGAGACCAAGGTCTTTTGTCCACAGTTGTATGACCTTGAAGAGGTCATTTATGCTCTTCACACTCAGATTCCTTAGCTGTAAATAAGAAATTTTGTTGAAGCGGTCTATGAGGTTCTTTCAGCGCTAAACATTTTACAATTGTAAGTCCATCACCATGACTAGAAAAGAGCTCAGAACACATGTTCCGGGGATGGTGGGTCACCAATGTTGCCCTCATGAGTATTTGTGCTTGGAGCTTCTTAGAGAAGACCCAAGGCCCAGAGTCACAAGTGATTCTCCTAAGGTGTTGTGAGTAAGAATAGGAAGCAACTCTTACATCTCTTAAACTTGTAGTCTGTGCCTTCAACTCTGAGTTATATTAACCCAGATCACAGGAACAGAAACACTCTTAAGAAATGAGGGATTTTCATCTCTTTTAGGTTACTGGTGGACAATATACACACGTGTGTCTCAATAATACCTATTTACCTAGAAACAGCCAAGGTTTCATTCAGATTTACTGTGGAAAATAGTGCTAATTCCTAGTTTTCTACACAACCAAGGGAAAAGAAAAAATGGCCATTGTTTATACCAACACACATATGGAAAATATTTTCTTAGAAGAGACAGGATATTTTAAGGTATAATGGTAGAAATGGTGGTGGGGATAGCGGAAAGGGTGGTGTTTTTTCAGAGAAAACAGAAGGATCCAATTCTTTATGTTTCTGATGCTTTTCACAGATGTGACCTCTTGGTTTCAACGTCAGATGTTCATATGTCGGTTTGATTTATAGAGCGGCTAATTCTGAGGATGGGGAAGTCAAGATGGAAATTTTGGAATATCAATTACAATCTTCATCTGCTTCCTTGTCTGGCATGGCTATAATTTGTGGACTCTACATGTAAGTTAGACATTTTCTTCTTTAACGAGGACTGTAGAAAAAGTAATGTGTGTGTGTGTTGGTAAACAGCACTCACATTTGCTTCAAGGAGAAATGATAGAGTTTTGACTTTATCTCTTATAAATGGGGACAATCTTTGTCTTCAGTTATTCATACCCAGCTCCCGACAACTTTGTTCAGACAAGAGGTGTGTCTCGGTGTTTGAAAGCGTAATCAAATTTAGTTAACAAAATGTAGACCTCACTTTGATGTTTTGCGTTCTTTGCCCTTTGTTTGGGAGGGAGGGGAGTTGCTGGGGCAGGTAAGCAAAGAGCAACTATTGTGCAAAGATGGGAAAGGATGCAGGAGAGACAGCCCAGAGCTCCCCTCCTACTGTGACCACCAAATCAAGAATTGGTTTGGATGTGACATGACCTAGGCAGCCAAGGCTCCCTGAAGAGATGCTTCTGGGTGGAAAGGGTTGAGAGCAGATCTTGTAAGTTCTGGGCCTCTGGGGAAAATGTTACCAAAGTTTCCCCCTCCTTTATTTATTTATCTATCATCTATCTATCTATCTATCTATCTATCTATCTATCTATCTATCTATTTTTGCCGTATGCGGGCCTCTCACTGTTGTGGTCTCTCCTGTTGTGGAGCACAGGCTCCAGGCGCGCAGGCTCAGCGGCCATGGCTCACGGGCCCAGCCGCTCTGCAGCATGTGGGATCTTCCCAGACCGGGGCACAAACCTGTGTCCCCTGCATCGGCAGGCGGACTCTCAACCACTGCGTCACCAGGGAAGCCCTCCTTTATTTATTTTTATAGTCTGTCTGAAATTCACCAGAATGAGGGAGATCATTTAAGATTTGGGTTATTATGATTGTCTTGAAAAACTGTGTCCTCGGTTGAACAAAAATGTTTATGTTAGTATAATGCTATTCCATGTTTGATGTGGCTTCCTTTTTCAAACTGTCACTCTGTAGGTCACTTTGGAAGATTAGAAGACAGTCTGGTTGAGAGTAAAGAGGCCCCAAGGCTGATGCAGAGGAGTTGGGATTGAGTCTTTCCTATTATGTGGCCTGAGTCTTAATGACCCCTCTTACTTCATTTGTGAGATGAGGATAAAATAATACTTGTCTACTTTGGAGGATGTTGTGAATTGGGAATGTGCCATGCAAACAGAAGATGCTAGAAGCACATCTTGGTTTCCATTTATGTTGAAAATTTGTTTTTCATTCATGCTCAGTGGGGCTGGAGAGTGGTGCAGGATGAGCTGAGAAATTCAGGGTGCAAGCCTTTCTGCAGGTGGCCATAAGAGGGTAGATTCTTTTCTGGTTTTGCCTACGACTTAAACGCATCTACCATGTTTCTTCTTGCTGCCCTAGTCCAGGACCTTTTCCCAATGTTAGCTGAGTGCATTTAATGGTCTGGTCTCCAGCTGGCTGGAGAATTCAGTTCGTAGAAGGTCTTATTCTCCAGTGTGGTGATGATGGGTTTGCAGTAGCATGCCCACAATTAGATAGATCAGAATGGGACCAATTCAGGATACCTAGCCACTGGGAGTGTTCCCTCTCTAGTTTTGTAAGTTTAAAGAGTACAATCCCTTTTCAGGAAAATGTCCGTTTTTTTATGGCTTCATGTTTTCTTAGCATCCACAAGTTACATGCATTGAGCATCAGGCAGTGGTTAAGATCATAAGCTTTGATCCAGATACCTACTTTCAAATTCTGTCCCCTTTAAGCTGAGTGACCTTCTATAATTCATACACCTGTCTGAAGTTGAGTTTCCTCATCTGCAAAATGAAGGTAATAACAGTACTTACTGAGTAGGATGAAAATGAAATAATTTGTGTAAAGTGTCTAGCATGTTGCTTGGTATTTGGAAAATCTCATGAATGTTATTATCATTATTCAATCTAGATGAATTTAGTGTTTGCTAAGGTTTGAGCTTCAGTCTGACAGATTGTGTGAGTTGATCCACTAGACCAAGGATTGGTCCAATTGCTGGTTTTGTAAATAAAATTTTGTTGGTACACATTTATTGGGCCATGCTCGTTTATTTATGTGCTGTCTCCATTGGCTTTTGCACTATAGTGTCAGATTTGAGGAGCTGTAACAGAGGCCATGTAGCCTGCTAGCCTAAAATATTATTTGGCCCTTTACAGAAAAAGTTTGTCAAACTCTGCCCTAGCCTGTTGACTCACTGGAGTTCTAATTCTCCTTCTGTGGCTGACTTGCCTGATCTTTGATACAATATTTAATTGCTTTGTTTTCCCCACATTTAAGAGGAATGGTCAAAGAAATCTGGTTGGATATTTGGCACATGTTAGCTCCTGAAAGTGAAATGATACATTGTTACCATCATTGCTAATTGAGCAGGCAGACCAAATGTCTCCTATATAATAGTGCCTATGGGAATGTGACCCTGGGTGATTGAACATGTAGTAAGATAACTTTCATGTAGGTCAAGGCAGCCTTCACAACAAATTTCCTGTCTATTATGGCTTTAACCCACAATTTCATCTTTACCTAATTCATGTACTTTGTAAATATTTTTAAAAGGAGAAAGATTGTAGAAAAAATGAATTGAGCACAGCAGTCATATAAGATTAAGGCTTATTTTATACTGATATTCTCAAGATCTGTAGTAAAACTAAGCATTGGAGATATAGATATCTCCTATACTTGACATTTTAAGACCATAGCTGAACATAAAAATGTGAGAATGCAGATTATCCTAAAAATGACATTCTTATGATAAAAGTAATCTATTAAAAAGTCACATGAATGGCTACAGCCATTTGTCGTTAACAATATAATGGTGTGTTAAAATGCTAGAGGAAGGATTATGTCAGTGTTTTATGTTTTTATAAGTTGCTGCTGCATAAAAATGTCAAATAAGAATAATCTTAAACTTGACATTTTTCACTTGGTTTTCACTCTCAAAATAGCTCTGTGAGTTCTGGTTACCTTTTTGCTTCACACTTTTGATTTTTTTCTTCCCTAAGTAATTTTCTCATCCATGTCACCACTTTATTTCCTCCTTATTAAACTTTTCTTCCTTTTAAAAGAGTTTTTGGTTCTTAAATATTCCCTTACATTCCTCTCCAATTTCCTCAATATAAAAGAATGAATTCCTCAATTTGGGGGGGTCAGAATCCTGAAATAGTATCTCCATGTATCCTTCTGGCCTCGTTCACACAGTCTCCTCTCCACATGATCAGACAAGAAGGTGCACCAATTCTTTTGGAAAATAAACTTGTACTTCACCTCCTTTTTTAACATTGTCTTTTCAAATTCTATTTCTGGCCTTCCACATTTCATTTTATCTAAAAGGGTCATTCCTGGCCCTGTGCTGATGTGGCCTGGTTCTGTAGACAGGCACTTTAACTTCTGTACTTGCGTGCATTATGGACAGTGTGGTGGGTGCTCAGCTCCATTATGCTTGAGATGGGCACAAGATTCATAGAAAGAGCCTCTGGGGAAAAAGAAATTGGGAAAAAGTCATAGGTCAGTACTGTGAGCAGTGTAGTAAATGATGATATCTCATTTTGTAATGGGCTTGCATTTTTGCTCTGTGTGTACATGCATGTGTGCATGTGTACGTGTTGAGTGTGTGTGTATCTATGTGCACGTGTATGACAGTGCATACACATGTGTTTAGATAGTTTGGGATCTTTTATAGTCTCTGGGTCCCTCACAGCATACACACAGACCCTCTCTGTATGCTCACAAAGAAATGATAATATGTTTTTAAAATGAGTTGATACATTTAAGAGTTTTCTTCTTGGTTTTTTGAAGTCATTGAAGGCCTCTGGACCTCAGTTTCACCAACTTCTTTCCTTGTACTCCCTGCAGATTTTCTCTTTATCTTTACCAGTCCCATTCTTTCTTTCTTTCCAAGTAAATGCTCCACTTCTTGCCTAAGCAAATCTCTCCACCCATGTCCTTGAGACCACTTCCTTGATATCCCACCTGAACTTCATCCTATTAGGAATAACTTTAGTCTCCTGCATCTTTGGTTTTGCCCCCTTCACTTGTTTTAAACCTCCTCAGTTCTTTTCTATCTCAAGAGCCCCTCCCTTGATCCATCCGTACTCAAGCCAACAAGTCCCTCCCTTCCTTTTGTTAAGTGGTCTAGGTCTGTAACTTCCACACCATCACCCATCTACTCACTCTTCATGTCCTTGCGGGCTGGCTTCTGCTTCCCACCAGGTCCTGAACCTAGTCTTGTGAAGGCTACAGGGAGCTTTTGACTTCCAAATCCAGCCATCTGTTCTTGATCCTCATTCTTCCTGGGTTTTCTTCCATATCTGAGACGCTCTTCCTTGCAGCTCTCTCTCCTTCGCAGCCTATGTGCTGAGCTCAGGTTCTTGCACCCCGTAGTCTCCTGCTTTGCCAAAACCGCTTCCTCATGCCACGCCCTACTGTAGCTGTTCCTGACAGTTCTGTCCTTAGTCCTCTTCTTCACCTTTGTAACCTTATCTCCTCTCATCTCCAGAGATACTTACTTATCTGCCTCCAGGATTCAAACTATCCAGACTAACACTGCTTTCTTTTTCTTAGTGGGATATATTGATCATCTGTTGTGTGACCCTAATGTGTGCAGAGAGAAGTCTATCAGCTAAATGCTGAATTTGGGAAATGCTATTTCCATGACCTTACATAAATCAAACGTCAGTTTTTCTATTTTTTAATTTGCTGAGATTTTTTTCCTTCTTGCTGTTTTATAAACAGATGTTTTTGAGAATTCTCCTCTCAGCAGGTTCCAAACACAAACTTGCATTACTATTCTTACAAAATAATAAACACCTTTGAGCTATAAAACCTTTCAAATTGTTTTTTCACAGAGAAGGGATTTGCATGCTGACTCATTCCTACTGTATTTATAACCTATCACTGAACCACTGCAAAAGCAAGATTTCTAATAAAGCTGTGGAAATTACATGCATTGCAGTGGGGCTGAATACATTTACATTTGTAGTATTTTGACATTTCCGAATTTATTGCAGATTACCTTGTTTGTGCATGTCTGTGCTTTAATGTTTTTTTAAGGCAGAAAATAGTGGTTTGTGATTGTATTCCCAGTATAAATTTATTATGAATCCACCATATGGAGTATTACATAAAACTAAACTTGTAACATGGGTAGTTTTATTATTGCAAAGCAAGATCTACTGTACATTATTGAAAATTAGTGATAATGTCAAAGAAGGGAAGTTGGTTTATGAGGGGTGTCTTCATTTTGTGCTTAAATTGTCACAAAGATTTTAGACTTTGTTTTGAGATGAAAGAGCTATCCTTTGATAGTTAGGGTATCAGATAATATAAACGTGTAGTACCTCTTCCGTCTCCTGCTCCCAGGTTCCCTCATGCTGATATTTGCTAAAGCAAGAGAGGGACAAAGGGATAGCATGAGTTTTCACTTCATGCACAAGTTCATCTTCCCATGAGACTCAGTGGCACCAATTTCTAGCCACCTCCGACAACCATAAGCCATTAGAAATTCCATGAGCAATGGTCACAGCAGCTATTGCTAGAGCACATGGAATCTTATTATTTTCTTTTTTCTTTCTTACCTAGCATTTATTGGGCATCCTACTTGAGGGATTTTAAGTACCTATTTCTGCTAGCATTTTCAGCTCAGAGAAAGTGTAAGGGTGAGGCCGAAAGAAGTTTCACATTTATGTCAATCAACATTTTGCATGGACATCTCCCAGTGACTTCATTTTTGGCAAGTTCCTAAACGTTTGCATGATGGGTGGAGTAAAAGAAAAATGCATCGACGGGTTTTTTTTTTAAAGTGCGTGAGGTTAAAAAAAATAATTGCCTGACATTTTCTACAAAGGCCCTATAGTTATTTTATAATCAGGAGAGACCCCAATAAATATAGTTAATGTTAAAAAGTTAAAACATTGTACACGACACCTTCGTTTACTATCCTTTGTGAGTACATTTATTTGGAAGCCTTTTTTATTATTTTCACTTACCATTGTATCCATAGGAAGGACTGGCATCACAGGCACAACCACCTTGAAAAATCAGGAGGAAACTGGAGGAGAGGTTTTCAACCATCCAGGATTCTGCAGAGTGTACTGTTGTGTTGTGTGTCAAGAAGGGCAGGACTGAGTCTACTACTTTACATATTTGAATCATAGCCCTGAGTATCTGTCCATGCAAAATGTTTATTGTACAGAGGAGTTAATGTTCTATATATGAAAAATTTGCAACAAGCTTTGCAAATGTAAAGCATTTTAGAAAAATCTTAAAAGTCAATTCATCATTTGTCCCCAGACTGGGTTTTAGATGTAGTCCTGTTCCAGTGGAGAGATTTTGGTGATGGGACTATCTGAGCTCTGAGAGTGTTTTGTATTTATAACTCCACTCTGATCCAAAGTTCCAGCAAAACTTGAGCAACTTTGCTACCAACAGCAAATGTTCACTTAAAGATTCAAGTACCTGTGTGAACACATTTTATACTCTGTGTAAACTACTGTTGAATTTTTGAGAAACTCTTAATGTTTTCAAAATTCATGGGCATGAAGAGGTTGTTTTTTTTTTTTTTCTTTCGGTATGCGGGCCTCTCGCTGTTGTGGCCTCTCCCGTTGCGGAGCACAGGCTCCGGACGTGCAGGCTCAACGGCCATGGCTCACGGGCCTAGCCGCTCCGCGGCATGTGGGATCTTCCCGGACCGGGGCACGAACCCGTGTCACCTGCATCGGCAGGCTGACTCTCAACCACTGCGCCACCAGGGAAGCCCACGTAAATGAATTTTTAAAAAATAAGAATAAAACTGCTTTCCAGTAAGATTTACACACTACCAGTATCTCTTGTCAGCCTTTCTAGTTCTCAGCATCATTTATTTCTCAGGCTATGTAGTTTCTTATTACATTTCATTTTATTCATTATTACAAAAAGCCAACTGCTCAAAGAGAATAGCATCATTTCCCAAACCAGGCATATAGGCACCCAAGAAGAAATTAACCAAGACAGAAATGAGCAGACAGCTGGGAGACAATGAAGTGATAGCAAGGAGGAGGACATAATAAAGCAAATCAAAGGGTTTGCTGACAGATTGTATATCAAAACGGAAATAAAAGGATTATGCGTGAAAATCACTAGTAGACCCTGATACTTTTTAAAAAATATATATTGAAATAGTTGATATAAAAGAACTTCAAAACTTTCCTTTTGCTTTTGGATTTAACATCCTCTTAAAACTCTCTGGTGTCCTAGGGACTATAAACTTGGGGATAGGGTAGGAAAACAATACGGCAGATCCATGTATAGTGAGAAGCATGCTACTTCTTTCTCGTGTATTTCTTCAAGTGACCAACTTTTGGTCAAACACATGCTTTGCAGTTGCCTCTGGCTAAAAACAGGAAATTCTTGTTTTGAGCTTTTTCTGCTAAGAGAGTGACAGAGTGTTCAGTTGAGTAAGTCAATTATCATCATTTCAAATGCATCTCTACAGCATTTTCTGGAATAAGACTCTGTTACAATAACAGCAAATATGTTGATTCTTTGGAAAAATACGAAAAATAGTTGCAACATGGGCCATCGATTTTTAGCAGCAGGTCTCAGTGGTGGGAAGAGGGAATCTATCAGAATTGTGTGTGTATGTGTGTGTAGTTTAAAAAGCCCTGCATGTGATGGGTAGTGTATTGTGGTTTAAAAAACACAAACACTAGTTTGTGGTTCCTCCATTTACAGGAACCACATTTAGAGCTCTGTGACCTTGGGCAAGCTACTTAACCTCTCCTGCCTTAGTTTATTTACTCGTTTAAAAAATGGAAATAGTATGTGCCTCAGAGGATTGTTTTGAGAATTAGATATAATACATAAGAAGCTTTTGCATGTAGAAGTCCCTTAACAACTGTTGTCATTATTACTTAAGGCACCATGCGTGTTCCTACTATAGTTACAACTATCTAAGGAAAGGTCCTCCCCTGGAAATTGTTGATAATGTTCTTAAATAGTCAAAATACAGACATGGGGAAACATAAACAAAATACAGAGTTAAGTAACAGTATGGAATCTGTCACATGATTAACTACCAGTGACTTCTTTTGTTCCTTTCGACTTTAAGGTTTGGGTAATACAGGCTGGAAGTTTCACAGGAAGATGTGTTTCAGTGCCTGTGTAGTCAGGGAAGGCTTCAGGGAAGAGGAGGAGGACCCTCACCATCTAATCCCAACTAACTTTACCCCTTTTCCCATCATACTCTGATTGCCTCTTCCTACCATCCACCTCCAACTATCTACCTCATCTAATTGAGCTTCTCAGTGATCCCTAGGCACTTTTGCAATTCCATGCCTTTGCACACACATGCATTTCTTCCTTCCCTCTATTTTTTTTTTGCCCAGTTATCACAGAATCACAGTTTTTTTGAACAGTGGATCATTTACTCTTAAACTAAGACAGAACTCCTGACCCTTGCTTCCCCTGCCCCAGCCTCCCCTGGCTCACCTCGCTCCTTGCCTTTACATAACTTAGTCTCTTACCCTAAAACTGCCCACTGTCTTTTTTCTTGACTCCTAAATATGAAAGAAGGGATTAGTGGTACCCAGAATTTAAGAGCTTGCATTGTGAAGTTCTCAGTCTATTATAAGTAGATTTGAAATCCATCATGTATATTTTTATATTATATATATATGTATGTATCTAGCGAATGAAGCTGGAAATAAATAATCAAAATGAATCCTGATAAATGCTGAGCATATGTCGAAGTACAATGGTTGTAATTTCTGGAGAATAGGGTAAATTCACCCACTTTTAGGGTGAATGCGCATTATCTATCAGACTGAAAACTCTTATTTTCAAAAGGAAGAATTTAAAAGTAAGCTCTTCAGTGTCTTGGGAAAAAGTCTAGGCAAAGAATAGAACTTCTGAATGTCAGAGCTGACAGTGTCTCTTGATTAAAGTGATTAATGGTGTGGGTGTAACTTCTGATTGCACAAGCCTGAGTAGGAGGCACTTTTCTAAACTGCCTTATAGGTAGAGGCACGGGGAACACTATCATGTCTGTAGAGTACCCATGATGCAGGCAGCTGCTGCGTGGGCCACCCAGTGAAACCAGGAGACAAGGTGAGACAGAGGCTCTCCGACTGCATCTGGCAACCCCTCCGCCCTCTGAAACAAAATCATAAGGTTTTGAGTCATGTCATTGGTATTTGCTTCAGACTTTCTCCCACCCCAAGGCTTTGCTTAAGCTGACTGAATTTCTGAGAAGGCCAGACACTGAGATTTTCCAGAGAAGTGCTCACAATTTGTTATGCTTGGATAGTCCCATTTAACATCCCACAGCATGTCACACAGTGTGGGATCTGGGGAGTTCACTCATTAACTGTGTGACCTTGGGAAAGTCACAGTCATTCGGCTGAATAATAACCATAACTCCTTCCAACTCTGTGCTGCCTGGATCTCCATCCTTGCACATATCTCCCTGTTCCCTAAGACTCTTTCCTCATTTGCTCCTAGTGGGAAATTCTGCATATTGTGCTTAACAGGCTGTTAAATTATCTTAATTAAAGTGTCAAGGGATAAAATTTGAAGATTACTCAGAGCTGCCACCCCAGCCCTTCCCCAGCCAGCTCGAGAAGGCTTTTACCCAGAAGATGCGGATGTGTAATACTTAGTAAGCACTCTCTGGGTTAACACTGAGCCAGTGGATTCCGTGGTCTTTAGACATGGGATGAAGTTGAAATGTGTTGTCTTTTTGGACAGACTTGCCATAAGCCAGAAAGCAATGCCTCCGTCAAATTCAAGACTTTATTTCATGAAAAAGGCTCTAACAAAGACTTAAGGGGAAAAAAGTCGGAGAAAAAAATTCAGGTGTTATTCTGATCCTCCACTCAGGCCAAAGCAGCTCTGTTCAAAAGACCTGATGTTAGACTTCACAGCCCACTCCTGTGATGCTTCTATGTTTGAAGAAATATGTCTTGGAAGCCCTAGACTTGGATCATATTTTTTTATCAGAAAAACAAGTCCTTCCAAAATAATTAGTTCAGGATTTTTGTCTGGATTAGTCAGATACCCAGGGCAGTAGCTGGAACAGGATAAGTTTTTGAAGACAAGGCTGACACTACACATCTTCTAAGGGGAACATTCCACCAAAGTGGAAAAGGTATGACCAACCTGACCTGATATTTAGATAGAATTGGCAATTAGCTACCAGATGTGGAGGGGGTAGGTCTCAGAGAGCTCCTTCCCCAAATCTTCCCAGCCCAGGATTTCCACGACTAAAAGCCCACTTGTTCTGAGAGGGTGTTTAGCATAATAGTTAAGAGCACACACTTTAAAGGGAGACTGCCTGGTGCCAGGTGATGACCTTGGGAGAAGTCCGTAACACCTCTGTGGGTCAGTTTCCTCACCTGTGAAATGGTATAGACTAGTACTTATTTCATAGTGTTATGCGTGTTGAATGAGTTAGTATATGTAAAAGGCTTGGAACAGGAACTGGCATGCAAGGAGTGCAAGTCTCCAAGTTAAGTGTTGATGTCGTAGGAACGTTGTTTAAAATCCAAAAAAAGCAAGGAAATGTAAGAACACAAAGTTATTGTCAGTCGTTTAGCATGAATTAATCCCCTTGTCTGTTCTTAGGGGCTCTGAGAATCATGGGGACCTTGGGAAGCTAGGAACAAGAGAAGTCAGAAGAACTGCTATACATAAAAGAAGAGGTGAAGCAAATGCTTACCTGACTCAAGGTTTTGTTTTTGAGCCAGCTTTCCTTTTTTTCTGTGCATTTTAGCTTCCTTTCACATTCTGATTGTAGATTGTGAACTCATTATTTCCTCATTATTCAACCAACCCTGGCTTTTATGATGACGGTTCTTAGAGACCCTCTGCCTTGTCTAGGTGGGAATTAAGAGGTACTTTCAGCATCTCTTCTTACATCCTTTGTCTTAACATTCAGGAAGACAATCAGTGGACACTGCTGGTTTATCAATCTTGCTCCTGTTCTATTATGGGTAATTGTTGGCTTCTCTTAATATGTGAGTTAGTGATAAATATCTTTGCTCTATCTTCCTCTTTAAAGAAGATCCCCTATAGGAGTGGTTCTGAGACTTAAGCATGCATCAGACTCAAGCAGAGGCTTGTTAAAGTGCAGATTGTCTGGCCCACACCCGTTTCTGAGGAAGTAATTAACATATGGAGGCTGAGAATTTGCATTTCTGACAACTTTCCAGGTGGTGCTGATGCTGCTGGTTCCGGGAGCACACTCTGGGAACCACTGTCCTAGAGGAGAATTCCTACCATTACTTGCACATCAGAATGTCCTGGGGAACTTAAAAAACCCCACTCCAGAGATTCTGATTTAATTGACTTTGGGTATGGCCTGGGCATTGGAATTTATAAGAACAGCACAATACTTTTAGCCGTAGAAGATTATGACTGAAACTGTTGTGATTTAGGGGGGAAAAGTAATTTGCTTGTGTGTACTCAAGGTTTCATTTCAAGGGCAGATCATAGTAGGATAGAAATAGGCTCTTTTTATTAGCTCCCTCTCCAAACAAACAAAAAACTCCCCAAAGCTGTTTTCTGGTGAGGATGACTGCATTGACCTAATAAGCAAAAGTGCTTTTCCTGGGAACCACAGGAAAAGAAATCACTACTGTAGTAATGGGGAATGCTTGTGCACTGTCAGTCCTGGGGGCAGGGTAATGAATAAATACTGCTGTTGGCCTTACGACCCCCCATGGCCTTTTTCTCAGCTATTCAGTGTGAGGGAAGCTCCCCTGCTCTAGCTACAGAATCAGAGGGGCTCATGCCTGCTTGCTGACCATGGTAAACCATCAAGAAAGAACTGGGGTTTTTGTCCACCCAGAGCAAGCGACTCTGGATCTGCTAGATAGAAACTGGGCTGTAAAAGCCATTAATATACTATGGAAAAAGCTGATAATGGTGCCTCTTGTCAGACTCAAGGATAGAGGCTGTGTGAAACAAGAAGTTTAACTAGCTGTGGCCTTTGTTTGATTAAGTGTAGTTTACTTTCTACTTGAGCTTTTTATTGACCATAATAATTCTAATTGAAATAAACATTTTGATTACAGCTCTGTTCCGCAACTGCTTAATAGGGAACTAAAATAACTTTCAATAATCATTTTGTCCAAATGGGATTCATTTAGCCTGACAGTTATTCCAGGCATTTATTGGCATGCGGCAGTCTGGGAGTGTTTCCGAGCATAATTACAGGAACATTTTACACTGGGGTTAACCTTACCAAAATGACAGACTGAAAAGTGGTGTAAAGGAGCAAATAAAACCCATAATCTGCCATAGAAACTCATAAATGAATCCCCTTTCTCTACTGTTTCTGATGCCCAGGGCTCTAGTTAAAATTAAAAGGAGTTTTCTTTTGGAACTGACGGTCTGGCTGCAGGAGCACATTTTAGTGAGGGTTCACTGCAAACCCAGTGCTTCTGGGCCGCGGGGAATTTTATAGCCACTAGGAATTCTTGGGGTTCAGCTAGGGGGATCTGGGCTGTAAGGTGGCTGAGGTGGGGAGTATATATACCTTCAGTTCAGCAAAGGCTCCAGGCCCCATCCCTCAGCCAAAAGGAGGGACAGGGTTCCTTGTCTTCTCTCCTTCTCAGTTAGGGATCAAGGAGATGGACAGGCCAGACTTCCTGGGGCATTGATCCTTTTCCTTCATGCCCTTCCAAAGCAGAGCTACCTGCTGCAGGTTTGCAGGTTCTACCTTCTTTCCTGGAAGCCGCCTTCACTCAGCTTCCAGCCTGAACCACGTGAGACCTTTGATGCATGAAATGGGAGACCAGCATCCTCATGGATGGGGTAACAGAAGAGGCAATCGTGGCTTTCGGGGTGGGACTTTGAATCATCCCTGTCACAGCTGAGATGAATCTGATTGTTCATTGTCAGCAGGGCTGTGTTCAGTCTGCTGGGCAGTTAAGATAGAGCACAGCAGTGATCTGGGGCCTTCTGAAGGGCCCAAGGCTCTTCTGGATGACTGGGGATTAGTTGAAATTTTTTGAGGGGTCCAAGGGCAACCTTAAGTCCAAAACAATTTATGCAAGTTCAGTATTATCATGATGGGTGTTACTTCTTTATGTTGAATGCTATCTTTAAAGCTCTTTGAAAACTGGAAACCTACATTGCTGAAAATAAACGTTCTTGAATGATACAAAGATTCATCAGGGTTTTGGTAAGGTGACAGAAACTAGCTGCAGTTGCTCTGTGTTGGTTCATTGGAATCAGCTGCTACTTTCAGGAAGTTCTCTGCTGCTCCAACTAAGAAGAGGAGGACCTTTGGCAATTGTCTAGGCAACTGTTTCCATTTCCAAACTGTTCCCGTGATCACACACTGCAGGGTGATGCTTCTGTCCTAGGTGCTTCAGGCTCACCTGGAATGCTTTAATTTAGTAAGAAGCCATACCTGAAGCTACTCTACCTCTCTGGGCTTTCCAGTTACCCAGGCCAATGCACCGTCGTCTTTGTTCTTTGAACAAATTTGGTTGGGTTTTCAGTTACTTAAAACTAAAAGTAATCCAGCTAATAAATAGAAATTTGGTGTTATTACACTAAAGTCATGTAAGATAATAAGGTAAATTTATACACCTGGATAGGAAAGGACACTGTGGACCTCCTCAAAGGCAGAGCCTGATATATTAGAACTCTAGATTAAATAAATTTTCTTATTTGCTTCAACCTCTATGTAAATAAAAATAGAATCTATTAAATGTTGACAAAAGTGATTAAACCCCATGCCCATATAAAAGAAACATTTCCACAGAGCAGACACTAAATCTTTCATAGGAGTCATCTGCTAGAGTTTGCCTGTGATGTGACATAAAAAGGTCACCATCACAAACTACTCCTAGAACTGGCTATAAGCACTCTTGCTTTTGTGAGTCTGAATGCAAATCATCTTTTGTTAAATAACAGCCTTGTTTTTGTTTTTCTTTGTGGTTTTTTTTTTTTTTTTTTTTTTTGCGCGGGACTCGGGCCTCTCACTGTTGTGGCCTCTCCCGTTGCGGAGCACAGGCTCCGGACGCGCAGGCTCAGCGGCCATGGCTCACGGGCCCAGCCGCTCCGCGGCATGTGGGATCTTCCCGGACTGGGGCACGAACCCGCGTCCCCTGCATCGGCAGGCGGACTCTCAACCACTGCGCCACCAGGGAAGCCCAGCCTTGTATTAGAAGCTGTCGGGGAGCATATACTTTAAAAGAACCCAAACTTTAATCTTTTTACAAGCCTTTGGAGGCTATCCCTTCTCATAACGCCTGTGCAACACTCCCCTTACCCCTACCCCCAAAGCAAAACACCAGGCCTTCCTATTATAGATGAGAAAATCAAAACAGCACATTCTCTCCAGGGGAATGGTTAGGCAGAACATGAATCGAAGACATTGTTTTCTACCTGCAAAACCAAGGCTGTGTTTTGTTTATGCTGTTCTAATTAGAAATTGTGCCTTCTTGGATAATTTCCTTGTCTACCTCCCTTTGTGAACACAAATTTGACAGAACTGGGGCAGACAGAAAACAGAGGAGATTATTACAACCAGTATTTATTGCAACACATCTCTTTTACAGGAAGGATCATGTCCGTATATTTATAGAGGACCAAAGGTGTAGGGAAATCTGTTTTGAGGAGAGAGAGGCCTATTCTAAACCAAATGGAAGAAAATTGCAAAATGAAATTTCAATTCTAGAATTTTGGGCTGAAGTGACTTTTGTGATTTTAAAAAATTATAGTGTAGCAACTCTATGCCATTTGTAGAAATCTGGAACATCTCTGAGTACAACTTTGAACTTCCATAATTGCAACTGCAGTGGATGAGGACTGCTTTAGCTTGCATTCTTCTTTGCGCTTGTTCTGAAGTTCCACATTCCCCCACTGACTTGATTCCCTTCCTGAGCAGGTAGTGGATGAGGTGTATGCTTTTTTTTTTTTTTTTTTTTTTTTTTTAGCGAACCCATGTCCCCTGTATCGTCAGGCCACCAGGGCAGCCCCCATGTATGCTTTTTGATTGTGCTTTCTTTTGTCCCTGGAGGGGAATATAAATTGACCATTGATTTCTTTTCTGAATAGTTCTGACCACTAATCTCTTTCTCATGGTCTTGTAATTTTAAGAAGAGAAAGATGAGCGTCACTCCATTTTCAGTAGAAATGCAATTACAAAATAAATGACTACACAGTTTGAGAAGAACAAGTATTCACTGGTGTCTCAGGATGAGCTAAGAATGGCCGGGTTGAATTCAGCTCCTAGCAATGCTCCTTCCTGAACAAGTTCTAGTCTTTGATTTTCCTACTTACTGGACACCCATTACTCCCTTATTGCTCAAGGCCATTCTCTATCATTCTCATTATCTGCATCCTTCCTGATTTCTACCTCTGTTTGTCTCTGTTACAAGTTGAATTGTGTCCCTTTCAAATTCATATGTCGAAGTCCTAACCCTCACTACCTCAATATGTGACTTTTTTTGGAGATGTTTTTGCAGATGTAATTAGTTAAGATGAGGTCATACTGGAGTGGGGTAGGCCCCTAAACCAATATGGCTAGTGTCCTTATCCAAAGGGGAAATTTGGACACAGAGACACAGGGAGAACGCCATGTGAGAATTGCAGTTCTTCTGCCACAAGCCAAGGAACTCCCAGAAACTATGAGAGGGACCTGGAACAGATTCTTCCCTAGAGCCTTCTGGGGGAGCATGGCTGCTGACACCTTGATCTCTGACTTCCAGCTTCCAGAACTATGAGACAATAACTTTTTGTTGTTTAAGCTACCCAGTATGTGGTATTTTGTTATGGAACCCTAGCAAACTAATATATTTTCTCATTATCACCATTCCTCCAAACACACACACACACACACACACACACACACACACACTCACACTCACACTTACACTCACACTCACTCACTCACTCACTCACTCGCTCACTCCAAACTTTAGCTTTCCTTTGTTCCATTGTAGCAGGACCTTAATGGGTGACTGCTTAGTTTAATGACACATCTCCAGGGTGTGACCGGACCGCCATAACTGAAGAATCCTGTACTATGTTCTGCTGAAACCATTTCTGAAGAATGTAAACCAGGTCCACCCCACTTACTGGAGGCAGCAACCCCCGCTGCAGACAGTCCTGCATCAAGGGACTCCCACACCTCTACAAGGCAAACCTGGGAAAGCCTGGTGTTCCTCTTCCCAGAGCATGTTTGCATTTTAGCAGGTCCTTCCGTGTTTCAAACTAAACAAGTCAACATGACAGGCCAGTGGGGAGGTATTTGGAGAGGGGAGGACCGTTTCTGATGGGGCTAAGTTTGGGAACAAAGGAAGTCTCTCCCCATCTATCCAGCAAGTCCCCTTGTGCAGTTGGTATCTGGAGGCTGCCCCCCCAGGCTGAAACCCCATGTGTCCACATTGCTGGCCTCAAATCCCAACCTGCTCATGAAATGTTCTCTAGCAGGTACAGCTTTCCACAGCTGCCTTTTCTTTCACCCGAGAAGAGTTTCCTCAAAGTCTCTGCCTTCCCCGACTGGAAAAGAGTCTCAACTCATTATTATTGTCCTCAAATCTTTGTTCAAACCCAAGAGAACTCACAGGACCCTCTGGAAACCATGCTGTTGGGGGCGGAAGGGAACCAGGAGGGCAAGTATTTTGCTCACAGCAGCACTTTCAGGGGCTGGTACCCAGAGAGTAACATTTGTCCCTGGGAGTAAACTCTAAATTATATCACGAACGAACAATTTAAATGAAAGCTGGCATTTCTGACCTGCCTGCTGGCAGCCACCACCATGCTGAAAAGTGACATCATTTATGACACTAGCAGTTAGGAAGCCCAGGGTTTGAGGTCATAAAACAGTTTCCAGGCCTGATTTAATATCAATTTTGCTGTCAGGCTAACTTTACTTTAATATTTAAACAAATGTTTAATGTTTAAACAGTTTGGTTTTTCCCTTTTCATTTTTCTGTAGCTTTAACCCAGTGTTATCTATATTGTAAGGGTTTCCCCTTGGGCCAGCTTCCAGATTGTGCTGCCCCGTCTTTAGCAGTATTCTGATTTATCACCCCAACGTATATCATGGATCTAAACCTTTTCTTTTCCTTTGAGATCGCATGACTTTCCTGTTACTGTATGTATATAATTCCCATTGTATAGACACTGTGATGTTGTATTGTTATGGTTTTGGTATGTTGTTAGACCCATGGGGACAGAGTCCTTCCTGTAAGGAAAGGATAATTTGATAATTTCTCACCTGAAGAATTAGATTGTTTGTTGTCCCTGACCTCCAGCTTTAGAAGAGACACATTAAACCTGGAAAAAGGAACAGAGTAGGTGTGCTCAAGGGGCTCTGTAGTTTTGAACTGATGCAGTCCCTTATTATTTTCATAAATTGTGGTAAGGAGGGACAGCTTTTATTTGGTTTTAGTTGTGTTAAAATAAATGATGAGGAGCTTTCGTCCATACTTGGTTCATGTAATTATAATGGAAGCTGCTCATATCTGGGACAAGATGGTGAATAACAGTGGGAATCATAATGTGTGAATTTCAAGAAGAAAGTGAGATTCATGAAATACGCTGTGGGGAGCCACTTTCTAGTTGTCCTTCCCTTTGTGCTAAATTCAGACCAACTAATAAATCACCTAGCAAAGCCCGGCTAGGATGGAATAAAACAGGTAAGTTATGATACATGCAGGGCAAAGGGGGCAGTATTTTGTTTTAATAGGGAGTCTTTTCCCCCTTGCATTCTTAACTTAGACATCCTGCCTGTTCCTTCTGGGGTTTTCAGGATTTCCTCATTTCTCCTGCTACAGAGATAAAAAGGGCAGCCAGTTTATGAGCCATGTACCATGGGGATTATAAATCTCTCATTTGTGTGCTCTCATTTCTATCTGATGTATTTTTCAAAACAATAGCCTGACTTCTGATTGTAAAATATTATCTGACTAGAGACTGAGCTTGAGATTCCAAGGACCAAATGGGCTTTCTGTTGTCTAAGATGCTCCTCATTAGCTTGTCTCACCTGGTTTGCAGCTCATGTACATTATAAGGAAATCCCATGTCTTTTGAATAACCCCTTTCTACCTACCCCCCATTACAATTATTCATCTTTCTGAGTGCTCTATTTAGAATCACCAAATCCCAAACCACAAAATCCAGGGATGCTTCATTTGTTAGAAAAATAGGGGAATTGGTTTTAGGAAGCGGAACTCAATTTCCAATTCAGTTTCTCATATGCCTCCCTCTGGGGATCCCCTGGGCCTCATGTTTGACGTTTGGGAATAATTTCTGCTGTTTCATTTTTAGCCTGTTATGTCAGTCTTCCAGAAAGATTGTTGATTTCATTAGGCAGCAACAAAGAGACAACCTTGACCCGTTCATCACATGGACTAAAAAGCGTGTGTGTGTGTGTGTGAGTGAGAGAGAGAGAGAGAGAGAGAAGAAGCAGAAGAAGGAGGAGGAGAAGAAGAAGGGGAAGGGGAGAAGGAGAAGAATGAGGAGGAGGAGGAAAGTGATGAGAGTGGAGAGACCGTTTAGGCTAGACTACACCACAGCATCTTCCTCTTTCTGTGGCTTTCAAAAGGCCATTTCATAAAGAGTGGTCTGGAACTAACCACTTGATGGGGAGAGGGGTCCCTATTAAAAATGCAGATCCTTAGACCCTCTACTCAGACCTAATGAGTCAGAGTTCCTGGGTCTGTGGCCTATATCGTTCTTATGAAACTGAGGTTTAAAATCCACTATTATCAGTCATATCGTATCTACCCAGGATAAATTTTTTTAAAAAAGCAATGACTCCTGATGAGGCAATAAATACAAGGAAATGTGGAGGAAAGGGAAACAAAACAACTTACGACCAATATGATTGTCAAACACAATCACAAAGATCAATGGGAAATGGACCAACACCAAGTGGTGTTCTCTTAACTGGGATTTATGGTCAGCCTCAGCCACCAAATGGTGTTATCTCTCATTTTCACTGTAACCAGGGCTCCTCACATTATTTGTGAATCAGAGGAATCTTATCCCCCTTGAACAGACTCACGTAGTTTTTCTTATTGAGCTTCCATCTTAAGAAACGTCAACTGTTGTCTCTTCTGTCTGGAGAGCTGCTCTTCGTACATCCATCCCAATGTTGGAAGGGCAGCATCAGGCAATGCCACCGAAAAGGGAAAATGAAAAGGAGCAGTTGAAGGAAGGACTAGTTGGAAAGGAGGAGGAACAAGGTGGGAGAAGACACAAAGTTGAAAGCAGGCTTCTGCTTTGCAATATATTAGCTACTAATTTGCATGTCTACCCTACCTTTGAGGATTTCCCTGATGGGGAGTGAGATAGCCTATGGATGAGGAATGATGGGTTGGGGGTGGGGGAGCCCCTAGTGAAGGAATGCATTATCTGCCCATCTGATTGGGGAAATGTAACCTTACCCTCGCTTCACACCCCTTCTCAAAAATAAAAATAATAAACTTGTGGCCGGTGCTGTATGTCAGAGATGGACCCGGAGTTGAGCACTGACTGATGACAGACTGGCATTTGCTGGTGGTAATAAGGCTCCGGGAGATCACCAAGCAAGTGAAAATCAAGGTGTAATGATTGAATTATATATTCTCTTTCTGTGATTGAAACTAATATCAGACAACTGACTCCAGTGCCAGACAGATTACATAAGCACAAGTTAAGTGGTAGAATAAAAATGAGTGATTTTCCTCCTTGACTTAAATACAGCACTAAGTAGTGTGCCCTTGAATACAGTAGAAAGCAATTTCCTCCTTCCCAGTAACAGCTAGGGGGCATTGCAAATGCAAATTGAGTTAGCTTTGCATTTTTAATATTCCACATATCCATAATTCACTGCTGAGATTTTAGAGATGTTATTGCTACTACTTGGGCACATTTAAATTATTTTGCACCTCTGAACTTTTGCATTCACTTTAACATTGACGCTTAAGATATATGTTCTAATCTGTAGGGAGGTCCGTGCTTAAAAAAACTCTAGTCCCTGTGACTGGGAGCTCATAACAGTACAGGACAGACTGTCATATAGCTTGTCATGTTCTCTTTCAAAGGAGAGCTTGTTGAAATGACTCCTGCCTAATGGGAAAAGATAAAACTCTCAACCACTATATTACTATGTGTGGCCATCTCTTGAAAAAACATAGGTGCCCAGGATGTCGCCCAGAGCAGTGGCATAAGAAGCATCTTACAGACCCATTGTGTGTAATAAGAATTTCATCTGCTGGCAATCAATAGAAACCCCATTTCATTTTGAAAACCTGCTTCCATATTGTGTAACACAATTAAGCTTGCTTTATGGGGAGTGCATGAGACTGGGGAACAGAAAGAAACAGGGAACCAACATGTCTCTTGCTGTGTTTTATGAAAGAAAATATTAGGTTCATGTCCCAACCATTTGGGATTATTCTTGACCTGAGGGTAGTTGTTAAGTAACTAGTGGAGGCCGAGTCTGAATCTTGCTAAATTTTCAGTTGAGAAATACAGCTGATATACATTCTTCCTACCCGATTCCATTAAGTGTGTTTTTCCTTTTTGAAGCAGCTTCTGCTCTCAGGTGTGGCAGAGGCCAGGTAGCTTCAGAGGTGACTTCATACCCACAGGGGAAACTGACAAAGGGAGGATGATATTTCAGCGGAAGAAAATAAGTGATATTCCTCCCACCTCGCTTTTCCTCCTTCCTTCCTTCCTTCCTGAATCTGGGAATTTTATTGGAACACTTTGGGATTAGGGTTCTAGAGAAAAATAAGAAGTTAACATATGTCCTTGCGACCAAGAAGGAGTCCTATACAATCTGGAGTGAGGGAACCTAATTCCTTCATTTTCCTCCAAGGTCACGCTTATATTTTAGATCAAAGTATCAAATTAAAGGCTCAATGTCACTAAGTTGGCATGGGCATTCTGAATTATAGATTGTTAAAAAGCATCACCTCCCAGCTTGCTCAGTAAGGCCATGAGTGTCCAGATAAAGACTTGAATGAATATCCAGTTCTGTTTAGAATGAATTATAAAAGGGAATGTCATTTAGATTAGGCCCAGTACCCCTTTCCCCATCTTTCCTCCTTCTACCACACACACACACACACACACACACACACACACTCTCACTCTCTCTCGCTCTCTCTCTCTCTGTCTCTCTCTCTCTCTCTTTGTAAGCCCTATGAGATCCAGTTCATACTGAGAAGTTTGATCAAATGCAAGATATTTACCATGAACTCTGTGACTCCTTTAAAGAGATGGCCAGTTCCTCCTCCCTCCCATCCTTCTCCTCTGAAATGGGGATGGTGAAGAAATTTCCTCCTCTTCAGCTCTCTTATTGCTGAGTCCCTTTTGGGCTGGTGCTCAAATTGCCCTGAACTCCAGGAATCCACAAGCCACCCAGAAGTCTTTAGATTGTCTCAGCTCTACTCTCAATTCCTTGCTGACCAGCCTAAAAGAGAGCAAAACAAACAAAAAATTAAAACCAACCTATGTATTGTGTGGAAAAGTCTTTGGTTCCATGAGGGAAAGGGGACCCATGGGTTCGCCCCTCCTTCCTCTTTCCACTTTCATTTCCTCTTCCTCATTTCTGTTTTTCATTTTCTCTGCTCCATTGTTTTTCTGTTCTACTAGTTTTCATTTTCTCACCAGAAGATCTCTGCAGTCTCCCTGGAAATCTCTCTTTCCAGGTAGATCTCTGAAGTCAGATTCCACATTACAAATACCAAGCAGCTTTAGCATTCTTTCATTCAAAACAATGTATTAAGTGTCTACATCCCAGGTACTGTTCTAGGTGCTTGGGGTACAATAATAAACAGTACAAAAATCCCTGCCTGTGGAGCTTACATTCTACCAGGGAGAGAGAGGCAATACATTCAAGAAGGAAGTATGTTATCTATTATGTTAAAAGGTGATAAGTGCTATGGAAAAAAACAGCAGAATAACAGTGTACAAAATGGAGGACTGCAAATTCAACTACTGTAAAGTGGTCAGAGGAGCTTGTCTGAGGAGGGGATGTCTGGGCAAAGACTTGAAGAAAGGGAAGCAGTTAGCCATGGGAGTCCTGGAATAGAGCACTCCAAGTGAAGAGAACAGCCAGTGCCAAGGCCCCCGCGTGGGTCTAGTCAAGGAACAGCAAGGAAGGAACAGCAAGGAAGGCAATGTGGCCAGAGCTGATGGAACAAGGAAGAAAATTGTAGAGCATTGGGGGCAGACTAGGTAGGCTCTTGAGGCCATTGCAGAGACTTGGGCTTTTATAACATTTAACTGTTTTTTTTTAAGGACAAATTGTACCAGCACTAGGTCCTTAGGGAATCTGCTTTATCTAATATATTCAAATGATTTACAATTAGCATATAAATTGTATATAAAAAGGCACTTCCAGAAGGCCCCAAAAGTTTGCTCTCTTTAGCAATATAAATATCTTTTTTGTAATATTCTTTTCACTCTTAGTTGTTTTGCTGCCTTGAACCTGCTTTAACCCCATAATGGATACACTTATCTCAATGCCTATCTAAATTCACAAATTCCATATTGAGTGTATTTTCTTCTGCATATAGTATTTTAGATAAGACAGAATTTTGTTCTTAGCATAAGGTTAGTAAGACAGAAACCTAAAAAGAATTGCCTACACTGAATTATTTGGCATGCTCAAGTTAGCATTTAAATGTTTATTTACATTAAGAGGAGAAAGGAAATAAATACTTCGGCCTAAAAATTAGTTTAGAAGGAGATGTCATTGTTTTTTTTTTTTAAAGTTGATTTTTTTAAAGATGATGATTGGTAAGGAGATCACAACTTAATTGGAAGACACAAGACCTGGATTCGTGAAATTTAAAAAATTTATTGTTCATGTATGCTTTACAATATAATTTCACACGCATGATCTCATTGAATGCTTATAATTGTAAATGAATGAGCAAGTGTTATTATCCCTATTCTTCAAAGAGAAGATAGGATTTATCCAAGGTCACAGAGTAATGGGCAGAGGCAGGACTTCAGCCTAGATCTTCTGACCTCAGAAGCAGTTCCCCATGAGGAGCCACTGTTACCCATAGGAATATGAGCTAAAATTAAGGGTTGAGAAACAAGCTCTAAATTAGATTCAAATACTAGATTTTGTGGCACAGATTATAAAATACATATAGAAATACAGAAAAGGGAAAAATTCCTGGGGCCCAGATTAAGCTACAAGTGGCTGAGAGCTGCACCTTGAAGCAAGTATGGCAGAGAGCTGGTGGAGCACAGGGGAAAAGCCAAGCCATGCTCATCCTGAGGAAGGCTCAGTTCACTCACAGAACGAAGGGGGAGGAGGCTTGGGGGTTGGGCATTCAGGTCTTCACTGCTCGGAACTGCCTAAATGCCAGGAGGGGCTTATGTGCCAGGAGTGGACAGGAGGGAGGGCGTCCAGTCCACTTTCCCACCTATGCGGAGGCAAAAACAAGTCCTAAATGATGACAGAGAAGATGCCACCTCTTCTTGTTTTACCCCCAGCTTCCTACAACCTATTGGGCACGGTAATCCTTTCCCTGACTCCTAGGTGAAAACTGCTTGCTTAGGCTGATTTGCAGCACGTGGGTACAGGTAGCCACAGACAAAGGGATCAAAGAAAAGTGGGACCCAGAGATTTGTCTGTGATGTGGGAATAAGAGAGTAGTATTCTTCCAGAGAAATTGAAAGCCTGTGTTCTAAGACTATAGAGTGTTTTAAATGGAGGGTAAAACCTGGGGAAATAATAAGGGGACTAAGATTCTTTGGGAATCAAAAAAGCTTAGGAAAGCTTTCACCTGGGCCGGGGATATGACAGCTATTTTTGTTTCAACTTCACACAAGCTTACATAGAGTAATTCCTTTCTCAGAGTACCCCGAATAGTGGTCCCAATGGGGTTGCCCACCCCAGAGGCCATCCATGAACCTGGGGAATAGAGAAGCATCCAAACCCCTGGCTCTAGCTCCTTCTCGTCTTGTCCTGTTCAGCTGGATGGCTACCGAGTGGCTGATGCCCTTGCTCCCGCTCCCCCCAAAACAGCTTATAGTCTGTATCTCCTACAGCCAGGAGTGCAGTGGTTTCTGGTTTTTAAGACAGCCAAACAATATGGAAAACAAAATAGTGTTTTGAAAAATTAAAAAAAAGATTGTGTTCATTTGTTAAAAGCTCTCACTTTCTTGAATCATTTCCCATAACCTGGAGGGACTCTCTCTCAAAAGCCTTCCCAAAAAAAAAAAAAAACAAACCAAAAAAAAAAGCCTTCCCATATGTATTCCTGTTCACTTAATGATTATTTCCATTTCTTCACCCCCATGGTTTACTAAGCTGGATCCACTGGAATCTTTTCATCTTTTTCTATAACTTAAGCTTTCAAGTTTCAACTCCCCTCACATCTTTAAATTAATCTGTATCTTGCTCAGAGACCCAGGCACTGAAAATGTAGCTTTACGAGTAAAGCTACTAGAAGAGCCTCTTACCCTCTCAATATCCCACTGTTTTTTGTTGTCCAGCTGTGGCTCTTAATCCCCATGATTCAATTGGGGGCTGCTGTGAGCACCCTAAGGCCTCTTCCATGTTTCACCAGGGTGCTGGGTACAGTATAGACCAATGGGTAAGAACAGGGCCTCAGCAAAGCCAGAGAGACAGAAAGCAAATTAGTGGTTTCTGGGTGGTTGGAGGGAGGGGTGTGGGGAGGAGAATGGGGAGTGGCTGCCTAAAGCATAAAGGGTTTCCTTTTGGGTGGATGAAAATGTTCTCGATCTAGACAGTGATAACATTGTGAATGTACTAAATGCCACTGAATTGTACACTTTAAAATGGTTAAAATGGTGAATTTTATGTTATGTGGATTTTACCACCATTTAAAGAAAAAGAATACAGAGTCATACAGAGTGAAGTAAGTCAGAAAGAGAAAAACAAATATATATTAATGCATATATGTGGAAACTAGAAAAATGGTACAGATGAACCGGTTTGCAAGACAGAAGTAGACACACAAATGTAGAGAACAAACGTATAGGCACCAAGGGGCAAAAGCGGGGAGGGGGTTGGGAAGAATTGGGAGATTGGGATTGACATATATACACTAATATGTATAAAATAGATAACTAATGAGAACCTGCTGTATAGCACCGGGAACTCCACTTCACTGTACAGTAGAAACTAACACAACACTGTAAAACAACTATACCCCAATTACAAAAAAAAGAATAGAGCCTCTGGATTCTGAAAGTGCTGGATACCAGTTCCAGCTCCATTTCTCATGGGCTTTGTCACTCTGGGCAGATTAGATAACTGCGTCCAAGTCTCAGTTTCTTCAGCTGGAAAATGGGATGAATAATTCCATCTGCCCAGTAAAAAATGCTCTGAAGATTAAATGAGATGATGTACATATAACATTGAAGTGCTTATTTTTACATTACGAACATCTTTCTTTATCACTCGCTAAAAGAGAGTGTAATGTGAACTCTGGGGTGGGGGAGCTCCCCTTGTTCTAAGAGAGATTGTCTTCAGGCCCCAGATTTCACGGCTGGAAGAAATTGAAGTCACACACCTGGGGTTTTTCTGGCACCTGCAACCTCACTTGATATGTCTGTTTTGACATGGAAGCAGAATTGAATCACTTAACTATTTTTTTTTTTTTTTTGCAAGCAACCAATTATACCAAGAATCTTGTGATTTTTGTAGACTTCACTGATGATTGGAGGGTGTTTATAGGAGGGGGTGAGGTTTCACAACAGGAAGCATGGGCCATAATACTCCTTACTCTCTTCTCTTATCTTTCCCCCTTTTCCTTTTGAAGCCTCGCCTTCTCCCTCTTACAGCCCACTCTCTATTTATCCCTTCTAACATCTAGAGTAACACCCTCTTTCTCTGAAGCTTCATGTTTTTAGACTTTACTTTTATCCCAAGATCTTCTCAAACCATTTTCCTAACCAGAATGAATCTCCCAGGGGAGTGCTGAGAGATGATGTTCTCTATCACTGAATAGAATTTAAAGGAGGCCAGGCCTTTCACTGAGCACCTTCAATTTACACTCAACCAGCACCGAATCTTGGGTGAGGAATTGGTGTTGCCTGGTACTCCCCAGCATGTGGGCAGCCATAAAGGCAGAATTAAGAGCTCTTTCTAAGATTATCCTATATCCAATACTCCCTAAGAACAAAGGATGCCAATAGTCTGTATGACAACATGTGCCCCATTCCCCTGGCAAATACAGCCAATGTCAGGGCATGAGGATTGTTCTCTGGATTGAAGGCTGTATTTCAGTCCATACTGGGCCTCGATTTGGCCCTCTTGAGCAGTGAACAATCTGTCCAACTGTTCATGGCAGACCTGTAAATAGGTACATGTTGTCTTTAAGGTAGAACTTGACCAACAGCCCCTTACCCCATATTCTGTCTTTTTAATGATTAACTGAATTATTGGTTAAAAGAACCACTAAATCAAAACAGTGTTTGGGATACAAATAGCACCTCCAGAAGCAAGTCTGTTTAATCTGTAAACTACTCAGAGAGATCATGTAAAGGTGATTACATTTTTTAAGATCTTGCTATTATTCATTACATTAAAGGTTATTATTCAAATGAATTGCTCAGGATAGGAAAAAACAAGTTTTGCCTTCTGTTCTAATTGGTGAGTGATGTGTGAACTAATCAGAAACCTGTGCTGTGGCCTCCATTAAGGTACCAGATGTATTTGGCTGAGGAGAGCTTTGTTGAATAGCTTCAACCTTTAAGTGCAGAGGATAAATGGATGATGACATCATTATATCTTGACAAATGGGAATTATATCCTGCCCTTTTTTCTTTTTCATTACCAAGGATGATTTGTTTCAGTGGCTTTTAATTCATAAACCTATGGATTGTTTGTAAAGTTAAAAACCTTTTAAATTTGTAATGTGCACTAGAAATGGTTAATAGCATTTATGAGCTACACTCTGTAATGTTATTGGGGTTATTTTCTCAGTAAAGATGCATCATAAACAGGTGCTGGGAATTTACAGCAAGCAAATTTGTGAGCCTCATATGCCTGGTCTTATTTCCCAACCAACCGTAATGCTAAGTTATCATAAATGACATGACATGTGACCCTGTAGCATTTCATCTTCATCAAATACCGAATGATACAGGAAGGTCTTGGGATGGGAAGTTAAAGAGTCAATAGAATTGTTTGTATCATGAAAAATAAGTAGAGGCTCTCCCATAACCTTTGTTCTCCCAGTAAATTCTGTGTTTGTTGCTCTACTTGATTACTTTTAGTTTGCACTCCCTGTAATGCCTGGGGTTTCCCATGAAATTTTCTGCTATTACCCAAGATTACATGTCCCTTCCATTCACTGAGGCCTGTGAATTTGAGAGCCTGAAGGGAGGAGTGTGCAGGTACTTGGAGAATCTATCCCCTGGTCTAGATTACAATGACAAATAAGTCCTGGATGCTCAAAGGATGAGATTTGAATGGATTGCAAAATAAAGGTCAATTTTGTTTATCTGGGACTCAACTCAGGAACTAAATGTTTTTATGAAGGGGGAGATGTGTGTGTGTGTGTAAAATGGGTGGGGGGTGTGGGGAGGAGGGTGGGAGGGAAAGAAGAAATATGAAGAATAAATTAGGGGAACATAAATAAAGGGTAGACTGGAGGATGACATTCTTACCATGGAATCTTTTGTATTGAGGTTGGGAGGAAATTAGAATATGATTGGTGATCTTGGGAAATAGATGAGGAAGGAGATACACCAGGAGCAGTGAAGATGGTAAGTAGTAAGGAGCACACTTGGTTTATCCTATTGGCTGTAAAGGGAAAAAGGTCTTCGTGAGGCTTGGGTGCACAGGGAAAGGTGAGCCCGGGAAGCAGTGAGCTTCCTAAAGCAGCACATAGAAGGCTGTACAGAACTTTGGTCAAGTTAAACATAACTTAGGGCTGTGATAGAGGCTCAAGGCCAAAGGATTTTGCAGCAGGACAGCATCGGTGCTGCCACGTCCTCACTGCTACTAGTTTCTAAGTGGCTTCTTGGAGAGCCCTTGACAAGACCGACAAATCTCCCCATGAAACAAATGGCCCAATCGCTGTCACAAAGTGAATGTGATTATGTTATAAGTAGAGGCCTGTGAGCTAACTTGTCATGCCACTGACATCCTCCTGGTAAGCTTCCCAAACACTGCTGACCCGAGGCCATCCCTAACAGAGAGATTGTCAGCCTCAACGTTTCCTGTGCCTTATATCACATGCTGATGTTTCTGGGGGGAAAGCCTGTCCGGTTAGCACCAGTGCTCTTTGGCACTTATAGCATGCATTTTATTTTTTAATCATTTACAATCCTGTACTTATCCCACATCCGCTGCCCCTCCCTTTCCCTGCCCTCACGTCGTAGGCTACAACAGTGTTTTTACTCTTTGCAGCATCCTTCACATGAGTTCACTGAGTTGATCATAGCATCCAGTTTTTGACTGTAAAATTGAAAAGAACAGACAGGGTCCAGGAGAGCAACACAGATAATCAGAAGGTTATAAAATAGGACCAGGGAGAAAAGGTTAAAGTAACTGAGATTATTTAGCTTTGAAAAGAGAATAATGATGGGTGACTTAATAGTGTTTAACAGAGTCTGTAAGTGCTGTTTTCTGGGAGGTTATTAAAAAAAAAAGTCAAAACCACCCCTAACACACTCACTTGATCCATGATCTCTTGGATTTTTTTTTTACAGGAAGTGATTTTGAGTATTTTTCTCTTATCTCTTCATTTATTTTGGGGGTGGGAAGAGTGGGAAAAGAAGAGGATGTAGCAAAGGAACGTCAGTTCTATTCTGTGTTCTGGAACCCTTGGGAACAGACCTTAAGTAGCAGGACAAGGAAAAGAACATTAATGTGGAATTGGGCTTGGACTTATGGAATTTCTGGGCCCTCTAAATAAATTCACTTAATTTTTTTATTGCTTCCCTAAAAATGCAGCAACTTGTTTAAAAGCAGAGATCCCCACCTTGCCCTCTATTCATTCCCCTTGTGAGAGCTGAGAATGATTAGGTGAGGAGGGACCCAGCCATTCTGGACTCTCCCTTCAGCAGCAACCAGGTAGCAGAATCATGGGATTTGTCTTAAAATCTCCAGCACAATGCCTGACACAGAGAAATTTATCTGCAAAGGCTGGTTGAATTGTATTAAATATCCAAACTTTCTAATTTTTGAATTAGATTAAGGAAGGCACTAAACTTTAAAACAGGAGTAGGTTCCAAATTCAAGGTCTTGACTTTCTTACGTGGGTTGAAAGGTGAGAAGGTAGAGAAAACTACTGGAAATATCTAATACTGAGTCCTAGATTGGAACAATATGTTTTGAGCTTTATAAAGAAAAGGACTATAGCTTGAAAACATCCAGAAAACGAGAGGGGCTGTTTTTCTATGTCCGTAATTCCTAAGGAACAAAAGTGATACCATCAAGTTAATTTTTACATAGCCTGGTCTACAATGACAAAGTGGAAAAGTGAAGTAATTCTTTGACTAGGGCTACCTGGTGTTATGGATTGAATTGCATCCCCTCAGAAAATGCTGAAATCCTAACCCCCAGTCCCAATGAATGTGATCTTATTTGGAATTAGGGTCTTTGCATTTGATCAAGTTAAGATGAGGCCCTGAGGGTGGCCCCTAATCCAATATAACTATGTCTTATAAAAAGGGGAAATTTGGACACAAAGACATAGGGAGAGTGCCATGTGAAGATTAGACTTATGCTGACACAAACCAAGGAACACCAGAGATTTCTGGCAAACCATCAGAAGCCAGGAGAGATGCATGGAACAGATCCTCCCTCACAGCCTTCAGAAAGAACTAACTCTGCTGACACCTTGGTTTTGGACTTCTCGTCTCCAAGACTGTGAGACAATACATTTCTGTTGTTGAAGCCATCTAGTATGTGGTGTTTGTTATGACAGACTCAGGAAACTAATACATCTGGATAAATGGATCAATCTCAACCTTTTCAGCAAATATAATCCTGGCCATGGATCTAAACAATAGCAGTGGGGCTCCTCTCTCTTCAAGAGTAGCTAAGGGTTTCACGTTCTCCAAGTTTCATAGGCTTGCAGCACGTATTTGGCAGAACTCCTTCCCTTTCCTCTCCCCACCCTTCATCTCACACTGAATCATAGTTTCAGGGCTGGATGTTTATTTACTAAAAGACCTAGATAGCAATAGAGTTTATTTGCAAATGCTTTTTCAGACTTCTTTTTGCCATCTCCCTATTTCAAAATAGCCATCAACATGATCATTGATGCAACGTATCAGTTCAGTGTTTCAGCCTCCAGATGTCTTTTGGGGGATGGGTTTGCATATGTTAGAAATGAAATAACTAAGTGTCATCATTGCTTTTCCTCATGAAAAATTACTTAGGGTCAAACAAATCATTTTCCTTCTTTCCTGATGCATCTCAAACGAAGTCATCCTTTTGTTCTGTCAACAACAAAAAGCAAGCATTTGTCAAAAACTGGAGTTAGACAAAGCGCTGGTGACAATAAGTGAAAGATGTAAGCTCATTGCCTTTTACCTTTACATATTTGTATATAATTATTTTTTGTTTTCCTATAGACTGGCCAGAGACAAAATGTTGCAGCAAAGTTTACCTTCATTCTCCTAACCCCAGCTCTCACCTCTTGCTCACTATCGTCTTGAGACACTCCATTTATGACTGTACAGGCAGCCAGATGCTGTTACCCCCCATTTTTATGCCACCACAATTTGAATTCATTACCGCAGGAGTTTAGGGCTTTGCCAGCTAGGGGCCTGAAAGCTATCTGCAGCCATCCTTCTTGCTATTGTATCCATTATGCAAACCCTCCCAGGTCATGTGCAGTCTGAGCCCAGTGAAAATGCTCATCTCCTTAAGAAAGCCTGTGAGGAAGTGCACTTCAGAGGCCATGTCAGGCCAGGTGGCCACGTCAGAGAAGCTGGCCACTGCCCACATTAGCTATGTCTGTGGGGCCAACTGCAGGCCAACTTTCTCCTCCAGCGTGACCATACACTTTGCCCAATGCAGTCTGTCATCCTGAAATTCCAACTGGTGAAGGCCTAAGGGCTTAAGAGCCAGGGTTCTTTCTGGACAATTCTAGACACATTGTTTTTCCTGCTTCAGTGTTCATTCATGCCTGAGAGGAACTACCAGGTGGCAGTCATCACTGACTTACTGCCTTTGCCTGCACAGGGTCCCACATCTGTGCAACGACAGATGTTTACTGCCTAGCCTTTCCATTCTGTTTTGGTAAACCTGGCCTAAGTACAGCTCACATGTGATGACGAGGCTAGCAAAGATAGCTACTTGCTTAGCTAATTATACATTCTTTCCTCTTCCTTACCCACAGCTCCCATTTTAGTTCAGGGCAGCAATAGACCCACTTAACAAAATTCCTTTAGATCTAGGAGTGGTGTAATTCTGACCAATGAAATGAAAGCAAGATCCTATGGACTGAGGACTCTATGAAAGCTATTGTTTTCTTGTTAAAAGGGCATAGTCTCATTTGGCATTAATTCCCCCCCCTCCCATCTTCCTGCCAAGTTTGCAGATGTGATGTCTAGAGCAATGCTGTGTAATAAAATGTCCGCAGATGATGGAAATGTGCTACATCTGCACTGGCCAATATAGTAGCCATTAGCCCCGTGTGACTATTGAACACGTGAAATGTAGCTAGCATAACTGAGGAACTGAATTTTTTATTTATTTTAATTTAAATTGAAATAGCCACATGTGGCTAGTTACTCCATATCTGGTGGGGTAGGGAAATGCAGCATCCATCTTTCAAGCAAGAGGATGACAGCAACACTCTTAAGGGTGGCAGCCTGGAAAGGCAAGAGGAGCCCTTGGACTGGTCCCCAAGTCAGTGTGGCAGCTGTGCAGCCGAGGACTGCTTGTTATGTGAGATAAATAGACCTTGATTCAGTTAAGCCACTGTTGTTGGGTTTCTGTTAGATGCAGTTTTATGTGATCATACCAAGGTGTTCTGACCAAAATGTTCAGATACTCAAGTGTAACCTCTGGCAGAGCCAGTTCTTGAAGCATAATAATGACACTATGTAAGACACTCTCTTGGTGGGGCACCTGGTGTTTCAATGAAGTCTTTCTCCCCTAATCTGCTTTTTGGATTTGCATTTCTAAGTGATTTTTAGCCACATATATAGGGGCCTTGTACTCAAAGTATGGAGGCTAAGCACTTGGGCACTGGAATCAGGTTCCTTCGTTTTGCATCACGGCTCTACACTTACTGTACAGTCTTGAGGCTACATCACTTTTATGTGCTTTGGTTTTCTCATCTGTAAAATGGGGATAATCATATATTCATCTTTTAGGGTTATCGTAAGGATGAAAATGAGGCAATGCCAGGTATAGTGATTGGCACAATGTAAGTACCCCAAGAATGTTAACTGCTATTGTTGTTATTATTTTCTAGGCTGTGGTCAGAATTACTACTTAGGGCATGACGTTTAAAAATGTATTTCCTTGAACATGAAAAGAATCAGGACCAGAACCCTGGTCTCTTGACTCCCAGGTCAGTGCTTTTTCCCCTGTCACGGCATTTCCATTGGATACTTTGGGAACATAGCACCATAACATCTATACTCTTTCAATCCTGCGACTGCTCATTATCTGAGGAATTCACCTTTCTCCAGTACTTCTTCTGTTATTTAGGGGCTAACGTTTAGTTTTATCTGTATTCCTGATCTTTAGCTTGTCTATTGCCAAAATAGGTCCGTGGAAAGAGAACAGAGGCTTTGAAAGCAAATAGTTTGAATCCTAGCTCTGCTGATAATAGCTTCTGTGACCTTGTACAAACTAAGTTCCTCTGCACCTGCTTTTCCTCCTCTCTAATCTAAGAATAATAGAATGGTTGTGAGGGTTACATTGAGTGAAACATCATGTATGAGGCAACTATCAGGGTGGACAGTTATAAATGTTAACTCTCTTTCCTTTTGTGAAGCCCCCTTCTTGACAGCTTTTCCTAAGAAGGAAAATACCTTGTTAGCAGTTATTTCTGGCTGGGATAGAGGAGGTGGGTTCTAGCTATCATAATTCAAAGAAAATTTAGGGGCTACAGCTATTATCATAGAATCATAGGCTCAGAAAAGGCTTGAGATATCTTCTAGTTGAGGCCTGTATCAATGAGAAAACCTTGACCCAAAGAGGTCAGGGACTCTGAATCTTAAGAGCTCTAAGAGAATGGAATAGCCACTTTAATTTGACTTGTCTCAAAATTTCTATAGAACATCCTCAGGGAAGTACTGCCTTATAAAACTCTCACTTTAAGAGATTTCATCTTTTCAAAAATACTTTTCCCTACTCCATGGATATGGAGAGTTTAAACATGAGATCAAGAGTTTTTCAGCAGTTGAGATGATCTTTTGAGAACACTTTTAAGAACCAAAGGGAGACAGGGGAAGTGGGAGGGTGAGGCTCTGCCTGGTATAAAGAGCACCGTCTTGGATCAAGTCTGTCTGGGATCAAGTCTGTCTGGGTGACTTAGGATCAAGTTGCAGCACTGCCACTCAGTAGGGGCAGGACCTTGGGTAAGTAGATTAAAATTCTCCCATCCTGTGTTCTTCACCTCAAAATGGGGGCTCTAATACCCACTTTCAAGCATAGACATGTGGATCAGATGAGATCGTGTACCCGGAAGCACTTGGTAAATTGTAGATTGCTCTGGTGGGATAGGGGTCATCACATTTTCTAGCAGGTATGAATGAAATCTGTCCAGTAGATTTAGCTCTTTCCAAAATGCTGTGCCTAGGTACATGTGTGAACACTACAGAACCCTTACAAATTCCTTCATTCTGTGCGTAGATTTGGCCTCTCTCCCTTGAACTCTAGAAAATTAGCAGTGTGAACTTAGACGTGTCTCCATTCTTACAAAATTGTACATTTCTTTTGTATTTTGAGAGTCTTAAATCACCACGTATAACTCAGTTTCTTAAGGGAACTCTTGGTGAATTATGGTCTTCTATGAACTTGCTGGCAATGGGCTCTCTCATTAGAAGAGTTAGTGGTTGAAAATGACTCAAGAGTTTCTCCACTATAATCTGGGAATGCTTTCTAAAAACACCATCACATCTCTGCTCAGCCCTGGAATTCTGGCTGCCACATTTTGTCTGATCACTCTAATGTATTTTGTCCCAAGTGTGACATAATGACATCACCAATGAATTCTTTCTAATTAAGTGACTGAGGGTAACAGAATTAAATTCAGCTGCTCCATATTTTGAAGGGTGTGCATGTTTATCTCTGTGTGGTTTTACTGGGACAAGTGAGTTCTAAACACAGGTTTAGAACCTGTGCGTTGGTTTACAGCTTTGTCTGACATTACCTCATATAACTTCAGTTACACTTCAGAACAGACTAAATGCAAGTACATACTCATAGGTACACAATACAGATAGGTGTACATATTAGTAGTTCATTGCTAAAATGATGCTTCTAGCAGTGTAAAAATGTACCTGTATGACAGGAACTGAACTGAATTATAATTATATAATTATAATTAAATTATTTGCTACAGTATGATTAACTTTGATTGGTTTTAGGTGAGGAATTGGGCCAAAACTTGCTTTTAAAATTAGAATTTAGACTTAAAATTTTTTTCCTCAATCATTGAAACTTAAAACTGAGGAATTAAAGCAGTAGAGAAATAAATGACTTGTATCATTTGGGAATAGAGGTAGGATTCTACTCACTAGACTGAAATTTCTAGGTGGTTCTATTGTTTTCTGAGCAAAGGAAGGATATCTGGGTAGTTTTTTCAAGTTCCTCACCTGGTACCTCAGAAAATTATTGACCTGATCATTTTTTAAAATGGTGTCTCAACAGCCTGGTATTAACTTATTTATTTCTCCAGTCAGGTTTTACTGAACGACAAACTTGCTAAAGACACAGGGGGTTTTTTTGTTCTACTTTATTTTATTAACATTAACAGTTTACATCTGATGTAGGACATCTTGAAGTCCCTTGGAAATCTATAATATTATTTTCAAGAAAACTTTCCATTAACCTATTCAGCATCCTGAATGGTTTATTTATCTCGGGTCTCTTCAAATGAGGTGAAAACAAATTCAGATTGTGAATTAATTGATGCTGTCCTTTGTGTCAAAAAATGACAACTGTCTGTGAGGTTAGAAAGCCTTGTCCCTGCACTTTGTAATGTAATATGCGCTGGCTTTAGGCTCCTTCTTCCTCTGGCGAGCATGTTCACTGTAAAAGGCAGTACAGGGAAAAAAATGAAGCAGAAACCCTGCCCCAAGATCGGTTGTTCTCACCCTACTTTTGTGTCCCATTTGTCTGGTGTAGTAAGATGTTCCTCTGGTGGTCCCACATGAACCCCACCTTCTGGTATTCCCCCCTTATGTACTGCTCTCCCCTGTGGACTCTGGGCTTGGCTCATGTGACTTAATTTGGCCAATTAGCAAGTCTGATGCAGACAGAAGCTTACTAAGCACTTGCATATTGGAATGCTCCTTTTTGGAACTGTGATACCACCATGCTGTGGGGAAGCCCGTATTAGCCTCATGGAGAGACCAGGTGAAGGAAAACCGAGGCCTCAAACATATAACCTCTGTGAAGTCATTTGAGCCATCCCAGCTGAAGCCCCACATGTAATGGAACAGAGATGAGCCATCTTTACTGCTTCCTGCTTGAATTTCTCACACACAGAATGGTGAGCAAAACCTATTTGTATTGTTTTAAGCTACTAAGTTTGGAGTGGTTTTTATCCAGCCATAGACAACAGACAGGAATAAGTATAGAGTAGTAGTTCAGGGCATGCACTCTGGAGCCTCACTGCCTGAGTCTGAATTCTCACAAACTTGCTCTGAGGCCTTGAGCAATTTACTTAATTTCTTTGCACCTCAGTTTCGTTGGTTGCAAAATGGGAATAATAATAGTACCTAATTCCTTTATAGGTTGCTGTGAGCATTAAATGGTTTCATACATGTAGAAACACTTAAATCAGTGCCTGGCCCCTAGCAAGCACTCTACATGTATTAGCTGCAGTTTCTAGAGCCAGGCTCCCAGTGAGATCAGCTTAGTCAGACAGCAGCAGCAGGAGGAAGCTGGGAGCTGCTTTTAGGGGCCGAGGCATGTGAAAACAGAAAGATGTTCCTGATAACTGGCTCATTGCGTGGAATCACTGGAGTTGGTGTGCTAGCAGTGCTGGAATGAAGGGCTATCATTCCTCTCAAGTCCCTTCTCTTCTGGAGGCTGTTCTAATCCGAAAGGGAGACTCCTACATGGTTTAGATAACTCTGTGTGGAAGCCAAAGGCGCTGAACTGGGTTTAGGACTTGCCCTGATGGATTTGGTGTCGCCGTGAATTAGGTCCATAGTGTCGAATAAGTCACTTAGTCCCTGTGGACTTTAGTGCCACATCTGTTAAAGGAGGGAGGGTCAGCCTCGCCAGCCTCAGAGTTGCTTTATTCACTTTTCTAATGAAATGATGATATGTCAGATGTCAGGCCCATGAGGAAGAAATTCGGGGCAGATGAGTGCCCAGTACTCCTCAGCCAATGCCAAAGACTGACTATAGAGCCCATCCCCCAGACCAGTTTGAGAGCAGCATGTAGAGCTCTCTGTAGAGCTGCCTTCTCCCATCCCAGCACTTGCTCCTGCTGTAGCTGTCCCCACATCCTACCTCAGCACCATTATTATCACCTTTTGCATGAGGCAGCAATTTTGTCCTGTTCACCATTGTATTCTCAGGGCCATCACTTAGTAGGTGTTCAGTAAATATTTGGTAAAAGAACAAAGTCGGTCACCCATGATTGTCCAGAAGAAAGGGACGTTCCTCGACTCCCCCCTCCCTCCTTGCCTTCTTGTTAATTCTCAGGAGGAGGAAGTTGCTACGAGGAAGAGTGAGCAGTCCCAGGAGGTCCTAAGAGGGCAATGGGGAGTTGGAAAACAGGGTTCTGGCACTTAGAGTTCAGTGTAAATTGCTCCCAGACTCTATAGGATGTCTCAGCTCTCTGCAGGTTCAAGGAAGAGTCCTTGGAGCTCTTCAGATATGGCTGCTAAGTTTGGTAAAAGCTCATGCTGCAGACGTGACCACATAGCTGTAAAGGTCAAAGCCTTTCCCCTCCCTCACACAAAGTGATAAATACCAATAAATACCAGCATCAGCCTGACCTGGCCTGCAAGTACAGCGAGCACTTTGCCACACATGATCTGCTGATTGAGTCATTTTCTTTATAAAGTCTGCTTTTAAAGCTTTGTTTATTAAATTTTCAATAGATACCAAGTATTGTGCTGAGGGTTTTATTAATTAACTAAATTTACTTATTCATCTATTTACAATGTTTCTGGGACTTTTGATGGATCCCATCTGAAAACACAGCAAAGTGCTATTATGAAACTCTGAATTATTTCACTGATGTATTTTCCTGTCAGACCTAATGTTTCCATGTGGGAATTCCTTTCTGACATTTCTCGGGACATTTACATATTTTTCTGAGTCCGCATAAATTTGTTGAGTGCCTCTCATGTTGAGGCAATGCAGCAAGGATTGTAAACAGGACATAATCCCTGTTTTCACAGAGCTTATAAGATATGTCATCTAACCTTTATGACAGCCCTACAAATGGTTATTATTCCCATTTTACAGAAGAGGAAATTGAGGCAGCAATGGATCCTGGTCCACTGTATCCCTCTTTATCATCAAAGTTGCAGTTTATCCAACAAGACGGTTTTTGTTTGAATTTTTCAGTGCATATGTTTTGGCAGTCTGATCTATTTCGATGTGTCAATCTTCCATTCACTTGCTGCCATGGAGATCCAACATCCCAAGTTGCTGAGACAGGATGGTAAGATAAGTAATGAGGGTATGTAGTCGGGAATGGTATACTTAGTATTCCCCACTCCTACGTTCTTATTGCTAACATATCCTATGAATTTGCTACCCTGGGCAGGGGAGCTATTGGCTTTTTGCTGAGATTTGTTCTGACAATGCTAAACGTAAGATTTGAAAACTTTATAGAATGAACATATGTGAAATTATGAAAAAAAATCTGGAAACATTTCCATCTGAATAAAATCCAGGATCTTTTTGTTTCTTTACATTTTGTATGAGAAAATGCATGTCATGAAATTGAGACCTAAGGTAACATAAATATTCTGGGATGTTTCCTTCATCTTCTCCTATTTGGTTAGCTAGTCAATAGCCTATTTTCCAAGCTTACTACATGAAAAGCATTATGTGTGTTTTGGGGATTTAGTTTAATTCCTTCCTTATATTTACTGAAAATGTAGTACCTATAAGGCAGAGTGTTATGTGCTGTGATGGATCATTCATCTTCCAGGGGAATTGACAATGACTTGAGGAATAGTGGCAGCTCAAGTGTGTGTAAGCAGAGCCCTGAGAGCCAGTTGGATCTCAACAGGCAGAGGTGTTGTGTGGACGGGCACGCATTCTGAGGGCTCGGTGTGAGCAGAGGCATAGGAGAGAAAAAGTACAATTGTGTTCAGTGACAGGTGTAGCAGGCCTGGAGTTTTGCAGGGGCGGGGCCAAGGAGGGAGGGAGAGGGTGTAAGCTGACCGACTGGCTAAGCAGACTGCATCCTGGATGGCAGTTTAGGAGGTTTGTTCTGTAACACAATGGGGAGAAATCTGTTCTTCAGGAAAAAGAAGCAGATTCAGAATAAGTTGCAGCAACAGCTGAAGGAAGAAGGGGGGAAAGAAAGTGGAGTGCAGGGGGAGAAGGAGGGGGAGAAGGAGGGAAGTCCTACCCACTTTGCAATTTCCATGGAAGTGTTTGCAATATCATATGAAACTCATTTTGGGGGGAAAGTACTTAGAAATACAATGAAATTTAGAGTCTGCAGGTCTTTCCATTTTCAACTTTGTCCTTGGTTTGCTAGACTAGTTCAGGTGGGTTATATGTGGCCAGAAAGACCAAGAAGGTCTGGTTCAGTACGTGGTTGGGTTTTTGAAGGCTGAGTCATTCCATGTTTTCCACCAGGGTTTGAGCTGAGAGGAGATGGCTCTGGCCAGCCTCTAGTGCCACAGGCATTCCTTTCCTGTGGTCCCATCCTACACTAGATTTTTAGGCCCCGGCCTGAAACTGACTTCAGTCTCCCAGAGATCTGCACTGCCAGGTGTCACAAAGGCCTTGCAGGGCAATCTGAGTCAGCAATTGTCAACTCTTTTCTGTTTCTTTTTAGTAGCAGAACTGTTCCTTTAAACGCACAAAACAATTCTTGGTAAAAACCAGCTCTGTTAAACTGATAGATGTGGAGCTGCTGTGTTTGAAAGCAGAGATGAGGGCTGCATAAGCCCCACACCCTAGGTATCCCTCAGGTGTTCTCTGACCCTGGAGCGTTCCATGGAACATGGTTTGAACACCCTGTCTTGCCAGAATCAGTTTTGTGACCAGAGATGAACTGGAATGAAACTAAGTTCCTAGGGGATGTGGTATTAGGGAAGGGAGCTGATGTCTAGCAAAATGCTGTCATGGAACTCTGCATTATTTCACTTCTCTGTTTCTCCTGTCAAACCTGGTGTGTCCACGTGGGAATTCCGTCCCAACATTTTTCAGGAAACTTATATTTTTCTAAATCCCCAGAAAAACCTGTCAAGAAATTGGGAAAAAGAAAAAAAAGTATAATTCTCCTGTGAGAACTAAAGTTTAATGATCAACATAGAGCAACTACTGATCGGAAGGAATCTACTGACACCAAATTGAAAGCATAAGCAAGAAACATTAACATGTGGGTTCTGAGGTTAAGGCTGACATTTCCAGGAACCTGGTTAGGAGCACAGAGGGAAAAACTGTCTTAATCTATCAGCCAGCCTTGCTTGTAGCTGAGGCCATTGTAAGTATCTGTTCATGGGCCAGTCTGGTGCTATTGGTGACTCATTCTTGCAGATAAAATAAATACTAATGAATTTATATACATAGTGTATTTTATACAAATCCTCTGAGTGGTGGTCCAAGAAATAATGAGTTTTGGAAACAAAATAAGATCTTAAATTGGCAATTTACACTTTGATTCTATATAGTGCTGTTAATTTTGCTAGGACATAACGAATGTTATTTGAATATTACCAGATAATGTTTGCTGGTGTTTTTCAATGTTACAGTATTTTCCATATGCTACAGTTCTCTGTAAATACTGATCAAGTTAATATTTCTTATTAATTAAACAATTTTTAAGATATCCATGGTGATGAGTAAAGAGTATGAAGAATATTAAAAGTTTTAATAATAGTTTATGATGTGGGGAATTCCAGAGAAATTCCAGGAATTCCAATTCTGTATCCTGAATTCTGATTCATATCTGTCAAGAATTTGGAAACACCACCTAGTCCAACCTCTGGCCTTCAGGTTTAAGTGATCATTTAAGTGATCTCAAATCATCAAGATTGATCCCAACTTCATTTAGGCTAGGACAGTGACTTAGCGAATGTTTCTCTTCAAGAATAACTTGAAGCTGGTATAAGTAATCACAGTTGAGTTTAGAAATAAAGATTTTTTAACCATTAAAAATGGAGGGTTCAGAGTTTTCTCTGATAGGTGGATTCTTTAATACAGCTTTCTAAAGATTTCACTTAAAATAAGCTCCCAGAGACACTAGAGAAGTATATATATTTAGCTGTGGGTGGCGTGTGTGTGTGTACAATGTGAATAGGAGTTCACATTGCCTTCTCTCCATTTGAAGGAAAGCGATACTTCTGTCTCTCTCTCTCTCTTTTTTCTTTTTAATGTGTCGATTCTTCTTCAGTCACAGTATGGAGTGTCAACATATAAATGGTGAACACAAGAACGGTGCGAGCATTGGGTGAATTATCCTTATGATTTTATTATGAGGTAGAACATTTATCATATGTCATTGCTTTTGACTGGCTTTCAACCACAGCTCTATTAAAGGCTTTTTATTAAATAGGCTTTAGTTTGATCATAAAGCAATTCTGCTTCCTGAAATCTCATTTGTCTGTGAGGAGCATTGCATATTTATACTTAACATTTTGGGGTCAAACAATGGAAGGAAGGTGACTGCTTGAATTATTGCACTATTTATAATCAATGGTTGCAATAAAGCATTATCTCTAAACTTGACTGTCACTGAATATGGTCTTCAAAAATATATTGGTCTCTCTGTCTATTTTATAGCTGGGAGGGAAGCTGTGTTGACTTTTGCTTCTGCCAGAAAAGGAGGGAAGAGATTTCTATGATCTAAGTTGGAGAGAATGAGCTTAAAAGTAAATTAACTGGAACTCTGTATTTACATGACTTTTGACACCATCAACCCAATGTCCTGCCAAAAGTTCTAATACTACTGGTCTACCCAAGACTTACTGTGTCAGTTGATAATATGGTATAAGATTTAGGTTGTATCAGCTCGTTGTATTATGCAAAAGCCAATAATTAAATTTTTGGAGGCTGATTGTTCTGATTAAAGTCAGTCAAAGATGTTGTCTCTACATAAGGAATGGTTTTAATGCAGAGTTGAATGAGGAAAAAGTTTTTCATGACCCTGCTCACTGTTACAAAGCAATAAAATACTAATGGTATCCTTAATTGCTGTTTCTTTGAAGATATGGTAGGTCAATTCAACCTTTAAATTAATACAAACAGATTGTTAACAGGAAGAATATTTCACATTATTACATATTTATTATCTATAATGCCATAGCCTTTATAAAAATTTTTTCAATATTGTCAAATCTTCAAAACACTGAAATGGGGATTATTGGTGGGTACTGAGCTAGGAGTAGCAGCAGGAGAAGTTTATATTCTGTGAAGAACTTTCAGTTCCTTTAGACAGTGATTGGAAAGTCTGAACATCCATGAATCAGAGTAGAAAAACTGAGAAAGAGCTAAGAAATCCTTTCCCTGCGGTTTGGAAGGGTACTCTATTCCATGTTTCTGGACTTGGCTGGATGTAGTGCACCAAACCTGATTTAGTCTCTTTTTCACATGTTGGGAGGTGGTTGGGGTTACATTTGTTGCAACAATTTTTCTTTTAAATGACACAGATTGGGTTTCAGATTGCCCAATCCCTAATTTAAGAACTGGAAAGACTTGAATGGTTAGACAAGAACAGAAAGATGCATTCATGTTAAAGAAAGTAGTCAGCCACCATCAGTCCTTTGGGAGAACAATGGGAGTTGTAAGCAGGCTGAGAAAGAGAGAGATTCAGGTATACAGAGCAGACTGGGGAAAAAGTACTTGGTTTTCGCATTGGAGAGAAGAAACTTCCAATTAGAAATAATGGAATTATGAGATTTTTAAAACCAAAAAGGAATAAGAGGGTTCATTGAATCCATTTTCCCTGGAGATGCCCAGCAGGGAGGGGGTGGTACTTTCTTGGACAGGGGTGGCTGGGTCTTGCTTTGCAGGATGGGGAAGGAGAAGAAGAGAAGGTGAACATCCCTTCCCTGTGTGTGGGCTCCATGATGACATCAATTGGGTGGCTGGCAGGAACATTGATAACATTGTTTTCAGGCTCTTGTGTCTATAGGAAAAGAGTGTCCCCAGGGAACACTCTATTTTTCAGGAGGACCCAGACACCCAAACTTACAGGCCCTTCTCTCCCAATCTAGATGCATCTGGATGTGAGTTCAGGTAAAGTTTCAAGTTGGGAGCTCAGGGATATGGCAAAAGGGGAAAAGGACTTAGAATTCCCTTTCTCCCATCTTTGCCAGAAGACCGATTACAAAGCTCCCTTAGTGTAAAGGGGAGAATGGGAGTGCAGTTAAAAAGATCAACATGAAAATATTTTAGTAATGTCAAATATGATTTAAATTAATGCTCTACTATTAAGATTTCAGAAGTATAAATATTTTTTCAATGAAATGCACAGCATAGTTCTCATGTTTATTTCTCTGCCTGTTCACATAATTCTTTCACTAGGAATTATGAAAACAGGAGAAGATTTTTAAAAAAACTATTTGTTAGGTGATAGAGATCCCTAAAATATGGGTCAGACATCTATGGCTTACTTTTTTAACATGAACCAGACCCCCACTTTTGATCCCAAAACACAGAGTTGGCATTTTTCCCCCTCAGTCAGACACTGTACAGACTAATCTAGAATTAAATATATCTTGGCCAATGTGGCAAGGTGATGACCTTAGTTTTCTTTCTTAATGCCCCCAAAGGGCAAAAAAATGTTTGCTCACAGTATAAATTATAGTAAAGGCAGAATGACTGTAACCAGGAGTCCCCAAAGTACAGTGGGTGACGTGGACCAAAGCTTTCATGATCTGGGCTGATGGGCAGTTATGCTCCATGCAGCCACTCAGAGACTTCAGTGCCTGCCCTGTTTTTGTTCTGCCATCATGTGGGGGCATTAACTTTGTCTACTAACCCAAAGCTGGCTTATAGATGTGGGCATAGTCCAGCTAATGGGAAGGAGAAAAGACAGAAAAAGATCCAAGGCAAGAAATTGTCTTCTAAGCAAGTAAGGCATAAATTGCACACATCACTTCTGTTTACATCCTGTTGGCAAGTCCTTCATCACATTAGTCCCATAGATTCACCTGGCCACAAAAGAGGCTGGGAAACTCTACCAGGGTGACTATCTGCTTGGAAGAGGGAACAGTAGGTCACAATCACGGAAACTTTGTTTTCATTGTCTTAAGTTGGCTTAGGAAGAAAAAAGTCACTTTTCTCATATCAATGATAAAATTTCACTTAAATTAGGTATGGTTGTCATATAATGCTTATTTACTGAAGATCAGTGTGATGTTTTATTTTTCCAGCTTCTCTAGGATATTTGGACTTAGCTACCACTAATTACACACACACACACACACACACACACACACACACACACACCCCACAAAACAAAACAAAACAAAACAAAAACCTCAGAAGAAGCAAATTTAAAGGCATAGAGCCATGTTTCAGTTTGACCTTCCTTAGAAAGAAATCTAGTAGAAAGAGCCTTTGGTGTGCAAGCAGGAGTACAGCTATTTAGATCCAGCTCTGTTATTAATTCAATAAGTGGCCCTCAGTAAGTCACTGAACTTACCTGTTCCTCATCTGTAAAATGAAGGGATTGGACTGCATCAATTTTGGCTTTAAAGATTTCATTTAATCTTAAAAAGATGTCATGCACTCCCACAGAATAATTTTTGGGCTTTTAGAATCTGTTGATTGAAAAGTTACAGAATGAGAAAGCACTAGAACTAATTTAGTGGCATTTTAAAGTAAATGGTAGAACATCTGTTATTTATTCAGTCGGCATTTAGTTTTGAGGATGCTGCGGCCTCAGGTTGGAAACAACTGAAGCAGATGTTTTCCTTTTTTTTTTTTTTTTTTTTTGCGGTATGTGGGCCTCTCACTGTTGTGGCCTCTCCTGTTGCGGAGCACAGGCTCCGGACGCACAGGCTCAAGTGGCCATGGCTCACGGGCCCAGCCGCTCCGCGGCATGTGGGATCCTCCTGGACCAGGGCACGAACCCGTGTCCCCTGCATCGGCAGGCGGACTCTCAACCACTGTGCCACCAGGGAAGCCCAGATGTTTTTCTTTTCTCCTTTTTAAAAGATAATTAATTAATTTTTGGCTGCGTTGGGTCTTCATTGCTGTGCGCGGGCTTTCTCCAGTTGCGACGAGAGAGGGCCACTCTTTGATGCGTTGCGTGGACTTCTCATTGCAGTGGCCTCTCTTGTTGTGGAGCACGGGCTCTAGGCACGCGGGCCTCAGCAGTTGTGGTGCATGGGCTCAGCAGTTGTGCCTGGCGGGCTCTAGAGCACAGTCTCAGTAGTTGTGGTGCACAGGTCCAGCTGCTCTGCCGCATGAGGGATCCTCCCGGACCAGGGCTCGAACCTGTGTCCCCTGCATTGGCAGGCAGATTCTTAACCACAGCGCCATCAGGGGAGTCTCGAAGCAGATGTTTTTCAAGATAACTTAATGCTTTAAAAGTCTTCAGTTTTGAGGTCCTCTCCGTAGCAGGCGTAGGTGTGACACCAGGGAAAGAGTGTGAGAGGGTCCTGCAATGAATGATGAGTGATGAGGACATGAATGATGTTCAGGTCAGCTCTGCCCCCTGGTCCCCGGACCTCCAAATGTAGTCTCGTACATGGAGGTGGCTTTGCCACCCAGCCTCGCTGTGAGCCTGAGGATGTGGAGTGTGGTTTAGTTGCCTCATTCTGTGTAAGGTGTGGAGAGGAACAGGAAGAGACACCATCAAATTCAACATAAGAAACCTCTTCAGAAGAAATCACTTATCCCTTATTCCATGAGGAGTCCTATGATAAGATCTACTTCCTTAATTTTTTATAGTACAGTTAAATGGATCCCAATTTTTCCCACTTCCATTTTTTTTTTTTTGCAGTATGTGGGCCTCTCACTGTTGTGGCCTCTCCTGTTGCAGAGCACAGGCTCCGGACGCACAGGCTCAATGGCTATGGCTCACAGGCCTAGCCGCTCTGCGGCATGTGGGATCTTCCCAGACCGGGGCACGAACCCATGTCCCCTGCATCGGCAGGCAGACTCTCAACCACTGCGCCACCAGGGAAGCCCCCACTTCCATTTTGATTTTTCTGAAATTATTTTCATTGAGCTCAACAAAGATTTGATTCATTTTTTAGTGGATTTTCCCCTACTTTGGCCCATATCAAATCTTGCAAATAATAATTTCTGCCTTTATGAATTTTCTTTTGTGGCCATTATTTTTTCCAGTTCTACTTTTCTGGGTCAAACTTTGCAGACGCTAATTCTGAGGAGGACATTTCTGAGGGTCAACTTGAATCCACACTATTCTTGCCTTGTACACTATAACCATTTGTTGCTTTTGATTTTGTTTTAAATTTTTCTATAGACTTCTTGTCTTCAATTTACTAGTTTTTTGGTGTGTGTGTTTAATAAAATGTGGCCCTTTATTGAATATTTTTGGTCTGTGTTACTATGCAGTTTTGGCCTTTGTCAACTTTATAGTATTCATTATGAGCTGGGCAGTTTTAGCACCCAACAAAAAGATTGTTGGTAAGAGTAAAGCATGAGGTCAGGTTGCATGGTAGGGCTAGCACACTGCAGACAAATGATAGGGTCCAAATACCAGGAAGGAAAGGTCTTCCTTTGTACCGTCTCACATGGTCAAAATTTCTACCTCAGATCAACAAGCAATATCCTGCAAAATGATCTACAGAGGGGGCATTCCCATTAAAATCAAGAAACAAGAAAATGATGCACCCTATCCTATTATTTATCTTTCTAATAAAACAAGGAACAGAAAGTGTAGGATTGGTGCGGTAAGATCACGGGTCTGAAATGTCTGCGACCTGATGACGTGGGAGAAGTCAGGGAGTCTAGGATATACATCCTAGAGCTTGAAAAGGGGGTTGGGACATATTTAAACTTCAGGAATTTTAGAGCTAGAAGCCACAAGTGAAACCCTGAGAGTAGATGAGATCATTTAGAGATAGAGTGTGGATACATAGGAGAAGAAGGCATAGGGTGGAAACCTAAGGGACTTCAACATTGATGGTTAGACAGAGGAGGGGGCCCAGAAAGAACTATGAATCAGAGCCAGAGAGGGAGGAGGGAACTGGGAAAACTCAGTGCCACGGAGCAAAGGAGAAAGGATTGCAGGAAAAGGGTAGTTTATCAATGTGTTGAAATTTGCCAAGAGGTCAAGAAGGATGAAGATTGAAAAGTGTTTGGTGGATTTAACATAAGAGCTCTAAAATTATTCACAACCCCTGGCCCAGGAATTATACTTTGGGAATATGTACTCATAAAGGAAACTAAAGCTGGGTGAACATTTATGCAAAATTGCTTATTGCTTTGTTTGTAATCAAAAAGAAAAGAAAACCTAAATGTTCAACCTAAGAAATATTTAAAAATCACTTTATGTACAACTAAATCCTGTTTTTGAAGACTATTTAATAGTATGTGAAATAAATGCACTAAAGTATCTATGAGCATTGAAGTTATAAATGATTTTTCATTTTCTCCTTTATGCTTTTCTGTTTTTTTCTGAAGTTTTCTATAATGAGCATATCTAATTTTATAGTTGAGGGAAAACATTTAGGTAGTTTTATTTTTTTTAAGCAGCTAGGGGATACATTCTTGCTGACCAGGCACAGTAAGCTTTAATTAGATTCTTTCAGGCAGGATAGAAACAGAAATCCAAACCACTGAGAGAAGGACTGAGTCCAAGAAATGACTGACAATTTACATAGTACATCATTGCTAAGGCTCCAAGGGGAGGACAGCTGGAACCTTGACGGTATTTCTGTACTACCTGCTCTTTTCTGCTCCCTGTCTTTGCCTTCTGTCTATTTAAGAGTATTTTGCTAGTTGTTCTGCAGGGTGACAAGGGCCTGGCTTTCACAGCTTCATGTCCCTCCACCTCTCACTTATAACTGGAATCTCCACTTATTTACCACTGCCTCAATACACAAATAAGAGAATTCTTTGGGTAGCTAAAATGCAGCAGTTTAAGTGAGCAAAGTTGTACTGGTCAGAGCTGCTTTTGGAAAAAGTACAACCCAAAGGTTTTCAGAATGGGGGCAGGCACGTGGAAATGAGAAATGTTCTCCTATATTGTTATAGCATGATGATGAATTGCTTTTGCTTTTCCAAAACTGGGCTCGAGCTCCTCTGTTCACCTCTATTATCTGCTGCTGGTCTCCAAAGGCATATTACCATATTAATTCATTGTGTTATACAATTTGGTCAACTAAATGAGCTTACCTTATGCCCTCTTAATGGCATTGGCTTTTAATGTTGGTTTCGAGGGATACATTTAACAAAACAGATGCATCAAGGAAATGTATTTAAACTCAATTTGGTTTTAAAATGTCTAGTGGTCTCTCTAATGAGCCAGGTACAAAAAAAAAAAAAAAAAAGGGCATTTCAGGCAACACACTCTGATAAATGTGGAGCCTAAATGCTGAAGTATCCCTAATGCCCAGGGTGATCAGATGCGTTCTGGAAAAAAAGTCATACACTACAAATGTGCCATTACAAGATCTGAAGCTTAATCTCTTTTTTTGTGGAAAGGGTGTAGCACTTTATTTAGAGGAGTTGGCCTGCATGTCAGTGAGGCTGAGATTTAATTGCATGTCACAAATGCTGCCATCTCACTGACTTAGACAGTCTGAAGAAAGAGATGTGTGATAATGGCAATGAATGGTGAATGACCCATGGCATTAGTTCATACTTGCAATTCAAGTCTGACAGTATAGTAGAAATATGGGTTTAGAGCCACATACACTTAGATTGGAATTCCTATTTCCTCTCTTTTTTAGCTGAGTGATCATGGGAGAGTCAAATTCGCTTATATAAGACTTGTTTCCTTGTCTGTAAAATGGGACAGTAATACCTAAAGCTAGAGTTGTGAAGTCTAGCAATAATATAGCAACAGTGCCTGGCACGTAGTAGCATTTAATGAAGTATATCTGTACCTTTCTGTATGTGTGTATGTATGTATGTATGTATAATCATGAATTTACCTACCTCATAATAGCTACTTGATTTTCTTGGATTGTTAACCAATAACTGAATTCATGAATTCCATTCCCTTTATAGGCCTCAGTTGGTTCCACACATTCAAAATGGGCTGGCCACAGACAAACTTATCTGATCATTTCTCCCCATGGGATGATCAGGTTGGATTGCTGGCCAGTGAGGCAGCTCCAGCAATTGGCCTGGCTCTAAGGGCAGCCAAGACCACCAGTCTGGACATACCACATCCGTATCCAGTGGCTACATATTGACAAACTAATGACCAGTGCTTGGAAAAATAATGCAAGTTAATGGTCTTTCTAGAATGATATGATCAATGTTTTCCCATAGAAGGCTACAATTTTCGTGGGAGAATTCACCACACTTTCTCTGTTCATCCTGATTACAGCAATGACTAGAGCACAATTATTTCTTAGGTGAGACAAAAAGAAGCAGTTACATTTTTAACATTTTTTTTGACCATTTCTCCCCCATTATACATAACACCCTAGGTCTCTCTCTCCCTCAGACAGCCTAGGTTTAGTTCTCACCCTAAACTGTTACTATGCCGTTCACTCCATCAACAGGTATCTACATATTTACATAGCCAGGCATTGTTCCACTGGCTGGATGGTATGATGATGAACAACACAGTTGCTCTCAAGGTGCTTACAGACTAGGAGCAAGTCATTTCTCCTTAGTAGAATTCTGCTCACCCTTTTATATGTCATTCCAGCTCTTACCCATCTCTTAAAGTGCAGATAAATTCTTGTCTCTTCAACACATTGCTAGAAAGGTAAAGTAGTGAATCTCTATAGAGGGCAGTTGAGCAATATCTAATAAAATTAAAATGTAATACCATTTAGCCTAAGAGTTTCACTCCAAAATATTTACCCTATAGATATATTGCACATCGTTAAAATACCATATTCCCAAGAGAATTCGTCGCAGGAGTGTTCATACCAGGAAGATAGTAAAAACAGTGTAAATGTCCATCAATGGTTGAATATATTATAGTGTTTACAGACAATGTGAAATGATGGAGCCAATAGAAACAATGAGGAGTCTCTGTATCTTCTGATGAGGAATGACTTCTAGGATATATTGTTAAATGAAAACAAAAACGAAGGGCAGAGGAATATATAGGGTGGACACAAGCTGTCTAAGGAAAAATAAACCCATATTTATGATTGTAAGTGCACAGAAAATCTCTGGGAAGATCCAGAAAAAACTGTTCCCTGTGGCTGCCTCTGGGAAGGGGGACTGGGCAATTATGGGACAAGGGAGGAAAGAAGAGTTAATTTTCACTCCATACCCTTTTGTACCTTTTGGAGTCAATACCGTGTAGATATATTATCTATTCAAAATAATAAGTTCAATTTAATTGTAAAAAATTATGACTCAAAAAAAAAAAAAAAAAAAAAAAAAACCCCAAATAGGGGGAATTCCCTGGCGGTCCAGTGGTTAGGACTCAGCGCTTTCACTGCTGAGAGCTCAGGTTCAATCCCTGGTTGAGGAACTGAGATCCCACAAGCTGGGCGGTGTGGCCAAAAACAAGATAAAACAAAACCCAAATAAACAAACAATTCTTCTGACGTCCTCAGTCTAGAGATCTCTTCTTCCTCTCAGAGCAGGCAGAGTGGTATTTCATACTGGAATCTGTCATTTCCTGCTGTGAGGTACCTCTTGTACTGTTGAAGCATTTAACATCGTAAGTGTGTTAATGTGAAGGAGAGGTTCATGCAGTGTAATCTGGATGGAGTTCAGTGTGGATGGTGTCATTGCTGCTGAGACCAGGGTGTCAAGTGGGCAGTGGTTGGTGAAAGGAGAGGGTCCTCACCAGGAAGTGGGGGGAGGGCAGCACAGTTGGTGCCTGGGGCTCCCTCCAGAGGCCCTAAGTAGTTGCAGTGTGGCTTCCACATGGAAGGCAGCAGAATCCTCTTGGGAAAAGAATTATTTTCATTCCTTTCCTGAAGAAGCCGTTTTAAACAGGAAAATACCTTGATAACCTGCACCCAGAATGGAACACAATGTTCTGAGGGTATGAAGTGGAAGGAGATCACAAAGAAATAGCTAAACATCTCTGCATAGAAAATGAATAGGAATTTGGAAGTTGGAAAGAGTAGAGGAGAAGGCGACGTGGGAGGGGATGGTGGCATCCTGGAACTGAGGCATTGCTGGAGACTGAAACTGAAAGAGAAAATTGGCCTATGAGCAGTTCTTGGTCCTGGGGTGATTGGGGGACTCTTGAGAACAGGAATATCTGTTACTGTAATTTAAATTGTTTTGTTTTGTTTGAACTAAATGCCATTTGCTCCCCAAGTGTTCAGTAAAAAGTGCTGCTGCACAGCAAAGGCTTTATGTTAGCAGGCTTGGGGGGAGTCCAGGAGAAGACCTGGGCTCCATGGCTGGACCGGTGAGGATGGGAGTGCCACACAGCAGCAGGAGACTGTGAGAGAGGATTCAGCTGCAGCAGGAGCCCATGGTCAAAGGAGACCACGAAGAACAGCCCCCAGGAAGTCACAGAGAGCTATGGAGGGTGTTAGACTTTGCAAGAGATGTGATAGGAGACTTGGGATGATTTTATACAGATCTCAAAGAATAGGATGATCTCAGTTGCCCATTTTATGATGCATAAACCTGCAGGTGAAAATGAAACGAAAAATTCAATCATCTGAAAGCCCATCTGAGGCCTGCAGGCATTTAGAAACAACCAGGCAATTGACTGTACTTCCTAGTATCTATGACAACATCAAGCATTATAGGGAGACAGGCTAGAATCATGTCACTGCCTCTGGCTAGACCTGTACTTTACCCAACAGAAAATTCCTTGATATTCTCCATCTTTGACATCTGCCAACTACACAAACCATTGTGGGGAATAAGAATAAATTTGTTCTGAATTGGTTCTTGCTATTGCCCCAGTGCTTCTTTCATGGACTACAACACCATGCTGAGATTCTCAGATGAGCTTACGTTACTCTCTGTAGAACTTTAAAGTAGACACTGGCATCTGCCTACACATTTTGCTGAATTAAATATTTGGATTGCTAAATGTAGTATAAAATACAAGTAAATAAAAATATACATTTTAAGTTCTTCCATTGCTCTCTCTATATTTCCCCAGAGTCTGTAACAAGTCTTTGATTTAACTACAACCTGTAAATGCCAGCCCTACCCCCACTTTCAACAATGCCATTCATCTAAGAATCTCAAAGCGTTTTTTAATAACGGACTCATTAATCCTCATAACACTCCTTCATTTGACACATGTAACTCTCAGTACATGATATGTTGGTACTTACTCTGGATTTAATTTAACAGGTTTTCCCCTCATTGTGGGTAGTCATTTACAGTGACCTCATTTTAGTTGAGTTATTGCTCAGATTTGAGTAAGTTTGAATGGCCTCATCCTAAAATGACATCTTCTGGCAGATAGAAGAAAATCATCTGAAGAAGCAACTATTATATTTTTTTAAAGGAGAGTCTTCAGCAACACATGGCCCTACAAATAAACAACTAGATTTTAATCATGGGCTAAGAAAGTGAGACATTTTGCTATCTTACAAAAAAGTAAAATTGAATGAATTTCAGAATTCATGGGAGGGAGAGAACAAAGGCTTAGCTGAGACTGGGAGGCCCTAGGTAGCAGGAGCTTAACCTCTTAACCTCTTGTCTTATCAAAGAAGGTCATTTTTCACATTTCCTCTTTTTATACTTGCCCTCTTTGATCTCTGTCCTTTCTGTGGTCAGATATCAAGATGGCTTTCTGGAGTTAAAGTCCAGCAGGAGTAGAACAACATACCAGGTCGGGCTGAGGTCCGGTGTCCAAGAAAATGTGGCTAGAAGAATGGGTTTTGGAGGTGGGCTGCAATATCTATTGATTCAAGCAAGCTGACAAGTCCAAAGAGGAAAAGCATATGCACCGGAGTTGGTGGGAAAATGGGAGCTTAGAATCTGAGATAGATAAGGGAGTAGCAATTTACTGGGGAACTTTGGACAAACTTTAATGAGCAGTGTTCTTGTGTGATATCCTCTAGCCAGTGGTTATTCCCCCATCACTTTTAAAGACACGGCACTCTGAACCAGACATCTCATAAGCTGACTCCTCCCTGTAGTTTCAGCTATCACCTCCATGTAGATAAATCACAAATCTCTCACATCAGCCTTTACCTCCTAGAGGAGTGATTCTTAACCATGTCAGACCCAATGCCCCTTTCATAACAAAAATTTTGTAATGTCCTTTTTATTATAGTGAAACTCATAAATAATATAAATTACCTATATACATAATTTTAAAAAGAAAATGCCTTAACTGTAGTATAAAAAATAAAGTAACAATACAATGTGTATTTCAGTGTATAAATCTTTGGGCACAACTACACCAGAAGACAAAGTGAAGTGTCAGATGTTAGCACCTTACCAAAAAATCTCAGGGATGACACAACTACAAAGCCAGGAAGTGCAGGTGTACTATATTGGCAACTCTAATATTATGCCTAGTGTTGCCATTGGTGGTGTGACTTTGTGAAATGGTCAACACTTGTTGGTGAAATTTTAAACCAAGCAACATACAATCTACCATTGACTTACATGGTAGTTGTGTTCCTGGAAGTTGGTATACATTAGGAGACATAAAAGTACTTTGCATTTATATATAAAATAGAGTCAGAGTCTAGGCTTAGAAAATTGAATTTTTCCTACATCAGTGGTTCTCAAATTTTTGGTCTCAGAACCCCTTTATACTCTTAAAATTATTGGGAACCCCAAAAGCATTTGTTCATGTGGGTTGTATCTATTGATATTAACTGTATTAGAAATTAAAACTGAGAAATTTTAACAATATTTATTTACTATTTAAAAATAACAATCTCATTACATGTTAACATAAATAACATTTTTATTAAAAATAACTACATCTTCCAAAACAAAAGATAATGTGGTGAGAAGAGTGGCATTGTTTGACAGATTTGCAAATCTCTGTAATGTCTGGCTTAATCAAAGACAGCTAGATTCTCACATCTACTTCCATATTCAGTCTGCTGCAACATGGTATTTTGTTTGAAGTGTTTGCGGAAAATCCAGCCTTATACGGATATGTAGTTGGAAAAAGTAGGAGTGTTACAATAGACTTTGCAGGTAATTGTGGATATTCTTCTTTTATAAGATGCGAAACTCAACAGTTGATAGTTTCTTAAAGGCTTGTTGGAATGTGGAATCTGAAATCATATCAATGAATATCATGTACTCTGTTACATTAAAATCCATTGTTCTATCTTGCTCTGTGAATGGACCTTTTACCATGTATGATTTTGTAACATCATACGTTGGTTATTTGTAAAGTATTGGATCACTGAGTTATAGAGATCTTCCAAATGTTGACATATTTCATCATATAAAATCAATAAATCACATTCACTAATATTGCCACTAATCTCATCAGAAAGGACTTAAGTCTTGAGAGGCTGTCAAGCTCATGGTGGTAGGTGCAAATTTTCCTTCCAATTCTTGCTTGAATGCTTAAATTTTATCATTGGCAACATGTACTTTTTAGTTGTTTTCTTGGAAATGAAAAAAAGTGTTCATTTTTGAGAAAATAGTCTGCAAAGATACTCACCTGAATAGTAATCATAGTTTGTCTGCCTGTTGTTTTTCCTAGTAAAAATGATGTTCCTTGAAAAACATGGCTGATTCAGCGTGCAACTCAAATTTGTATTTTGATATGTAGCATTTTGTCAGACAGAATATTAAAAAGTGTGTATTCAAGGGTTGAGATTTAATGAAGTTAATAAATTTTATTGCTTCATCAAGGACATTCTTAAGTGAAAATGGAGGGTTTTGTTTTTGTTGGTTTAACTGCGAGTGCATGGTAATGAAGAATGCAGTGGCCACTAGTATGGTACAGTTTGGTGCTACTGCCTTGATTTGTGCAAGGCACCAACATTTTTACCCACTTTTGTCTCATCATTGCAAGTGTCAACTCAGTAAAACAGTCAATGTCAACTCAGTAAAACAGTCAAATAACATGATGGTATTACTGTGAAAATGGTTTTGACCTTGACTATCCTTGATAGGGTCTCAGGGGTCCCCGGTCATAATTTGAGAACCAATGTCCTAGTTGGATTTCTGAGGGGGACATGTGAAAGTCACACAGGCCAATTCACTGTTGTGTTTGTACTGCACACACCGCACATGTCATGATATCTCTGGTTCCTGTCCGCTGATGTCAGTAGTGCCTTCCCATCATGCTGACAACCAAAAATGCCCACAGATTTCCACAATACCGTCTAGGGGCTGTAGAGACCCTTTGAAAAACTACTTCTCTAGAAGTTTTGATCTGTGTTAGCAACTTGACAAGGAAACTTTCCACAGGAATACCAGCCCGCACTCAACATGTACAAAGCAAACTCATCACTTCCTGATAGATTGAAAATACATTAGAGCTGGAAGGGCCTGTACGGTTCACCTAGGCCCACCCTTTAAAAATGAAGAAGGCGGCACAAGAAAGATAAGTGGCTTCAAGGTGATAACTAGCATTAAAGTGACCATTATTGAATTGAATAATGGTCCATTCCATCGTGTTTCAGGCATTTTATACATTTTTTCATTTAATTTGTAGGTATTTCCAGCCTCGTTTTACAAAGGACAATGAGACTCAGAGGTAAAATGGCTTCCCAGAGTTTATAAAATTAGTTAATGACAGAAAAGAAACCTTGAGACCAGGTCTCTTGGTTCCAAATGCTTTGCTCTTCCCTTCCTGCCATGACTGATCCTCCCTTCTCCTGCTTTCCTCATGCACATCCAGTTAGATCCTGCCTCCATCAAGTTTTCCACATTCACCCTGCATTTTCAATGCCATCATCTAGTTTAGGTCCCCATTTCTTCTCATTTTGACTTATTACCCCGTAGCTAGACACCTGACTCTGCTCTGTTCTTCCTTCTATTCACTGTGGATGTGTTCTTCATGCTAAAGCCATGGATCAGGACAGGACCCCCAGAGGGGAGAGAAGGGAAAACAGATACATGCTGAGGAACCAGGGTGATAGGTGGATCTGGGCACTTGTGCCCTGTGATTAAGGGGAAAGTCTGTCCTAGGTGTTTGCATTTCTTTTTATCTTGTCAGCAGTCCATGAAGTCAGCACTGTTACCTCATTTTAACAAGAGGAAATTGAGAGATAACTAAGAGGTAAGTAGCTTGTACAAGGTCATACAGACTGTCAGTGACAACTGGGAACTTGAACCCTGACCTCTTGTCTCCAAAGCCCTCTTCTGCCCACATCTCCCTACAGGAAGGCATGGGAAATGATGTTCAGAAAAGCATTAGGACCCCTATCAGGCCTAGAAGTAGGGCAAACTCAACTCGACTTCTAGCTAAGAGAGGGAGCACGTTTGTTTAGCACCCAGTTCAGGCAGGAGAGGGTGAGGAGAAGATTCTGGGACTGGTTCTCCAGGATCTGTGCCAGAAAAACCAAACTTGTTTAGAAGTGAGTTAAAGTCAGCTGAGCAGACCTGGACTTAAGGATCTCTCAGGCTGCTACGTGTTTGTGGAAAATTGGTCTCGTTTTTCCTTTGTTTGCTAGGAAAACTCCTTTGGGAAAAATCAAACGCTGCCCTCCCAGGACTGAGAGGAAACAAGACTGTCCCCACACTTTGGCAGGCCAGAGAGGAGTCTCTGAGAATCCCTGGAAGCCTGCATGGTAGAGGGAACCGATGGGGGGGGTATGGGGGGGCTCTGCAATGATCCCGCCTGAGCCAGCCTCACTGTTGACACACCCCTACTACCTGCTATGTGTGCCACCTGTTTCATTCCTCTTCTTTGCTCCAGTGGTGCAGACTTCCTCCCAGGTCTCTAGTCCTTCTCCTGTTTCTATTCTTTATGGAATTTAGAAATATAGAGTGAAAACAAAACAGGATGTTAAGCTTTTTAATTCCCTCCTTTCTACAGTGTCTGCAAAATGGACAAAAAGGCAAGAACCTACACAAACATATTTAGGCTAGTATATTCAAGAGTAAAGAAGTGGATAAAAGTCCCTCAACAGTTCAATGACCCTTACTACACTTGGGACCACCTCCTCTCCTGACCTTTACAATACAGGCTCCCCTGGAATCCTACTGCTCACAGCAAGCCCACTGGGGGTATTCATGGTAAAGACTCTTTCCAGCTTTAGGGAGAAAAGATGTTATAAAATAAAAAGTACTACAGTAAGAAGGCCTTCTAATTCCATTTTTCCCAACTGCTGGAAAAGAATTTTAACTGGCCTAAAATATTTTATAGCCTTTTCTCTTTTCCTTTTCTCCTTCTTTTACTTCCTCATTTCTTTACTAGCTTGTGTTAGAGAATCTCGAGTTTACCACGCGGCAGTATACTTGGAGTTTGAGGAACTCAAATTATAAGGAAACTGGTGCTCAGAGAAGTAGGACTTAGTCAAGGTCACAGAGGTCTTCTGGATTCCTGGGACATCACTGCCTTCAGGATGAGCAAAAGCCCCTTCTGCAAAGTTCTGAAGAGATAAAACCTCTCCAAACAGCTCCTCAGAAGGGAGAGAGAACATGGCAATGTGGGGGAAGAATCTGTTTGAAAAACAATGAAAAATAAATGGAAGAGTGAGAGAGCACAATGAGTTTTTCTTGGAAGAAATATAGATTGAATGTATCTTGGTTAATAGATACATTCAATTTAACATAGCAAACACTTATGGGTTCACGCTTGTGCCTGGCCAGTGGTTAAAAGTGCAGATTCCTGGGCTCCACTTTTTGAGACTAAGGTTTAGTAAATGGTTTTCCAAACAAAAAGGATCAGCTGGTGACATCTGCTATGCTGCTTCAGTCCTCTCCCCTGAGAGATTCTGTACATCTCAGTGAGGCTGGAGAATGTGGATCTCAACATGGCAGATGAATCTAAGTTCCTAATACAAGTGGTCCTGGAGCCCAGTTTAACTATGAATCAGCTTCATTTATTTATGGACCATTTGGCTTCCCCTTTTCAATCACTTCCTTACCTCTGACTATCCAAACCATTTCACATATGTAGACTTGGTTTAATGGGATCATCTAGAAAAATCCAGAGATGGCTTCATCCAAAGTTGAGAAAAGCCTGGTAGAGTGCTGGGATAAATGCAGTCCCCTTGGGCTCACTTCAGAAGGCTTTAAAAAAATATTTAACTGTCTTTCAGAAAGAATTGTTTTAAGACTAGGAGGGAAGCAGGAGTCCTCACTCCAGTTCTACTTAAGCTGCATTCAGTTGGAACCCACTCTGGCCCTCAGCTCTGGTTATTGGACAACGTGGTTTTAGGAATGTGTGAGATTTATAGCTTGAAAAATGCCAGAAAATCAGGAATTTAAATACTCCCTGATTTATGGCTAGCTTGTCAGAGGCTCTAGGGCTTTAGAAATGCTAAATGTTTGACTGTGTTCTGCTTTCAGCTGATCATTATTAACAGTGGTTGCCCCCCAAAGCTTTAGTGGCTCTCAGCTGTAACCTTTACACCTGGTCCATTCCTGCTTTGTGAGGGGTTATAAATTCCAGGATTAAAAAAAATTGTAATAGGGACATTCTTGGATTTTTGTAGCCAACAGTTCTGAGACTGGTTACCTGGGAGATGGATGGAGGTCTCTGCTCACATATCTAAGCTGCTTTCTTGTTGAATGCTGCAAGTATGCAATGAGTCTTTACTAAAGAATGATTCTTTACCCAAGAAGAGACAAATACAAGCACACACATTTGTTGTCTGTATTTGTGGTTGTTTATTATGGATCCAGGAACACTTGGTGCTGAAAACTGGACCCTCCTCCACCACACGCGGTTACTGTAAATGATTTAAATCAATCCCTTTTATGCAGCATCGAGTACAGGAAGCACAATATGTAGTGACTAAATATGCCATTTAAATTCTTCTCAGGCAAATGTTAAAAGGCGGGGAGGGGAAACTGAGATTGGCAAGGTAGCTGTATTCAAATATTTTTGATAGGTTTCTAAGATACATGTCTCTTTTTCCAAAGCAAATGCATTCACGCCTAAGAAAACAAACAGGGAAAATGGCTCTTGTGCTGGTGAGCTTGTGAGAAATGCCAAAAGAGTTGTTTGCGCCCAGTTGTAGATATCAGAGTGTCTTTGTTGTTAAGCTTTGATGCTCGGAATCAGGAGGAATGTTTCCATGACAACCAATAGACATTATGTTTATTTACTAAGTGGTAGGGAATGACAGTGTCGGCCATTGACATTTAAGTTTCTTTCTCCTCTTTTTCTCCCCAGCAAAGATTTGTTTTAGGCGATGAAAATGGCAACAGCATCTTCCATTTTATTTGTCAGAGCTTCTACAGCAAAAATAAAGGGCACTTTAATTTGATTCAGCTATTCCGTGAAACATCCTTTGTAGATCTGTTGCTCTATAGGCTTTGGAGAGCGCTTACAGTGGGCAGTTGCTGGTGAGATGATTTGCAAAGTGAAAAGCAAATTTCAGGTTTTATTCACTTGCAAATGATCTAATAACTGCATTCCAGTTAAAATTTACATAGGTCTAAATTTACATAAGTCTCATTAACGTCCTGTAAATTTCACGTGACCTTGTTTATGCTCCTACTGATATATTCATAAAAAGGGTCTATTAAGACCTGTAACAAGACTACAACCTCATCAGAGACAAGAGATGGCGCTACAGGGTGGGTGGGGACAGTTCCTCACAGGTTGTAAATAACGATGGACTCCACTCTGTTATCTATCTGCCTGTGGCTTGTCTGCCCTCTAAATTATCTGCGGTCAATTTTTAATGCTGAACTGGCTTCCTCCTACTATCCAGCTGGTGTGTGCTCGAGGGATATAAACCAATGTTAGCACTTGCTTTGAGAAAACACCATTAGCAAGACAAGCTGCTGTTGGGGGTGGGGTGCCGTCTGGGGTGTGGGGTGGGATGAGGGGGTGGTTATTCATAGGACACATGATACTCGCGAAAGCAGAGAGCTGGCATTTCCTTAGCCCCTGTTTTGTATGATCTGTGCTGCTGATCTGATTAATTTGAACAATTGAAACTTGAGACGTTTCCAGCTCTTAAGGCAAGATCGCCAACGCTGTGGGAAATAGTCAATATGTGACTCCTTGGAGGTGCTCAAAATGCCATAGCCTGAAACACTTTTCCCTGGTTTTCTGTGGCTCACGTAGAAATCAGCGTCTCTCACAGCAGCTGCATAACTTCATTACATTCATCTGTTGCAGGCCTGTTTCTCGTACTAGAATGTAAGCAGTTTGAAGGCAGGGATTGTGTCTTATTGAACCTTGTATCCACAGTGCCTAGCACAGTTTCTGGCACAGCAGGCCTTCTGGACACATTTGTGGGATAAATGAATGAGGAAGGAGTGAATGATCACAACCCAGCTCCTGATATTGATATCAGGCATGCCGTCCTCTGATCATACTGCCTTTACAACACCCCTCACGTGTTATTGTCTGTTTCTAGTTCTGTGGAATTAATGCCTACATTACTGTCCACTGAAGGATGAGAGAGCCACAAGAGTATGTTCTTCTGATTTGTGGTGTGTGCATGCTGCACATGTACAAAGAAAATAATACAACAGAAAAGTCACAGAGGAAAGGAGGAGGTTCTGGCGAGATCCACATCTTGCCGCAAGAAGACTGCAGGAAAGGAGGAGGTTCTGGCGAGATCCACATCTTGCCGCAAGAAGACTGCAGGAAAGGAGGAGGTTCTGGCGAGATCCACATCTTGCCGCAAGAAGACTGCAGGAAAGGAGGAGGTTCTGGCGAGATCCACATCTTGCCGCAAGAAGACTGCAGGAAATGAGGAGGAGCACTGAAGATCTGGAACTCAGATTTTCTCTCACTAGATAGACTACATCTCTGGGTCTCAATGACTCCACCTCTAAAATGAGGGGTTTGGGAAAGATCAACTTCTCTCAAATTGTGTTCCAATGGACACCAATGTCTACATGTGTTAATAGCTCTTCTGGAACAACCCCAAACCAACAAAACAACCAACTCTGTGTAAAACTAAATTAAACATGAATACTAAGAATCCCAGGAGTTAAGTGTAGACCGAGTCTGAGAGCTCTTAAAGATATGTGGTTTCTATGATTGTTCAATCAGGAATACTATCAGAGGAAGCCTGTGGGCAAAAATTACTTTTACCAGCCTTATTTGATAATTGAACAACTTTGTTCAGAGACATCTCGAGACGTTCATGGGACACTGGTGTCCTAGATTGGTAGTTTTTTTCCCAGAGGTGATTGTAATTCTGAGTCATGCTCTTATTTTATCAAGGTGTTGAAAAAAACTCACTGCTATATTTCACCAACATAATAGGAAAAGAACAGAGATTTGGAAATTTGAGGTAGTATTGTAGATAACCCAAAATAAAAAACCTGCACTCACTTGTGGTTTGTCTACACTTATATTCACTGATAATGATCAGGTTACCAATTCCCCTTAAGTGTAGGCTGACTCAGATAGAGGTCTTGAAAAATACGTGACTTGTGCAGCATTTTCTACGATTGTTCGATCAGGAATCCTACGAGAGGGAGCCCATGAGCTCTTCCACTGTAAACATCTCAAAGGAGGATGAAAAAGATGGAGTTGTATATTTATCTTCTGTTACCACAAGCCTTCCTCAGCTCTGCTTCAGATATACTGTTATCAGAATCATTTATCAACAACAAAGAATTAACAACTGTCTACGGGGTAAAAAGTGCCCTGGATACAAATACATGGAATTTGTCAGGGAAAGGGGGAAGGAGAAGAAGGTAACTTGTATTTATTGAGCAGCTACTACATGCTAAGCATTATGCTAATGCTTCTTAGGAGGTATTGATATCATCATCTCCCTTTTACATATGAGAAAACCGAGGTTCATGGTGACATGAGAGTCATCAGCTAGAAAAGGGCATAACCTAGATTCAAATCCTGATATGCTATGACATTAAAGTCTGTGAGCTTTTCATTTTCTTCTCCTGAGAGGAGAGGATCCATACCTAGAACGAGTTAACACTAGCAGCCCTTAACAACTCCTAAGTCACAGAGGCAGTAAGGTCAGAGGAGGAGGCACCATGGTTTTCGTGGTCAGGGACAGAATTAAACAAGATGTGCGGTTTGAGCTGATCTTTGAGGAAGTCGATGATCTAGAGGCACATTTAGAATCATGGTTAAACCAAAGAGCCACACTACTTCTGGTGCTTTGCAGATCTGTGACCACATTGTGACCTCAGAAAGAAATGAGAGAGCTTGAGGGCCAAGTGCAGGGTTATCCCAGGCTCCAGAGATTCAGGGGGACATGTCACAGCTGGTAGAAACTCATGGTCCTCAGGACATGGCTGCTATAGATTGGATGTTTGTGTCCCCCACACCCAGATTCCTATGTTGAAACTAATCCCTAATATGTTGGTATTTCTAGCTGTAGTTTTTGGAAAGTGCTTAGCTCATGAGGGTAGAGCCCTCATGAGTGCAATTAGTGCCCTTACAAAAGAGACCACAGAGAACTCCCTTGTCACTTCTGCCATGTGAGGACACAGTGAAAAGATGACTATCTAGGAAGCAGGAAGCAGGTTCTCAAGACACCAAATCTTCTGGCACTTTGATCTTGGACTTCCCAGCCTCCATAACTCTGAGAGATAAATTTCTGTTGTTTATAAGCCATCTAGCTCACAGTATTTTTGTTATAGAATCCCAAACAGACTAAAAGAATAATAAAACTATAGACATTCCTGGGTTCCCTGATGTTACTGCAATGGGCTACTTCTACCTTAGCTCTCTGTACCAGATTTCATGATCTGGCCTTTGCAGTGGCTCCAATAAATAAGGCTACTGTATAGTGAAAAGAAAGACATAGAATCTCAATTGGAAAATGGGCAAAAAGACAGAACTGTCAAAAAAGCTCTAGTGATCATACATTTCTATTCCCTATTCTGTCTTGAATTTACTGTATTTAAATTACTCCAAGTGGACCCTAACCATAGCTGGTCTTCCTTCCTGTGTCAGTGAGAACAAAGATGGGAAGAACAAAAGGTAGGAGATGTGCAAAAACTGTCACACTGAGAAAGCCACGTCATATTAATTTTATAACAATTCCAGTATTTGCAAAGGAATGGAACATTAAACTAGCTAAGTGGCATAAGTGTTACTGTTCACAGATATCTCCTGCTCCTCCCTGAGAGGATTGTATTTTCTTACCCATTGATATTAAACTTGGGCAAATGACGTGCTTTCCAAAATAAAATGAAAGCAGAAATGATGTGTGTTATGTGTCACTCCATGGAGAAGTCTGCACTTCTCCCAAAGATCTGAGACTCGTGCTTTGGACTCCACAAGTGGATAGAACTTTGAATTGCCCCTCTTGGGAGAAGTGAGCGAGTTCTGTGTGTTGGAGAAAGAATAAAATGGATATTTGATGACTAGACCATAAAACTGAGTCAGGGACCTGCTGTATGCTTACCAATCTTATTTATTTTTTCTTGAGCACAGAGAAGATTCCATTTCCCAGTTTCCTTTTCAGTTTGGTTGGTGCATCTAATTTTTTTCTAAACAAGAGAATGTGGGCTGAAATGATGTATCTCACTTCCAGGTATTGCATAAAAGTCCCTGTATGATCACTTAATATTTTCCCCTCTTATGGTGACCATAGTGCCATTGTTGAAAAAGATAGTATCTCAAGATAAAAGGAATCTGGTTTTTGGGTCATTGCTTTAAGAAAAGCCACCCAGAAGAGCCTCTTGACCCACATCAACCTGTAATATAAGTTAGGAAGTTACCAGGTTACGGTGATAGTGATAAGTTACCAAGGTTTTTGGATTGTTTGTTATAGCACGTAGTGTTTCTTATCTTGCTTAAGTCATGAAGGAATTTAATAACATAACTGGCATAATTTTTAGGGATTTTAAAATGGAATCAGGGTGAGTCAGAATACCCACCACAATTAGAAGGTCATGGCCTCATTCTTGGGCTTTTCAAGTAGGGATACAAAGGTGTTTTAATTCTGGGATACACTATTAATTTCCTGATAAATCTGCAGGAACCTCTATACCCATACTCACAGTTAGACATTTTTTTTTGCATTTGATAGTGAAGGAATAGGGCTTAGAAAAAAAGTTCCTTGATTCTATGGTCATAAATGAGAAACAAGAAAAGGACATGTCCGCAGAGCTCCCAAGAAGGATGGAGGTTCTGCTGTGCTAAGTGATTGTTAGCTTTGTGTACCACCACACTGCAGATGGGGACTTCAGGACACTGTAGTCAAGTCCCAGCTTGGAGGAATATGTGCTGAGGACTGTGGGCTGAGGGGAAGCAAGGATGAAAGGGTACAGGAGGTCGGCTGGGGTTAATGATGCAGATCTTAGGGATACTTTTAAAGATGCTACACTTGTCACCCAAATTCCCATACTTTAGGGTCAGTGGTGAGACTCACAATAGAACTTTCCACCTAGGCATGGATTGATACCTTGCCTTTTAAAGAACATAATGTTTATGTTTTTCTTAATAATAAATGCAATATTTGTTAACTGTAGAACATTTAGGAATTACAGAAAAGCATAAAGTAGAAAAAGATCATAATCTCCAACCCAGGAAATAATCACTATTATTTTGCTGTAGTTCTTACCAACCTTTTAAATTAATATACACATATTACATATCAAGAACAAAGTTGATGTTTATCCTTTAAGGGTACTTTGTATTAATTAGTATAGGCCAGGTTATGCTGCTAGAACAAAAGATCCTCAAATTTCAGTGGCTTATAATATCAAAAGTTTAATTCTCATTCAGGCTGCATGTCCATTCCAGACCAGATCCATCTGTGCTTCACATCACCTCCATTCCAGGGACCCATAGTGAAGGAGCAGCCTCTGTTTGGAACAATCTCCTTTCAGAGAGAAAAGAGGCAGATCTCAAACTGACCCTTAAGCTTTTGCATGGAGTGACACATAACACACATTATTTCTGCTTTCATTTTATTTTGGAAAGCATGTCATTTGCCCAAGTTTAATATCAATGGGTAAGAAAATACAATCCTCTCAGGGAGGAGCAGGAAATATCTGTGAACAGTAACACTTATGCCACTTAGCTAGTTTCATGTTCCACACTCCTTTGCAAATACTGGAATTGTTATAAAATTAATATGATGTGGCTTCCTCAGTGTGACAATTTTTGCACATCTCCTACCTTTTGTTCTTCCCATCTTTGTTCTCACTGACACAGGAAGGAAATGGTGGGGGATGATCTGGAGACCCTACCACCAGTGGAAACACTGCCAGCAGAAATTTTAAATTACATTCTCAATTCAAGAATTTACTTATTCAACAGAAATCTTCAACAAATGGTGGTCCTTACCTGGCTTCTCCTGCTGAGAGAGGGACAGTTTACTGGCACCATGGCAGCCCTTTCTAGCAGCTGGTTCAAGGGTCCATATGTAATCAGAGTTAGTGCTTTGGGTTCAGATGCCCACATCTACCTATCTCTGTCAGCCTCCCACCTTCTGTCCGCAAAGGCTCTTCCTAGGGTGTCAGGATACAGCTTCGTAAATCTGAAATCACCTGCTCATTTTCTCGGTACCCAGCTGTTCGCTGAATGGTTTAAGAACAGAAGGAAAATGTCCATTCCCGAACCCCCATGTGCTCCTCCTGGTCCTTGGCTTTGTGGGCATCACCTCCTGTGCTGAGGAGGGCATGAAGCTCAGTCACCATCCATTATGTCCTCACCAAGGCCCAAAAGTGTCTGTCCAGAGACAGGGGAACATCCATAAAGCTACGCGGCACCTTCGGATGCTGTCCCTGCCCCTGGTTTTCTAATTGGCATGCTGAACGCCTGGGCAGCAGAGACTGTCCCAATTCTACATTCATTCTCAGTGTAGTAGAGATCCAATTATTTGCAGCCAGTAACAAATCATGTTCATCCTTATCTTGCAAGTGTGGTTTGACTTCCACGTACACCCCCAGTGTGCCCCTCTGAGCCCTTTTGCTCAACTTGTCTTGAGGTCACCTTTTGTGGAGCCCCAGGTTTGGATAGCCAACAGACACCTCTGGCTTTGCACCATGTTTTACCTTTAGCTTGTGTCCCATGTTCACTGTCTCTCCTCTCTCTCTCTAGTCAGATTCAGGGGTTGTTTGCTTTTATTTATTATTCAGTAAAGACTGTACATGTTTTGCATTTAATAAGCCACTGAACGCACAAGGCTCATTACTGAGCTGGAGTGGAATATGGTATTTGCTAGGTCAAATGACCTCTCCAGAAGGCAGTAAGTAACCCTTTTGTCTTCCACTGTCTCTGCTGGACTCTTCGAAAATGAGCACGACTCTAAAACTCAACAGTGTCCTTTAGCATTTTGTTTTCAGTCCTGATCCTCTAAAGGGGTGAATCCCAATGTCTTCCTAATTTTTTTTTAATATACCATAAGTTGAAGGAAGACTTCCCAAGCTGTATGATTTCTTGATTTGAACACAAACACCAGAAATGGAGAAAGTTCCTGTCCACAGCATACACACCCACAAATTTGACTTTTTTTCTTTTCAGGTGTCTTCAGTGAATTCAGTAGAAGAAGAGGATTCTAATAGCACTGTCTGCAAATGTGGGCACTTCTTAGGGAAACAGTAAATTTGATGTCAAGGGAGGGAAAATAGATATAGAATGGTGTGAATATGGGGTCCAAGGATGAAATGGGGTTAGCTTCAATGCATTTCATGATACTTTTCCAATCTGAGATTCTTTGAATCCATGTGCACTGCGTTGCTTAGTGAGAATGAGCTAAGAAGGAAAAAGCAAACAGGAAAGCAATTCCTGAGACAAATTATTCCTTTCCCTAGGCAGTGCTCTATTCCGATATTTAGAGTAACCCTCTGAATGCCTGGAGTTTATCTTTGGCTGCAAGACAAGCAAACACCGGGCCTGGAATCAGGAGAGAAGGAGGAGGAATAACAACAAAAAAACCCCTTGCCAGGAGTGTAGAGGAGGAGACGGGGCAGAGCCAGCCTCCTGACTGGCACTGCAGGGCTCTGAGGCCTGGGACAGCTGTGGAGCCCATCACCTCGGGAGGGAGAGTTTGTTCTGCCTCTGGCTTCCTGGCTCCCAAGCTCCCTGCACATTCTCTCCAGCTGAGCTCATTCTTGGCTGGTCCTCACTCAAAGGCAAGAGAGCTAGGCGCTGGGGTAGAGCTAGGTGCTGAGGTGGAGCCAGGTTAGAGACTGGAAGTTCATCCACCTTTGTGATATTAACGCTAAGGGAGGAAATGTGAGACAGAAAGCTTAAAGGAGTCTTGATTCCACTCTGACGGTGATGTGTGGAAGAACTGGCTTTTCAGGGAACAAGATGGTAGCTTAAGAATGGTTTTTTGAAAGTTGGGAATTTTCTGCCTCTGCCAAAGCAACATACCCCTATGTACTGGTGACTGTTTGTCATAGCTCCTCTTTGGCTGTATGTAGGAGGAACAAATGGCTTTTGTTGTCTGCGAAAGATTTACTAAGCTCCTTGGACACCCTGTTGCATAATGTCTGTACTCCAGGATTTGTGTGGAGTGGCTGTGAAAGAACAGGCTTTCTCTCTTTAACCCTGTTACTGTAAGGTAGATAGGGAATAAAGCCATGTATTATGCTATTGTAAAATGTTAAAAGCTAAGAAGCTTCCTGGTGTCACTGGAGAATTGAAATTAAAAGGTCTGACCTGTCTGGATAAGTCCCTCTGTCTCAAAACTCCCAAAGCGTAGCTGATGCAGGCTCTTCTCCGGCCCCCAGCTTAACCAAATCTGGTTTTGATTTGCCACCCACTCCCAGCAGTTAACGCTTCCCAGTATAAATGAATGTATGCTCTCTAAATACTTCAGTTGGATCTTTGCATCTCAACAGAATACAAGTCTAAGCACCTAGTAATCCAGGATTGTTCTTGAAAGACTCAATGGAGGATACATTATTTTCTACTTTTTTTCCAGTTATTTTCAAGGAAACAGAGGTATTGGCTTTATAGTGCTAGCTCACAAAGGTTAAATTACTGATGTATGCTTAATATCAATTATGTTAAAAAGCTCCAAGTAGAAAAAAAGTCCTTTGATTGGATTTTAATGTATACAATAAGAATAAATAAGACAAAAGGATAGAAGTAACAGAGAGACATCTTTTGGTTCAAAGAATATCTTTTTGATAATAGAGCTGTTCCAAGATAAAAATAGATTGACTTGGCTTATACTGGGCTTACCTTAGTCAAGGTATTCAAGAAAAGGCTATAAAAGTATTTGTTCATTAATTAGCTCTAAGGTGTAAAAACAGCAATGAGCATTTTTACTTAAATAACTAAGGAGTTCTTAATCTGTGAACCCCTAAACATGAATATAGAATTATTTTTATGTGCACATTTTTGGAGGAGGTTATTTCTTCTTTTTTTTAATCACAAGCTCTTTAACATGATAAACCAATTATAAGCTATCCATGTAAAGAGTTAACCTCTCCATGTAAAGCTTCCAACTAGGTCATTACCGCTCCACCTTAAACATGATTGTTCCACTAAGGATCAATAGACACGTGAGGAAACTTCTAATATGAAAGACAGAAATCAAAATAGACACAGAGAATAGTGACTATAATGCATGGAGAAGAAAAAAAAGTAACAACAACAAAATAACTCATTAATATACCCAGAGAACCAAGAAGATGCTTCATAAAACAATGAACTGGTATCTATATAAAAGGAACATAGAAGACAAAAAGGAGCTCTTGGAAATTAAAATTATAATGGCAGACATGAAAAATTCACAAGAAGAATTTGAAGACAAAATTGAGGAAATCTTGGGAAAGTTGAGGACAGGACAAAGAAAATAGAGGAGAAAAAAAGTGAGGATTAGTCCAGGAGATCCAACATTTGAATAAAAGGAAGACCTGGATAAAATAGAGGATGTCATCAAATAAATAATTCAAGGGAAAATTTCCAGACCCAAAGTCCATGAATTTCTAAGTAGAAAGGGCCTAACAACTAATCTATTTTTAATAAATTAAAAAATACCCATGCCAAGGTATATAAGTGTAAAATTTCAGAATAGTGGCTCAGAGAGAAGATTCTAAGTTTCCAAAAATAAAGAAAAGAGTGAGAGAAAAAAACAACCAAACAAAATCCAGACAGGTCACATAAACAAAAATGAAAACAAACAGTTCAGATACAAAAGACTGGAAATTAGAGTGGAATTGAACTCTTGAACAGTAGAATTGGGTAAACAATGGATTAATTTGTTTACTTATTATAAAGGGAAAATTGTTTCAACTCAGAATTTTATACCCAGCCAAACTATCAGTTAGATGGTAGGAGTGGTGTGGGTGGTGGGGATAGTGAGGATGGGACAGGAGCAGGAGAACAGAGACTTTTTCACATGTTCAAGATACTGTGCAAACAATGGCACATGTCTAGACAGCATATACACCAGTGCTGCTGGAGCAGTGTTCACTAGGGAAGTTCATGGTGAAAGCATCAGTAGCTAGTGTGATGTTCTCCCACTGCTCACCACACTCTGGGAAGAGCATGGTCTGACAGAGCTAGATGTCAGACTCTGGAGAAAGTACTCAGATACTTCGGCTTTGGAGTTTTTAAACTGCATACTTAGGGAAGCATCAATACGTTCTCTGTGTAATCAGAGGCAAGGATATAATGGTAATGGTACTTGGCAGAAACTTATCTCCAGCCTTCTTCTGCCAAGACATTATTGGAGATAGCACCAGCCCCTCCCCTAGAGTGATCAGGGTGCTGGGATCCAAGCCCGGAGGTTGCAGCTGTATGAAGAGGCAAGTAGTGGTGGACCTTACAGTGAGTGAAGCACCAGCCCTTCTGGAATGATTGGGGAACTGGGATCCAAATGTTGTTGATGGTTGGAATTGATTGCCAGAAGCACAAGGCACACCTTGTTTAAACTGGGCTTTGAAGGAAGTCAACACTTGCTGGGAGGTCAATTTGTAGGATATTGGTCTTGAACAAGTTATTCTTTTCCTTTCAAAGAGTTTACATCACATACACTCTTTCTGAGGAAGCTACTGGATGATGTGCTCCACCACACTGAGGGAGTAAACCAAGAAAGAGGAAGACACACAATCCAAGAAAAAGGAGAAGCAAAGATAATTACCAGGATGTCAGTGAAGGGAGATCCCCAGGATGACAGCTAGGAACACTAGAAATTTTCATATCCCACACAGAAGTTCACAGGGGTGAAAAGGAGAACAAGAATATGGATTTGGAGTTGTTGGTTTTACAATCATTTAAATACATTTCCCTGTCTGGAGTCACTAGCCATAATTTTTCCTCTTTCAGCTCTTAAATCACAGATATGGAACGAAGAGGGAAAAAGCAAAGTTAAATACAAATCCAGCCATGCGTCAGGAGGCTCCTTCCTTGGTCCCCAAAGTTCTTAGAGCCAGTCCTGATTCCTGGCTCCCTTGGCAACCCCACTCCCTGAGAGGAGCCAAGTATCCTTTGCAGTTAACTTTCCAAGGAAATTTGGGGAAAATCACATCAGCAGAAGGGCCAGATTAGATCATGTAAAACAGCTGCCTCTCTACACCTTCAGATCAACTCCTTTGTGGAGTAAAGGTGTGCAACCTTTTGCATACACAAAAATAATCTGGAGAAATTGAAAAAAAATACATCTATTTTCCTGGTTTCAATGGAAAAAGGTCTGATTCAGTGGGTCTGAGTTGAAGCCCATTTGTTTGCACTTTAAACACACAGGTGGTTGAATTACAAACCCACCTTAAAGAAAACTTGTTCTAGAGACTAGGCTCTCAAGATCCAGACGATCCACTTACGATGGAATCCCATGAGCATGCTCCCTTGTCATTAACCCCAGCAGCATGGAATCTGCTCTCAGTGAATGAGTTGGACTTTCTTTAAAGATAATATGAAGTGCTCCTAGTTTGGGAATGAACTTGTAAGGAAGAAAATCATCTCACAGGCCTGCTGAGGACTGTTTTGTATTCCAAGGGGAAGCTTCAACAATATGCAATTAGTATATAGATAATTTAGTAACATAAAAGTGACTAAGCAGAATTACAAGTAGGATTCCAAGGAGAAATAATCTTGCTTTTTATCCAAGTATCTGTATAATACTTATTTGGTTTCAACAGAGGGCTCAATTCTCTCTGATCAAAATCGTAATCCTCCAAGACCAATTTTTTTCATGAAGCCATCACCACCATCAGTACTGCTACTACCCTCCCAAGTGCCCCCCAGACATCATTCTCCCTTGGAAAGGTTCAAGGTGAATCAGTGAAAACACTTATTTTCAGCTTTATATATGTGTTTGTCTCTCTAACCAGATTATAGACCCCATAGGAGTAAAAAAAAATATTTTTAATCTTTATATCAACTTGATGTGTGATGACCAAGAAGGTGATATATCACTATTGACTCAGTTAAATTATATACTTTTCCCAAGCATTCAACTTCATAAAATACAGCAAATATAATTCATAGTATTTTAAATGTTTTATAATATTTTATGGATGTTACAGAAAAACCCAAAAGAACTTTTTGGCCAGTCCAATAATATTAATACTTTTCTAGTTAATAGTCATAAATTATGAAAACAGTGGAAGTTTTTTTTAAACAAGAAGATAGTTTCATAATGAAAATGAATTTTAGAATACTACTTCCAGAAATTTAACTGGATAATATCTACCCTTTCACTTTGAAACAATGATAATAATGAATCACTTCCCAATTTTTATTATGCCCCTAGAATCCACTTTTAATAATATAGTAATTAAAATGATATTATGTGCTAATGATACTATACACCTAAGGTGAAACTGGGAGCTGAGGAAATTAGATAATTCATGCTTCCAAAACTTTTCTTTAACTCCAAATATAGGGCTCTTAGGTGAAAGGTGTCCTTTATTTTCTTAGGCCTCAATTATCCACTTTTCTGCATTGACAACTCCAAAAGATCATAGTTTGCCATATAATAGTCAATTCTCAATATTTATGCACATCAGACTGCCTTACACATTACTTCGGAGCCTCTCAGACTCACCCGCATGGGCTTCAACTGGCTACATTCAGGTGCATCTTGACAGTCCCTGCGTCTCCTCCTACCCAGCACATCTCTATCAAGGGAGTAGACATGGAACTGCTCAGTGCCTATGCAGGTGTGACCTACAAGTGCAGGGCAGTTAGTGCCCCGTAGGACAATCTCTGACCAATGGGGTTGGGAGCCAAAGCATAAATTCTTTTCCTGTCTTTCCCTCGAATGGAGGGTTCTGAAATACCATCTGAAATTCCATGGCTGGTTATTTGGTCCTGGAGTATCAAGTTCCCAGTTGCTTCTGTGATGTGTCTTTGTATTGTCATTCCTTCCTCCTTCCCTTCCTCCCTCCCCCCCTCCCTCTCTCCCTCTCACCCCCTGTCCTTGGTACTCACACATACATGCTCTGTGTTCTGAGGAACCTAAACAATGATGTGAAATTTGAGAGAAGCAGTGGGGAGATGACACAAAACTGCGGGGGTTCTAAAGTTTGATCTTTGAGATGCAGTCAGTGATATTTTTCTTAGGCTAATTTAAAAATATACTTGTATTACTTAGTCACACTTGCTTGGTGAACGAAAGAAAAAGCCATGTTGGATTAAAACTTTGTCCCAGACCATCCACAAAGTGGATAATCCACATTCAGATAATCTATGAATGACCATATTCACACTAACACTAACGGAGCTGCTACCCAGAAAAACAAATATATAAGACGGTAATGCAAGACCATGAACAAGGGACACGATCAAATCACTCACAAGTATTTTAGTATGACTCCCTAATCCAATAAGTGAGTACAGTACTTAGAAAAAACTACAAGGCCACTAGGACACCTAACAGAATAAGCAAGAATGAATAACAGTATAAAGCTTGATTGTCTTAAAAATGTTCCCTTACAGTTTGGATCTATACATTGCATTTGGTATGTCTCAGGTTTCTCTTAATCTATGTCAACCCCTCTCCTCTTGTAAATGCCACTATTTGTTCAAGAAACACAATCATTTGTCCTGTAGAATGTCTGAATATGTGTGCCATTGTCCTTCAAAATAAAATGGAACTACAAGAGAAAGTTCTCTCAAGTATTGTCAAAGGGCATTTCCCCCCCCATAAAGATTCTATACACCTTATTCCTCTGGGGATTAGTAGTCCTACTCAATACAAGAGGTCAGTGATGAAATGTGTATTTTCCCATTACTGGGAAATAATGGGAATTTGAACTCAACCTTGACAGCTTTACATTTATACATTTTTAATAATTTTTCTGCTCATATTTTAAGTGGAGAACCAAAATTTTTTCACCAACAATGCAGTGATTTTTGTAGCTGTCACCAGAACCCTATAAGCCTAGACTTATGATGGATCCTAGAGGTCATCTATTCTAACACTTAGGCTTTACAGATGAATAAATGTGGGCTCAGAGATGCCAACTGACTGCACATCAACATCACTCAGCAGGTTAAGGGCACTGGACCCAGAATCCTAGACTCCTGATTACTCAGTCCTGTGCCCATTCTAGTGGCCACTCTACTCACCCACTGGTTGCAGCCTTACTTGGCCAAGGCTGGCAACACTTCTGAAGCTGGGATGACTGTCTTTATTTTGCCCAAGACCATTCTGCATATAGTAAGTGCATTTGTATCATTTTTTTAGATTCCACAAATAAGTGATATATGATATTTGTCTTAGTCTCACCTTCTTCACTTAGTATGATAATCCCTAGTTCCATCCATGTTGCTGCAAATGGCATTATTTCATTCTTTTTTATGGCTGAGTAATATTCCATTGTATATATGTACCACATCTTCTTTATCCATTCATCTGTCGATGGACATTTAGGTTGCTTCCATGTCTTAGCTATTGTAAATAGTGGTGCTATGAATCTTGGGGTGCATGTATCTTTTCTAATTAGAGTTTTCATCTTTTTGGTTATATGCCCAGGAGTGGGATTGCTGAATCATGTGGTAACTCTATTTTTAGTTTCTTAAGGAACCACCATACTGTTCTACATGCTAGCTGCACCAATTTACATTCCCACCAACAGAGTAGGAGGGTTCCCTTTTCTCCACACCCTCTCCAGCATTTGTTATTTGTAGACTTTTTTTCTTTTTAACATCTTTATTGGAGTATAATTGCTTTACAATGGTGTGTTAGTTTCTGCTTTATAACAAAGTGAATCAGCTATACATATACATATATCCCCATATCTCTTCGCTCTTGCGTCCCCCTCCCACCCTACGTTTTCCTCTAAGAGTTTGATAGTGTCTGGTCTTACATTTAGGTCTTTAATCCATTTTGAGTTTATTTTTGTGTATGCTGTTAAGGAGTGTCCTAATTTCATTCTTTTACATGTAGCTGTCCAGTTTTCCCAGCACCACTTATTGAAGGGGCTGTCTTTTCTCCCTTGTATATTCTTGCCTCCTTTATGGCCATATGTGTATGAGTTTATCTCTGGGCTTTCTATCCTGTTCCATTGATATATATTTCTGTTTTTGTGCCAGTACCATACTGTCTTGATTATTGTAGCTTTGTAGTATAGTCTGAAGTCATGGAGCCTGATTCCTCCAGCTCCCTTTTTCTTTCTCAAGATTACATGTGTGAGGTGATACCTCATTGTAGTTTTGATTTCATTCTTAAGATGTTAAGCATGACTTGTGGGTTCAATTCACAGATATGCTGAACTAATACTAAAATGTATCTGAAAGGTTGCTGAATTCCTGGAACACTGACTTTTGCTATGGGCAGTACATTGCTCTTTTCATTATTATTTCAAAATATAGGCCATGAACTCAGTTATTCTACCATGCCAACTTTCGTCATTAACAGTTAATATTTCTGAAGATTCACACAATTAAGAGAGAAAGATTGGAGTAAGAACTACATGAAACATAAGTAATGGTAAGTAATGGTAAAGATGATTTAATGAATAAAATAACCTGGACTTACAGTAAGGGTATTCTCCATTTTTATAGGAATCGATTATAAATTAAAGCCTCTGTCAGTAAACATTAGGCTTCTTGCTAATTACTTGAAGTAAATTAACAAATACGTCCATTGGAAAACAGCATCAGCTGAGTCCTAGTCTGAAGGCTAAGTCTGTATCAAGTCTGTTGCTGTTAGTAGTAAGAGTTTTATTACCCTGCTATCTATGGCCTTTTGTTCCTGGAAGGGCTGTGTTTGGGTTCAGCCTTCCGTGGGGAATAACTCTAAGGAGCGTCTGAGGTACTAGAGAGTATCCCCATTCAAAATCTAGCTCTTCCACTGACTGATTGTATGGTATGGGACAAAAGTTTTGAAACTTTTTCAGGCCCTAGTTACCTCATCCAGAAATGAATTTTTTGGAGAATCAAATGAAATAATGATTGTAAAGCTCTTAGCACAATATCTGGCATACAGGAAATACTCCATTACAATGAACTCTTCTTATTATCATCTTCTACCATGCACGAGACCTTTCTGTTTATTCAATTACAATATCACAATGGCCCATTCAGGGGAAGGCTGAACAACACTTCATTTTGACAAGGTAAGATGAGAGATGAGATGCATCAAAAATAAGTACTAAGTGATGTAAGTTCATTTTTTCCCATAGGATCGTAGAATTGAAAAGGGGCTCTGCTGATTAAGAGGAAATATTCAAAATGATCATGAAGGTGTTTTTTTATTTTATAGAGGAAAAACCCCTCAGTATCTACTACTTAAAAAATGTTAGCAAAACCTATAATCCCTACAATCATCAAAATTAGTGGGGCTATTGATTTATTTAGCTTGATTTCTCAGTTTGGATTAATTGGTTGGTGAGAGTGTATTGAAAGGAAATTAATCGCTTGATAAGAACAGTGCTAATGTTAATGGATAAATGATTACACACACACTCTTATCCATTAAGGGAAGCTGGAGAAACCTGGGTAGAAGTATATTTTTTGAGGGTTGGGGAGAGGCAGCACTTACTTGAAGCAACCCAGAGAATCTAATTATAGCAGAAAGAAGAGGAAGGGAAAAGAAAAAGGGAATGAACAGTCAGTGGTGATGAGTGGGGTGTGGATGGGGGGTGGTCATGCAGCCTGACCATTTATTACATGAAATATTGGACTGGGCTGAGGTTGGGTAACTTTGGACACTGTGAAGGCCCTATCCTTACTCTCTGAAACTTGGGGTAATCTTTCTTTAGACATTACCATTAATTATTTAGACTCAGAAGCCTGCAAAAACACCTTGATTCATTGGCAAGGTGACAAGCATATGGTGTGTTTTGCAAAGCCCTAGCTTTCTGTTGAGATGAAGCTAACATTAATTTCTTACAAATTCTACAGGGACTTTGCAAGCCAGCCGTGTTAACATCGTTTGACATCGAAGTTGGAGAGCTGGGAGGAGTTTTGAAAAATAGGTTAGATCCAAAGTAGTAGCTTTATTCAGGCTGGTGACAAGGAAGCTTCTGAGGCACCATAGATTTCCTGCAAAGAGCGACAGAGCATCGGATAGCTCTGCAGCTTGATTGATAATAGAAGTGGCAGGTCTATTTAGTGGGTCCTACAGGATGGGGCTTAGAATCTGGTGTTTCCTGCAGTGCTTGGCACTCCAGCAACCCTCAGGCAAGAGTCCCAATTCAGACTCACCAAGCATGTGGTGCAGATCACCATCAGGGCTGCCCTCTGGTTGAGTGAGGCAAGCAGCCCACCAATATGCAAGCTGTTAGAGGGCATCCCCCAGGGACATGAAAGAGGAGGGAGAGAATGAAAGGGGGGTGTGGTTATATGAAGTGAAAGATGTACAAAGGACCCCTCATGGTCTGCAGATACTTATTGTTTGGACTGCTTCTGACAGGGCTTCAGATTTAAGCTGCAAAGCTTCCCTTGTTCTAAGGATAGATGTGTTCCATCTTCCATCCTGCAGTGGACTCTTAATGACTCCAGGGGCACATAGTTCATTTCTCGCCCTCTATCTTCTCTGTCATCTTTGGACCTCCTCACACCTCCATCAGAAAGGCGAGGTAATGTTTGAATTTCATTTATTGTATGAGTTTATAGAATGCATTTTCACAAGGATTCTGTCTCATGGCAACAAGGTTTAGCAATCAAGGCATAAATAGAGCTTTTCTTAGAACTACCAGAAAAAAGCCTGTGATGATACAAAGACAGCAAATGAAAATATGAACTGTTTGTATTAAGGGAGAGAGTGTGCACGGATACAGAGTAAACAGGATTTAGATAAAAACACTTCTAAAGAATCTGAGGTGTCTACCATGGGCCGACACGGCCAGTTCTGGATTGTTCATAGACAACGTGATCTCTTCAGCCCAGGAATAAAAACTCTACTTTGAGACAGGGTCATCTGGTCTATTTCAACATGCTTTAGGCAAATCCATTCATAAATTATGTCAGAGATACAAGCATTGGCCATATTTTTAAAAGACCTCTTTGTCTCAAAACCTCTTATATCCATTCAAAACTTTTTGGTTACAAGAACACCATTTTCCTTCTGTTCCCAGAGAAAATAAATTATAAAGAATATCAACCATTTTTTTCCCCACAGTAAAGCCTCTTATATATTGTGGCCAGTAATCACTCTTCCACCTTCCCCAAGCTGTACAATCCCAGTTTTGTTAATATTTCCCCATGGGTGCATTTTCCAAGCATCTAGTCACCTGTTAAGCACTCCCACTAGTAGACTTTCCCCATATTTCACTCCCATTCATGTTGAAGGTCTTATATCTAGACTGGGGGATTCTAGGAAAGTGCTAATAACTACCAAGAGCGGTTTGTGACTTCAGTTTTGCTCATTTGTGCTTTATCTCTCCCGATAAATGATCATAGAATCATTGCATCATCTTCTTGGTACTCCCCCAGGTTCAAACCCACATCCTTTTCACACATGGGCATTGCTTTCCAGATGTCTGAACCTCTTCTTCATAAACACAGTGCTCACCGTCATGGGAATAGTATTTCATGGTTCCTCTTGAGACCTTGACACATCCATCTAACAGGTTTGGAGCCCAGAAAAGAGGGTGCAAAGGGCTACTCCAGGTCAATTATAGACCAGTTCCTCTCCTATGCCTTGTGTGTGCTGGTTCTTTGTCTTGGTGTTTTGTCCACAGTGCTTTCTTCTCAATGGAAATCTTCTCCTCTTCCTTGGGGACCCAACTCAGACATTATCTCATTAAAACCCTGTGATGGATGACATGCGCCTCTCCACTTTGTATGCCTGCAGACGCCCTTAATATCCAATCTGCAAGTGGAGGTCGAAGAGACCCAAGCAGGGACTTTATTAAATTTTTTATATTCCCAGAAGTTAACAGAATACTTGGCACACAGTAGATGTTGTGTTTCCTGAATTAATTAATTAATCAATTAATTAAATACTGGCATTTGGAGAGAAGGCAGAATTGAAAGTCACTAGCCTAGAGCTATTATGCCACAAGAGTGGCTCAGCGGAAGAGAGGCACGAGAAAGAGAAAATGGTCAAGAATCCAGCCACAGCAAACCCTCAGTTGTGTGTGTGTGTGTGTGTGTGTGTAGATGAGCTAACAAAGAGTGCTTGGGGAAGCACCACAATACTGTTATTTTATAGATGTGAAGAAATAGAGTTTCAAGAAGAAACATTAAAAAAAAAACCTCTCGTAACAGGGCTCTGCTGTTTGAGCCCCTGCCCACCTCTACAACTCCAAGATGTGCCTGTCTCCCTCACTGAAGGCTTTCTTTCACCTCCAGAAGCATCAGAGCTCTCTCCTGCCTCACACACCTGCCACTCATAGTCCCTCTGCTTGGAGCGCCCTTCACTCCTGCTTCTCCCAGAGACCCTATCTCTGTCTTCACTGCAATGTCCCCCTTCAGAGGCCCTCCTCACCACTCTTCCCAATGCAGGCTCCCATTTTACTCTCCTTTTCAGCCTCCTGCTTATTCCCTTCACAGAACTGATCAGATTTTTAATTGCTGGATGCACGCATGCACATATTTTTCATTTGTCACTAGAATATGAACCCCATGAAGGATGACACTTAATGAGAGAAGATAGAAAATAAAAATAGAATAAGGCAGACTTGGATCTACTTCCCTGCCAGAGCTGTGTACTTATTGGCAAGAGGATATTCTTCTGCTCACTTCAACAGTCACTCCTGCCTGTCCCCCACCCCGCCACAGGGCTGGGAACTAGACACTACCTCTTGCCCCTTATCACTGAATTTCATGGGACACCCTCACCACTTCCCTGCTAGGATACGGCTCCTCCAAATCCATTTTAAACAGAGATGAAGTCTCCTTTTACTTCCTGTTCTTGCCTTTTCAATAAAGCTAAGCTGTAGGGCAAAGATTTCAAGGAAGGTTCTGGCCCCGGCAGATCCCTGCATGGAGGGGCACTACGGGGTGGCTTCATTGCTGTTCTAGGCTCTGGAAATGGAATAGCGGGTCACATCGTCTCCCTGCGGGGGGCATGTAAAACTCTCTGCAAACAGTCCCAGCGTGCTTATAAAACCTCAGGTCACTGACGATTGCAGTGCTCATTTGCTGTGGCCAATTTAGCACTAATAAGCTGTAACGGGGCTTCAGGGATTTGTTTCCATGGCATGTAAACTCCCTTTAGAAACACAGTCCCCCAAAAGAAACCTAATAGGTTTCTTGTTTCCTTCTCTATTTTTGTAAGCTGACTTGTAGCCCGTTTTGGAAGCATTTCCCCATTAGTGGAATCACCACTTCTATCTTCGTCAGAGTCTGTGCTCCACCGGGGGGCAGCCCACCTGCCATCGGACCTGTGGGGATAGTGGGCAGAGAAGCACCAGAGCCCCAGGTTTCTCATCTGGGGAAGTCTGAAGCTGTCTGAGGCTGTCTGCGGGGCTGCCCTCGGAGAGGCCTAGCTGAGTGAGGTACACCCATTACCTCACAGGTGGCTGACAGACTCCCCCCGAACCCCTCTCCTGGGAAGGAGCCCTCTTGGAAGCTCTGGATCATTCCTGTGGCCTCAAGTCAGAAGAAGTCACTCCACTTTGGACTCGATTGCCTGTGACTTGGAGGCAGGCACCAGGCCCACAGAGCGTTCGGCTCACTTCTCCCTCATGGTAGGAGAGCTGATCACCAGGCCTCACGGCTTCCATAGATTTGGAACAAAACGGAAAAGGGGCTCTTTCCCTTCAAGCATGAGTGTACCTCTCTCCCAACAGACAATTCACGTGGATCTCAGAGACCTCATAGATTTATTGTGATTGCCAGCTTCAAACTCCTCTGTAAACGCTGACAATTCAGATTTATCCAAAATAAGAAGTCATGGTGTTCCTTCTAGCCTCCTTGAGGCCTGGGGATGCTGAAAGAAAAGCACCCTGGTTCCAACCAAAGCAGCATTCCACCAGAAATCTGGCAGGTGCACGGCCTTGCCATCCCCACGGACTGAGTATGGAGCGCAGTCGCCGAATTGTTTGTGATCTGCCAAACTCCGTTAGGAGTTTGCTTGTAGCTCGGAAGTCCTGCCAAAAACTTCTCACTAGTTCTGGGCAGACACCCGGAGACACCTCCGGGGCCAACTTTCTTTCGTTACATTCAGCTAAGATGCAAGCTGTCCTGAGAGAGCCAGAGTGACTAGGGAAGTCAGGAGGCGGTGGGGCGGGGTGACCACGAGATAAGTTGCAGCTGAGAGCCCAGCTCCACTTTCCCAGCTCCTCTGGCAGAAAACCACCGCCTTGCAGCCCGTAGTCCGTTACCCAAGAAGGGCAGCTGACAGACCCAGGGTTCAGGCCAGCCACTCAGAAGCCAGGAGCTGTGAGGACAGTGGCCAGTCACCATAGGAGCAGAAATCTGCCCCTCATGGGTGATGCTCTTCCTCTGGAGTAGGAGACTGCCATGAGATGGATCTCTGCAATTTTCCTCTGAGAAGGAAGGTTTCATTGTGTGTGTGTGTGTGTGTGTGTGTGTGTGTGTGAGAGAGAGAGAGAGAGAGAGAGAGAGAGGGAGGGAGGGAGAGAGAGCAAGTTGGAGTGTGGGTTACTGCTATTTTTAATCCAGCCATTTCCCAACCCCCTACATTTGATGTAAAATACATAACCTACACTGGAATCAAGTTATTGGCAGTGAACTGACCCTGCCACGTGCTTGCCTGTGTCTGGCCCACGTATCAGGCCCCCTCTCATTGCTCACAGTTCTGATCCTCACCCATTGGACAAAACCCCATGCTTTCCAAGGCACAAGCTGCCTCCTTCTTCCCTAATGAATGATAGCATGTACCGTATCCATTTATGCCCATCAAGGCCACAGCTCACGTCCTGGCTGCTGCTGAATAGGAGCTGGCGAATAAGACAAACACCTGGTGGCCAGAGCACCCTTGCTGCGATGTTCTCTCTGTGACCCAGCTGGGAGGCAGGCACTAGATTGTTCCTGGGTGAGTGGAGAGATCCCTGCACAGAGGAGAGGCCAAGTCCTCCCTAGGGGTTCAGGAAATGTGCAGGCTCTCTCCCTCTGATCTCCAGTTGCCAGACCAAGTCTACAGGCAGTGTGGTCTCATGTGAGGAAACAAGTCCTCCTGGGCAGGAAGTTAGGATGTTAGTAATTCCTTGGCTATTGGCTAGCAGTGTCAGCCAGGTAAATTATTTTCCACCTTTATGTTTCAATTTTCTCCGATTTACTCTATTCCATCTCCACTCACCCCTGAAAAATGGTGGCAGCAAACACTTCCTTATAAGAATGTGGTGAGAATGGATTATATGGTTGGTGCACTTGGAATTTTGTAAAGGAAATGGGCTACAAATACAGATCTCATCATAGGTAAATTCTGCTGAGAGGTGATGAACTTGGTGATGGTTATGGAATGCTTATGAGGTGAGGCTTGGCTTCATTAAGGACCACAGTTTTGGATGTTCTCATTGGACATCTCTTTAAGGAAGGCCATTGGCCAGAAGACAAGAGCTCAAGGGTAAAGTGTTGGCAGCACAACACATGGAAACACTGAAAAACTGAGGGTGTTTATTCTGCAGGAAACTGGAAGGACCCGTTTTTAAGCACTTGAAGGGTTGCCACTTAGGAAGATTAGAGTTGTTCTGAGTAATCCTTGATAGGCGAAAGCTGAAAGGAGCCAAAATTTGAAAAAACCTAAAGGAAGATATTTCTAACAATTAGAATTGTCTGATTGTCCAATTCAGTTTGGGACAAATATGAACTGAGCGCTGATAACTAAAACCTTGAGAATCTCTGATTCACAATTCTGTGATTTTCTTGTGTTAAGTCTGCATCTCCTAATAATTATATATAAATTACCACCTGTCTAACAAGTACTCTCCATCTTTATACCTCAGACAAACTTGCTGGCATACCCTGTGGGGCAGTTTAATCATTCTCAACTCTCTGTCTTTGTTTTTTCCTCTACACCAGGAATGCCTGTGCCCCCTTTGAAGGTGATATTCCGATTCTGCTTTAAAACCTTGCTTGAACCCCTATAATGTTTCACTTGCTCAATTTCTCTCAGCCTCCTCCATACCCATTCAGTTTAGTGTTGTATGTACCTAGTTGCCACATCATTATTTTTACTGGTTGGCTCTATTTATTCTGTTGAGTGCTCTGGTGGATATGACATCTCCTGCCCATCCCAATCTCCACCGCCACTACTAAATGGAGAGGGTCATCCATGAGATGTGGCCTGGGGTAAATTCTACAAACCCCCTGACATCTACTGATATAGAATCTTCAGCTTTCTAGCCATCAAGGCCATTGCAAGATTTTTAGCTTCCACAAACTTCACAGAGGAAGGTAGCAATACTGAGACCCTGTGCTGGATTTTACCAGTTTTGATGAGTAAGTAAAACTATAGCCTATTTAGACATTGTTGCAATTTAGAATGTTGGCCAAATAAGCTGATAAATTTGTATAATAAATTTACTATGCAAATAATAGAATTGTGTGTGAATAAGTGATTGATGTTCTGATTTTATCTGTTTAGATCATTCTTTCAACAAATATTTACTGAGTGTCTCTTATGTCCAATGATCTGGGGTAGATTCAAAACACCATAAGATATGGCAGCTGCCCAGAAGAAGCATTTGTGATCTTACACACTCCTGGGATTATTTTGAAGGTGAGATGACATAATAGATATGAAAACATTTTTTAAACTGTGAAGTATTGTATATTTGTAACTAAAAAAAAAATCAAAATTACAAGGTGTGGCATTTGTAATGTTTCTGTTTCATTTTAAGTGATCTTAAGTCTATTCACACATATTTATTGTATATACTGCAAGCAGGTCAGACTTTTTGAGGGTTGGGACTCCCCTTTTTCCTTTCCCAATATCACCAGACCATCCAGAGCATTTAACTCACATCTGAGTCTCTGAGACAATCATGTCTCTCCCACTAGCCACCCCTTCACTGCTCACGCGGGTGCAGGCTCAGGTCCCTTTCTGCCTGCTCTGATCATCGTTTTAGACTGCTTCTGTCATTAGAATGTGACAGGAGATGGCATCCTCCTGTCCCTCTTCTACACACTGCATCCCCCACTTCTCTAGCAGGAAGGTATGTAGCTGGCTCTCTCCACACAGACTCTCTGTGAAGAAAACGCTGTAAGCGGAACGTTGATCAGATTGCTGTGATGTATGGACAATATAGAATAATAATGTTAAAAAGAAGTGTTACTATACAATGTTATGCTGTTTGAACTATAATGATGCAGTCTTCAATTTAGAAGTCAGGACTGGGGTTGGTAAAGAATTCAGTTTGTCCTTGAGTGACCTCTACTGGTGATTCTAGGATGAAGTTGCATTTAAACCTTTGGATTAAAAAAAGAACGCTAGGGGATTCTGAAATGATGGCCAAGGACGTAGTGGGAGGAATCCTCAAACACCCATGTTCTCTCGGGGCGAACTCGTTTGGCCCTCAGTGTGTGTGCTACGGCCCCATGCAAATCATTTACTCCTCACGAAGCTCTGAGCGGCATTATTATGAACATCTTACAGAGCAGGAAAGTGACTGTCAGAGAGGTTAAACAATTTACCTGGGTCACACAGCTAGTAAGTAGTAGAAGCAGGATTCCAGCTCAGGGCCAGCTGGTCCACAGCCTAAGCTTCCGCTCTGCTGGGCTCTCCCCACCTTTCTCCAGGAGCCGCTCCACGGCCCCAGAGAGATGCAGGGGTGGTAAATAAGGATGCACAATTAGGCCCTTACATGAGGGCTGCTTGGGTAAAACAGTTTCTACATAGAACTGAGATGTTAAATAAAAATCTGTTCTTCGCTTCCTTTTAAGTGTGGCCTGGGAGCTTAGGCCTCATGTTTGCTAATTTGTAAACAGTTCTTCTCCTAATTTAGGTCAGGGATTTGGGTTTCATTTCCATGGTCAATTTGGGTCAAAGTTTTGGCAGTTCATCTTAGTTGTCTTGTGGGTATGGAAATGTATTTTCCATATTTTCATGTTTTAGGGTTAATATCATAAAAGCAAACACGCAGCTGATTTTCTGGGCACAAAAACATTTAGCACCTTGTCCCTGCCCATCAGGGGTTTACAGCTAGCTAAGCGAAGCCAAGTTGTAAACAGGGTGAAAAGGAAGAGCCGCCAACACTGACACTTTCCAGGTGTGGAGGGGTGGTAGGGAAGAGGGGGGAGATAAACTCTCAGAAACGGTGCAACCTGAGCCTTCAATAAAGGTGGGCCTTAAAAAGCAAAGAGAGGTGGACCGTGCAGGTGGACGAAGGGGATGAAATACTTAGAGACAGGATGCAGGTGGCTTGTTTGGGGGCTGGAAGGAGGCCCCACGATTGGGGTGGAAGGTTGAGGTGGAGGTCACTGAGGCTGGAGGGAGAGACTGAGGCCAGACGGTCGGAGGTGAACCCGGTGAGGAGATTATCTCACTGAGAGGGTGGAGGGGCCTTCTTTTTTCACGCCTTTAAAGAAAAGTATAGAAGCTTTCTTTTGGGGACAGGAGCCGGATCTGACAATGTCTTGGGGTCCTTGCCAACCCCATGAATGTTCATTCAGATGTTTGAAAAGATGTTAAGAACTACCAGTTTTGGTACTACCTCCCAATTTTGATTGCTACTATGTTCCAGATACTAAACACCTAACAGGCATTATCTCATTTTACCCTCCAATTATCCCGTTAAGGAGATACTATTCTTACCTCATCTTACAGGTGAGGAACTTTAATGCCCTGGAACACACGCATGTGCACTAACCATATGTGTGTCTAAGTTGCAAGTTGAAAATGTGGGAGTTCAGCTTCCCTTCATGCCATACCCCTCTGAACTTTACAATGGGTCGTTTACTCTTCAGATATCTAGAAAAGCATCATCTCCAATGTGGAAGGAATCTCTCTTTTCTCTGTAGGGACAACAGTACAGGAAAAGGGTAAAGTGTCACACTGAGTACTCTTAGGACCCTTAGGTAAACTGAACAAGTTTTTTCCCAAAGATAAAAGTGCAGTTGGAAAGAGTTCACCCTTGAAAAGGAATTTATGACTGTCATTCTGAAAATGTCCAGATGGTGGCGCTACTACCTCAGTGATTCCACACCCTTTTCTATTCGTTTTAGATGGGTTTGGATGAAATGAACGTTCAGGAAACCTTAATATTCACATATTTTCTAATCTGTGATTTTATCAGGATCCATGATTTTTCAGGACTAGATTTCATGAAGTAGTACAAATCAGGATAAATCGGGAACTTTAAAAAAAATTAAACTCCTGTTTTCTACAACATTCAGCTAATTGTTCAGAACTGCTGTGAATGTTACAAATGTTACAAATGAAAAACCTATCACAGCGCTCGTGAATTTTCTCTTATTGGAAATGGAGTGCCATATAGAACAAAATTATGTTATAACATAATAAACAATACCAAACAAATATCTTACAAATTAAAGAGAGAAGGATATTAACCCCGCAGCCTAAATATGAAACAAGTTCTAATGTTTTAAAGTTAAGTGAAAACTTTTCTTGACAAAATGAATACGTTCTCTTCAGATATACAGCCACTGACATCACCAAGAGATTTTTCTCTTTGATTTTAGCCTTATCTTCCCCCCAACCCCAAAGCCTTTGAAATGGCTATTTTGTATTTGTTGTATTAGTGAAATGGCCTGATTTTGGCCCCTGTACGCATTTTGAGGCCAAATGGTTAAATGTTTGATGTTTTTGTACCACCCCCTTCTGAGGACTGTGTCTCTCCTTTGTTTTATTAGCAATGCTAAAGTCAGCATACCCACAGCCCTGGTGAAGGAAAATTGGATTATTTATTCTCCTGGAAGTAGCATTAAAGCATTACTTTCCTTCCCAAACAATGTTTTCTAAACATTCTCTCTGATTACACAAAATTTTTAGTCTGTCCAGCTAAACCATATATTTTAAGAGACATTTTCAAACAAGTACGTTCAGGAACTCAAGTGTTCAGGGACAAAATACAACCCTCTGTGCAGTGCCTAGAAGTTAAGTTGCCTCCTAATAAATATACAGCGTGTGTAACTGCAAGCTTGGGAGGTCTGTTCGTGGGAGTTAACAGCATAAATTCCAAGGGAATTCAGAGAACAGACACTTGAAATAACACCAGTAAAGTCACACTAACTGCGGCATATTCAGCACAGCCTGTTTAATATGGTGTGATTTTTATTAGGTAACGTGTGGTACTTTAAGCCAGAAAACAAAAACAACTAAATAGGCAAAACTTGGGATAATCCCTTTCTAATCGGTTAGAAGCAAAGCTAAGAAAATCACTCATCTGAACCAGGTAACAAAGAGATTTTGTGTAGGGTTTTCCTCGCTGTGCTCTGCGGTCAGATAACTGATATCAGCAGTCAGGTTTCTAGACTTCCTCACCTATGGCTTTTAGCTGTCGTGCTGTCTCTTCAGAGTCATGATAATGGCAGCTGATGCTAGCAGGACATTTGCTCTCTTTGCCGGCATCCCCCAGTGGCACCCTGGGAGTGGTTTGTGTTTCTTGGTGAAGGCTATCTCTATTTACCCATGTCGTGGGTCAGCAGAAGAAAACCCAATGCATTAAAATGTCATGGGGCCATCGCCCTCTGTGACTAGCCGGTCTGGGGTTCTGCAGTGGATCTTGTTCAAATCAGGAGTTCAGCAGCTGCTAGGCTTTTAGTGGAAATGAAGGTGGACTTGGTGGGTTATTTTGTATTCACTGTATCAGGAAAAAATTAAACACAGGAGCATGGCTTTATCAACTAAGCAGAGAAATCCAAAGTGGGTCTACGAGGAATGTGTACAAATATTCCCCTCCTTTTTTACGTTCTCTCTCCATGCCAGTCCCCTTCATTAAAAGTGACTAGGTATCCTGAAAAATGCCTTTTATTTATCAGTGAGTATGTGAAAAATTTCCACCATTAATATTCTGCATCACAACCATTTAGTCCAATGTCCTTTCTGGAATAAACCCTTGCAAACTTACCTCCCACAAAGAATATAAACGTAGGACATGGAGATTTGAACAAAAAATATAAATAGTTAACTGATTCAATTATTGAAGGAGACCCCTATTTAATAATGAAGGAGACTTAAGAAATATATATTTGTAGACATTTTGAAAGAAGCAAAATACAGAATTTCGTATTCTAGAAAATTTTTTTTTTTTCCTTTTGGGAAAGTACTTTTTAGTAGACAGAAAAGCACTATTTACTTTTCTAGCATCCAGTTAATGTGCATTATGCATAAGTGGAAAGAAGTAATTATTAATGATTCCATTGTGAATGGCCAGGGTGGTAGCCACTTTTATTCTTAACTATTGAATGGAATTCACCATTAGTGAGGTCATTATTTTTCAAAGTAATCATAATAACCTGGAATAATTGCTTAATATTACTTAACTAAAAATGCAACAGTGAATTAACTACTTATTATCAAAGATATCCACCATCCCAAAGCATAAATTAGTGGTGTCTCAAGCTTTTTCTCTGTTGCACGCCCTTAAAGTTTTTTTTTTCTCTTGCAGCTTTCACTAAACAACTAGGGATGGTCATCAGACAATAAATTCTCTTTGATATCCCTTCCAATTTCCTTCAAGATGGAGTGCAGCTTGCCCTTGAGAAATTTAAAACATTTTTGTTTGTTGTGGTTTAAATTGCCTCCTGACTTTTTTTCCTGGGTAGCTATAGCCAATAACAGTAAGAAAAAATGAGATAGTTCCAGAGAATATACAATTCAAAAATATATTTTCACCACCCTAATTCCCTTTTGAAATAATGTTTCTGTTAGTGATTAAATAAGGAGTTTGAGTGGGTGTCTTAGTGTCTATAAATAAACTTGAGAACATGCATTATAAAGAGCCATATTTTTACTATCTCATCTCCACTAAACAAAACAATATTTTCTGGCACCTGTACACTCAATGTTGCATGTAGTTCTTATTATGGAATTTCCTTTCTCCTTTTGAGATTGCAGATAATTACTGAGTGTGATAGAAACTTTATAGCCATTAAAAATAGAACAGAAAAATGTTACCAGACGGCAAGTTGTTCAAAATAAATATGAAATAGGACTTGAGTCCTATTTGAAACACTCGTTGGCTCTGCTAGCTTCCAAAAGCATGTAGGTTTCATTGCTTGCCTCTTGATTCTTTAAGAAAAAAAAATTTTTAAGAGCTTAGGAAAATGTTTACCAAATCATTGCTTTAATTTTAATTTGGTATAAAATCTGGCTATATGCAATTGCTGTTTTTTGTTTAAAATGGCTGAATATTAGAATTTTCAAATAGCTTAACCTAAAATTGTCCTTTTCCAATCAGCTTTGGCAGTGCTACATTGAGATTCACGTTGGTTTAAGTAAAGGGAATGGCATCCAGAAATATAATGGTGAAAACAGTAGTCCATGGGCCCCCTCTGAACTTTCGCATTCATCAAGACTTATTGACTTCTTTATTATGGGGTGAGAAGAATGAGACTGGAAATGAGATCAGACACATGGAGTATCTGTGGGTGCTTGTTCCACTTAAGTTTGCTAGGGCTTTCAAAAATCCTGATCAGGGGGCTTCCCTGGTGGCGCAGTGGTTGAGAGTCC
>NW_020174149.1:3638861-3686053 GCF_003031525.2 Neophocaena asiaeorientalis asiaeorientalis
AAAAAAAAAAAAAAAAAAAAACAAATCCTGATCATTTTTATGTTTATCATCTGAATTGTGGTGATGGTAACTCAAGTGTATACAGATTTCCAATCATACAATATTGTTTACATTAATTATATGCAGTTTTCTGTATACAAATTATACCTCAATAAACCTGGTGTTTAATAAAACACAAAAGAAAACATTTTGTGGCTGCAGATTTAACTCAATGGGAAAAAATATTTGCACTTTAAAGTTACCAAAAATATTCAGATCTTTAAAAAAAAAAAAAAATAGAGTGATAGCATATGGTAATCTGCCAAGATTGTTTGCAATTTAAATCTGAATTTAAATTCAGCTTTGATCATCTCCAAATTCATCCTTTTGTAATTCAGAAACAAGTTCTTTAAGATTTTATAATAACCCTGCCTTTATTTTACCTTATTATTTTATTTTACCAGCCTAAATATAGCATGATATTCACAACCCCCTTTGTGGGATTATAGTAGTCAGTTTCAGAATTGCTATATGAAAATAGGGCCCAGCTCCTGGTCCAGTTTTAAAATGTAAATTGTGTTCCTTTTCCCCAGACTCAAGGAGCCTCAGTCAATTAAGTTTCAAATTCATTGAAAATACGGGCCAAGCTTTCGTTCACCAAACATGGCAATGCTTTTCTGCTTTTCTTAGCTAGCTGTTTTTGAACATTTACTTTGTGTCAAAAGTTAGCTGAGCAATTTAAATGCAATGTATCATGTAATCCTTAAAAACTTTGAGTTAGAAACTAACAGTATTCTTATTTTACAAATAAGGAAACTGAGACTCTGAGCACCTACATGACATGTCAATATTGCACAGCTAATAAGGAGCCAGCATTTGAACTCAGATTAGAGGTAACACTTGTGCCAAACACTATTCTCAGTGATTTACATGCATTTGTCTCATTAGAGCCTTAGACACAGATCCTGAGCGGTGCTCTCTTATTCCCATTTCACAGATAAGGAAACCCAAGCATAGAATGATGCTACATTGCCACTCTGCGGTTCTGAGGCATTATTTGCCAACCTATATTCTGCAATAAGAAGAATTTCATGGTCAGATAAGTTTGGGGGCATTGCTTATTCTAACTCCTTATTTCTAGCTCCTTAGTGAATAATTCATTCTGCTCACTAGTTGTTCTGAGAAGTTCTGTAAGAACAATCCTGCTTAATGTTGTTTAAGCCAGTGTTTCTCAAATTGATATAGTATGGAAACCCTTTTATGTGTAACTGTTCTTAATATTCTGCAGAAAACCCTTTGGGAAATACTCATAAAGCCAGAAAATTTCAAGATGATGGGTAACCGGCAAGGTCTCTAGATGGTATTCAGCATAGAGCACTGGTAACCATGTCTAACTGGTCAAATTGATATGCTACTGAAGGTAATTATGAACAGCAGTGCCCTTTCCAAATAGGGGTATTTGCCATCGGATGAAGTTAGTGGCCTAAAACTGGTCCAGGAGACAGCAACTACTCGTTCGGGCAAGGGGCATAGCCAACAAACAGGGAGATGGGAGGTGGTGCTTGCCCCTGCGCTCAGCAGACGTGCTCAGAGTGGAAGCAAATCTCCTTTTGACTTCACGCCGCCTGTTGCCACAGTCTCCTTCAGAAACATGACTCCCATCGTGGAATAGGGTGATGTGGGAACATGGGAGCCTCTCTGGGACAGCTCTACAGCCTCCCAATTCAGGTTGCTACTTCCTAAATCTGGTTGTCAAAGTACAGCTGTTCGGCTTGGGAACAGTTTGTAAAGTTGGAATTAATGGGCAAGTGTGTTCTTGAGAACACCACCTGATTTTGCCTGAAGATAAAGCTTGAAGGTCGCCCACTGATGGTGGTAGTTGTGCCCACGAGGTTACAAAACTGAAAATGGCCCTGGGAGTTTTGCCAAATAAGGACAGCAGGAGCAGATCCTTGGAAAAAGAAAGAGCTGGGAGTGAGGGGTGAGATGGCGGGTTGCTCTTTGAGTAATTACAGTGCTTTCAAGAAAATGTTAGCATTTATCTTACTGCGACATTTGCCTCATCGAAGCTGAGCTGTTTTTCCCTCGTTTCAATGAGATATTGAGGGAGCTCTGAACTCTGTGGCAAATGTTAACTTTTTAATGAAAACCCTTGCACACTATGTCCCAGAGGCAGGGCCTGTGTGGGGCTGAGAAGCAAGCTAAACGAACCGCTGCTCAAAATTCCAGGAGGTTAATAGGCAAATCAACCTAGAAATGGAGAAACCAGCTGTAGCTCTTCTCTTTCCCTGCTTTTCTTATAATTCAAGGCATCTGGGCACCATCTTAGTGCACAGATATCCCATTTTTCAACTGCTGGGGGGCTTTGGCTAAAGGAGCCATTTGTTTTTTATTATTATTAATGGCATCCTTTTTTTGACAGGCTCCAGACAGCCTTGCCAGTTCAGTTCACTGAGGTGGGCTGGGAGGTAGGAATCGTGGCCTGATCCCTTGCCTGACTGAAGCAGAAAGGTCACATCACCCCTTCCTCCTGCTTCCTCTTGCCAGTCTGTTTATGGGAATGGAATATGATGGGGATGAAAAGTCCTAGACCCACACAGCTTGAGCTGACATGTACCTTCAGGTGATCTAAACCACAGGTTCTCAGACTTAGTTACACACCACAATCACCTGGGAGTTTTTGAAACATTGATACTGGGTCTGCACCCCAGAGATTCTGGTTCAATTAATCTGGGGTACAGCCTGGGCCTGGGGATTTTAAAGAGCTCCCCAGAGGATTTTCGTGTGAAGCAAAGATTGAGAACCCACTGGTCTAATCCAAAGTGAATTCTTCTGTTCCACGTGATGGTAATAGATGTGTCCCTCTCCTGAATAGCCATTGACCACTCTCCCCTGCCACCCCTGTCCCTGCCATGCTTCACCAACCCCTACTCCAAAATAAAACCAAAAATGTCCAGTGGTCATTGGGACAAGCCACTGGGACAAACATGGTTTGGTTTTGTTTTATGATGGGATTTCTCAGAGTTTGAATATAGTAATGTACATTTTTTAATCCTCTAGAAGGTTCAGGGAGGGAAGAACTTCCCACCTCTATTGGACCCCTAATTTCATGGTAGGGCTCAGGGAACTAGGGAGCTAGTGACATACAGATCACCCCTCCTTGGGAAATGCTGCTTCTAATCTAAGAAAGAAGCCCTAAACAGATGGGCTCACATACTTAGTGTGTACCTAACATATTTGACACTCCCAGTGGATCACTTTTAACACCTCCCTCTTCTATACAACAAAATTATTTTTAGTAGTAAACATGTATAGTCAATAATCATTATTTTAGGGGGTTTCTTTAGTTGTAAAACAAGTTAAAATTTTTAAAGCATAAATTTTGATTGAAAAATATAATTCAAATTCAGTTAAGTATTCCATGAACGAATGAAAATTTGTATTTACCAAACAAAAAGTTTACATCTCACAATGTACACTGTTTCCCTCTTATAAATTTTAAACATATAAAACCTTCAAGTAGTCACATAGAAAGAGAGAATTGAAGTAACTCAAGTTCTGGTTTTTGTCTTTATAATCACTTGCTGTTGTTGTTTATTCCAAATCTACTGTTTGGGAGTCTATCATATCCTGAGGCTGAAGACACAGACTGAGCTCAAAGCAAGCTTGAATGATTCTCAGTCATTACAAACTGATTCTGGGAACAAATGTGTATAGCATATAGTTGAGTCCACGCATGTTGGAGCCAAACTTTGGGAGTTTAAAAAATTAATTTCCATGTAGAATACAATATTTATTAAAAGATAAGTAATAGGAATTTGCTCATTTGAAGCATAGATATGTATTTGGTTGATTGATTGATTAAAATCAATTGCTTTACCTTAGACCATCAAAAGGTTTGAGGGGGAGGAGCATTTTAGTCACTGACATTGTTGAGCATGGATGAAGCATGATAATAAAAAGCAGACTGACTTTAGTCAGTTTTGCTATTGTTTACAGTTCTCTGCAGACAATGCACCCCCTATTCCTTACCCCCAGGGCAGACCATTCCCACCACTTCATCCTTGTACATCATTCTATATATCCAAGGTCACCAGATCTAACAGTGGAAGTTAGAACTAAAAGCCAGTTCTCCTGATTCCCACATCAGCACCTTTCTGTGCCCAACATCTTGTGAATAATACATTTGTCTCTGCAAAGGTTTCAGAAACATTAGATGAAACTTACAATCCACTCTGTAATGAACAATAATGTCAACACAGTCTGAAATGTAAGAGTCAGCCAAAATGTCCATTTGGTTTTGTGTGTATTGAGTTTCAAATCATTTCAGCTCAGAGGTCTGGGTGACATGTGTCCCTTTAGAAAATAGAGATTGCTTTAGCTTTAATAAGAAGAAAACTGTTATTTTATTGACAAGAAGCTTGTATCATACTGAAAAAATTCATTGACTGCGTTCAGCTTGAATATTGTATTCATTATGTTTCCTAATCTGTGTGATTACTACCTGTGTAATTTGATGTCTGGCACCTGCTATCGGAATTCTTTTAGTCCATTATATTTTCCATCTTTTTTTGTAATGAAGGATAAGATTGGGACATGGAAAATTGCAGCAGACTGCCTAAGGCGAATTGCAACCAGCCTGCAGCTGGATAGAGCAGCAAAAAATAGGAAGTTACAAAAGGAATCAGAGAAAGGTAGCTTCCAGGTCTATGGTCTGCTGGGACTTCACTGAGTAGGAAATGGAGTTGGCCAATTTTCCAACATGGCGATTGGCCAGTCTTTGTTTTTTCTTTTTGCGGTATGCGGGCGTCTCACCGCTGCGGCCTCTCCCGCCGCAGAGCACAGGCCCCAGACGCACAGGCTCAGCGGTCATGGCTCACAGGCCCAGCCGCTCTGCGGCATGTGGGATCTTCCCGGACCGGGGCACGAACCCGCGTCCCCTGCGTCGGCAGGCGGACCCCCAACCACTGTGCCACCAGGGAAGCCCGGCCATTCTTAATTATCTCCAATAACTCAGGTTGGCATTATCCATTCAGTGAAATTACTAGGGTAAAATATGTGGGGTGTAAATGAGGTGTAAGTGTGTAGTACATTGCTAACAGATTGTTGCATAGAGTGTCAGAGGTAGGAAGTGGGGATTGGAACAAAAACAAGAAACCTGCAGTAAATCATATATTAAGTGCACAAATCACACAACGCCAACAGAATGATACAAATGCTCAAGAGAATGAGCATTGACATCAGACATACCTAGGTATGAATCCTGTCTGAGCCATACCACAAGCAAATTAAAACTCTTGTTTCCCTTATTTAAAAGGGGGACTATAATATCTACCTTATAGTGCTGTTATTAAATTACATCATATTAAACCATATATGATTATGTAACATGTCTATTGAGACCATGGATCATAAATGGTCCTCAATAATTGGTTAGAATTATTTAATTTTTATATTCTAGAGGCAAATCGGACATCAACTCCAGAGCATTTACTTGCCATTGCATTGCCTCCTCTTTGTTTAGGTAGACATTTCCAAAAATTTCCTGACCATTAAGGCAATCTGGTCAGCGTGCAGCCTCTTGAATCACCCAGACCTGGATTTAGACCTCGCTTTGCCTTTTCCCATCTATGTGACCTTGGGGAATTTCCTTAATCTCTTTGACTCTTAGATTTTCCCCCCCTCTGTACAATAGGGAGAATAATGACATCTACCTTGTAGGGTTATTACAAGGAGTGATGGAGTTAATGCATAGGAATTGCCCAGTGCAAATTTATCTATCATTTTAGTATTTTTGTGTGACTTTATGGGTGTTTTTGTTGTTCCTGTTTGTTTGTGGATGCCTGGTTCATCCCCAGGGGTGGCCATATAGATTTTCTTCCATCCTCAGTTTAATTGGGTTGTTGAAATCCCAGTAGTCCTGGCACTGCTGGCATCAGTAAGAATACCCATGTCTCCTCTTCTCCATTTCCCATTTCCTACTCTCCCTGCCCATTGCCCCTGTGTCCTCCTTTACTGTCCTATTTGCCTTCTCTCTCGCCACAACCTGGATGTTGTTTTCCGTGAGAACTAGGATTCATAACAAATGTTGGGAAAAACAGGGGCCATTAGTTCTCCTCCACATCAAGGTCACAAACCCTCACTGTGCCGCCCCCAAGACAAAGTGAAGCCCTACAGAGCCAAGCCTGGTGGCACAGAGAGGACCAATTCTGCGTCTTGTCCCTGCTTGGGGCCTTCAGGTGCAACTGAAGTCCACACAGGGGCGCCTTGGGTGGGGGTGGGTGAAGTGCTTTTTCTGTCTGACCCTCACTGGGAGACCCCTGCCCATTAGCAGGGCGGCCAGCCCTCCGCATGGGCCTGTGCTCTGACCTCCCCCTTCTTTCTCTCCTGAGGAAGAGGATGGGGGGCAGAGCACGTTCGTGCTGTCTGCAGACTTTCTTTCCATGAGACCGTCGGTAGTCAGCCATGTGGCCCTTTCACTCACCTGCAGCATTCTCCCTTACCAGGGCCACACCCGGTGTGAGGAAGGGGCCGGATTTAAAGTTTAGGAGAAGTTAGGGAGGATTGGACAGTAGCATTTACCAGCTGTGTGACTCTGAGCGCCTCTATAAACTCTCTGGGTCTCAGTTTCCTGAGCTTCAAACAGAGATAATAATGCCACGTACTTTGTAGAGCCGTTTAGAGAATTGAATGAATAACATATATCATATTTCTTGCTACAGTGCCTAGATACACAGAAGGAACTCAGTAAATGTGAGCTTCCTTCCCTTCCATTCCATTCTATCTATATTCTATTTTTCACATGTTAGTGTTTCTGAGGTTGGATTGTGTCTTATAATCAATAATATCTTACGATGAAATACAGTAAAAACTATCATTTATTGATGGCCTACTGTCTGTAATTACTTTCTATGTATTACCTTATTTAATTATCCCAATAGCTTCGTGATGTAGATATTATTCTATTTTGTCAGTGAAGAAGATGAGATTCAGAGTAATCACATAGCTATTAAAAGTCAGAGCTACAACTGACTCCAAAGCCAATGCTCTTAATGGCCCCCAATCAGCCACATTAGCTTCACCAAAAATTATAAAGTAGGGGAGACTTGTCTCACCTCTTTCACTAAAGCTCACCTGTCTCCTAGCATTTCCCCCATTCTGGTCATCCAAGGCTGAGGAGCTCATGCCAGACACTCCATATACTGCTCAGGAAACTCTTCATTTCCTGCTATCCACCCAAATCCATTGACCTCATGCCCTGGAATCATTTGAGCTGTCACATATGACCATTACTAACTTACCTAGTTAAGACTGAAAAAATACAATAATAGGGGCAAATATTTATATAGCACTAATTACGTGTCATGTACTGTCTTAAGCACTTGGCATAAAACTCATTCAACCTCACAACAGCCCTGTGAGCCAGACACTGCTAACAGCCCAGTTTTACAGATGAGAAAGCTGAGGCACAGAGGTTAAGTGTCTTATCCAAGTCCCACAGCTTGCGATTGGTGGAGCCAGGATTGGACTCCCACCATCTGGCTTCAGAATCTGCACTCTGAAACCATTATCCAGACTGCCTCTGTATCTACTCTGAAAAGAGGAGTCCTAGAGAAAGAACACCTCAACCAAATATATTAATCTTCTAAAGATGTAGTTTTCAGCCATGAGACAAATTGTAGGGGGTGGGGAATGCTCTCCAGAGCCATTATCTTGTACTTTATTTTTTATTTATTTATTTGTTTATTTTTTAATAGATCTGTATTGGAGTGTAGTTGCTTCACAATAGTGTGTTAGTTTCTGTTGCACAACAAAGCAAAGCAGCCATATGCATACAAGTGTCCCCATATCCCCTCCCTCTTGAGCCTCCCTCCCATCCTCCCTCTCCCACCCCTCTAGGTCATCGCAAAGCCCATCTCCTTGTGCTACGCTCTGCTTCCCACCAGCCAACTATTTTACATTCGGTTGTGTGTATATGTCGATACGACTCTCACTTCACCCCAGCTTCACCCTCCCACCGCATGTCCTCAAGTCCATTTTCTATGTCTACCTTTTTATTCCTGCCCTGCAACTAGGTTCTTCAGTACCTTTTTTTTTTTAGATTCCATATATATGTGTTCCTTGTTTTTCTCTTTCTGACTTACTTCACTCTGTATGACAGACTCTAGGTCCATCCACCTCACTACAAATAACTCAATTTCGTTTCTTTTTATGGCTGAGTAATATTCCATTGTATATATGTGCCACATCTTCTTTATCCATTCATCTGTTGATGGACACTTAGGTTGCTTCCACATCCTGGCTATTGTAAATAGTGCTGCAGTGACCGTTGTGGTACATGACTCTTTTTGAATTATGGTTTTCTCAGGGTATATGCCCAGTAGTGGGATTGCTGGGTCGTATGGTAGTTCTATTTTTAGTTTTTAAAGGAACCTCCATACTGTTTTCCATAGTGGTTGTATCAATTTACATTCCCACCAACAGTGCAGGAGGGTTCCCTTTTCACCACACCCTTTCCAGCATTTATTGTTTCTAGATTTTTTGATAATGGCCATTCTGACCAGCAAATATCATGTCATTGGCAAATAATGACAGTTTTACTTCTTCTTTTCCAACTTGTATTTCTTTTATTTCTTTTCTTCTCTGATTGCTGTAGCTGGGACTTCCAAAACTATGTTGAATAAGAGTGGCGAGAGTGGACATCCTTGTCTTGTTGCTGATCTTAGTGGAAATGTTTTCAGTTTTTCACCATTGAATCTAGTTGTTTTAAGTGTAAGATTAGATTGTTTATTTGAGATTTTTCTTGTTTCTTGAGGTGAGATTGAATTGCTGTAAACTTGCCTCTTAGAACTGCTTTTCCTGTGTCCCATAGGTATTGGGTCATCGTGTTTTCATTGTCATTTGTTTCTATGTATTTTTTAAATTTCTTCTTTGATTTCTTCAGTGATCTCTTGGTTATTTAGTAGCGCACTGTTTAGCCTCCATGTATTTTTGTTTTTTACAGTTTTTTTCCTGTAATTGATTTCCAGTATCATAGCATTGTGGTCAGAAAAGATGCTTGATACAATTTCAATTTTCTTAAATTTTCCAAGGCTTGATTTGTGACCCAAGATGTGATCTATCCTGGAGAATGTTCCATGTGCACTTGAGAAGAAAGTGTATTCTGCCACTTTTGGATGGAATGTTCTATAAATATCAGTTAAGTTAAATCTATCTGGTCTATTGTGTCATTTAAAGCTTGTGTTTCCTTATTTATTTTCTGTTTGGATGATCTGTCCATTGGTATAAGTGAGGTATTAAAGTCCCTCACTATTACTGTGCTACTGTCAATTTCTCCTTTCATGGTTGTTAGCATTTGCCTTATGTATTGAGGTGCTCCTATGTTGGGTGCATAAACATTTATAATTGTTATATCTTCTTCTTGGATTGATCCTTTGATCATTATGTAGTGTCACTCCTTAACTCTTGTAACAGTCTTTATTTAAAAGTCTATTTTATCTGATATGAGTATTGCTACTCCAGCTTTCTTTTGATTTCTATTTGCATGGAATATTTTTTCCATCCCCTCACTTTCAGGCTGTATGTGTCCCTAGGTATGAAGTGGGTCTCCTGTAGACAGCATAATATGGGTCTTGTTTTTGTATCCATTCAGCCAGTCTGTGTCTTTTGGTTGGGGCGTTTAATCCATTTATATTCAAGGTTGTTATTGATATGTATGTTCCTATTACCATTTTCTTAATTGTTTTGGATTTGTTTTTGTGGGTCTTTTTCTTCTCTTGTGTTTCCCTCTTAGAGAAATTTCTTTAGCATTTGTTGTAAAGCTGGTTTGGTGGTGCTGAATTCTATTAGCTTTTTTTTGGCCGAAAGGCTTTTGACTTCACCATTGAATCTGAATGAGATCCTTGCTGGGTAGAGTAATCTTGGTTGTAGGTTGTTCCATCAACTTTCATCACTTTAAGTATATCCTGCCACTCCTTCTGGCCTGCAGAGTTTCTGCTGAAAATCAACTGATAACCTTATGGGGATTCCTTTGTATGTTATTTTTTGTTTTTCCCTTGCTGCTTTTAATATTTTTTCTTTGAATTTAATTTTTGTTAGTTTGATTAATATGTATCTTGGTGTGTTTTTCCTAGGGTTTATCCTGTATGGGACTCTCTATGCTTCCTGGACTTGGATGCCTATTTCCTTTCCCATGTTAGGGAAGTTTTCAACTATAATGTCTTCAAATATTTTCTCAGACCCTTTCTTCTTCTCTGCTTCTGGGACCCTATAATTTGAATGTTGGTGCATTTAGTGTTGTCCCAGAGGTCTCTGAGATTGTCTTCAATTGTTTTCATTCTTTTTTTTCTTTATTCTCCTCAGCAGTTATTTCCACCATTTTGTCTTCCAGCTCACTTATTTGTTCTTCTGCCTCGGTTATTCTGTTATTGATTCCTTCAAGTGTATTTTTCATTTCAGTTACTGTGTTGTTCATCTCTGTTTGTTTGTTCTTTAGTTCTTCTAGATCTTTGTTAAACATTTCTTGTATTTTCTTGATCCGTGCCTCCATTCTATTTCCGAGATTCTGGATCATCTTTACTATCATTACTCTGAATTCTTTTTTAGGTAGATTGGCTATTTCCTCTTCATTTATTTGATCTTGTAGGTTTTTACCTTGCTCTTTCATCTGTGACATATTTTTTTGCCATCTCTTTTTTTTTTTTTTAATGAGTGGGATTGTGTTCCTGTCTTACTGGTTGTTTGGCCTGAGGCTTCCAACACTGGAGTTTGTAGGCTATTGGGTAGAGCTGGGTCTTGGTGCTGAGATGAGTAACTCTTTGAGACCTCACTCCGATGAATATTCCCTGAGGTCTGAGGTTCTCTGTTAGTCCAGTGGTTCAGACTCGGAGCTCCCACTGCAGGAGCTTTGGCCTGACTCTGGGCTAGTGAACCAAGATCCCACAAGCTGCCTGGGTGACAAAAAAAAAAAAAACAATAAAAAAGTAAAAAATACAATTAGACTAGGAAACTAACAGATATTTTAGGAAGAATATAAAAATAAAATTATAGATGAATCAACAACCAGAAGGTACATCAGTGCCACAATAGTGAAAAATAGGAGGAGGGAAAAGCACTTAAAAAAAAAATTTATTTATTTGGTTGTGCCGGGTTTTAGTTGTTGCATGTGGGCTCCTTAGTTGTGGCATGCGAACTCTTAGTTGCCGCATGCATGTGGGATCTAGTTCCCTGGCCAGGGATTGAACCCAGGCCCCCTGCATTGGGAGCGCAGAGTCTTAGCCACTGCACCACCAGGGAAGTCCCTCATCTTGTACTTTAAATGGCTTTCTGTAGCAAGACTTTGTCTTTAGACAGTGACATATCTGTCCTTTTCTTTGTGGCATCCCACAAGACTGAGATCATCTTCAGGGCAAGGACCATGGTCAGGTTATCTTTTTGCATCTCTGGCACCTCACCCAGGGCCCTCTCTCTATCCATGCTCTATTTCAGGCCCTCAATGCTCTCTCCTGGATCATGGCAACCATATCCTAATTGCCTGCCTTTTCCTCACTGGCCCCTGCTTGATGTTTTCCACAAAAGCTATTAAATTGTGAAGCTAGTCGTATCACTCTCTTCAAATTCCTCCTGGCTGATAAAATTTCTGCAGTTGTGTTCCTTAGAACACTACAGCTCTGTGTGTAACCTATGTGTAACCTGTGTGAAATCCTCCACTAACAGGATTTCAGTGGAGAAAAAATACCATGGAGAGTTTTATGAAATTTACTGATATATATAAAACTACAATATTAAGCATATCTATATAGTTATTATTATGCAGTTATTTACCTTTAAGAAATGTACATGCCCAAGGGTACAAGGAAGGCACTTGAAGAATCACATTACAATTACATTCCAGAGATTTGATCTAAGCCTGGATACCTAGGCAGCATTTGCCTACTAAAAGCTGTATTGGATATTGTCTCTATGACGCATGCAGATCTTTTATGCAGCTTGTCTTAAAATTTCAGTGTATACTTGTGACATTATCTAGCAAATGCTATACATGAAAGCTGTCTAATAGAACTTTCCGGGATGATAGAAATTTTCTATATCTGATTTGTCCGATAAACTAGCCATTAGCTCCAGGTGGCTCCTGAGCATTTTAATGTGGATAGTGCAACTGAGGAATTAAATTTTTAAATTTACTTGATTTTAATTAATTTAAATTTAACTAGCTCATGTGGTTAGTGACTGCTATATTGGACAACACAGCTGTACATGAACTCTGTGAACCAACATTTGATCTTTTCTTGCAGCAACTGATTTAACAGGGTGACCATTGTTTGCCAACCCCTTTAGTCAAGGCTGATGTTCTCTTGGCAAACCAGTTTCATCTTATGTTATTTTCTGCTTTGCTTTAGTCATATCAAAGTCTTTCGTGTTCTTATATATTCTGCTCTTTCTTTCCTTGTTACTTTGCTCACTTTCCTCCCTGTCTTCTGCTCCTCTCCCTACTCATCCTTGAGATTCAACTCAGATCTCTAAGTTATTGCCACCATAGTACTTCTGTTTTTTGCTGTGTGTATCCCCAGATCTTAGCAGAATGCCTGTTTAGTCCCATTGATCATATAATCTGTATATGAAAAGCATTTCTTTTGTGGTATTCTTTACGATGTAGGGTTTTGTTGACCATCTTTCTTAGATGAACAGCAATAAAGTATTAGAAATTATAACAGTTCTCTTCCTCTGCCATTTCTCCTTAGTGCCTCAGAGCAGAAGAGTGGTGGCATAGGCAACATATTAGTTATCTATTGGTGTGTAACAAATTACCCTATAACTTTGCAGGTTAAAACAACAAACCTTTATGATCTCAGTTTCTATGGGTCAGGAATTTAGGAGCAGCTCAGCTGAGTGCTTCTTGTTCACAGTTCTCATGAGGCCACTGTCAAGCTCTCAACTTGGGCTGCCATCATTTGAAAGTTTAGCTGGGGAAGGATCTACTTCCAAGCTCATTTGTGTGGTTGTTGGGAGGACTCAGCTTCTCACTGACTGTTGAGTAGAGAACTCAATTCCTTGACATAAGGTCCTCTCAATAGGCTGCTTGATTGTCCTCACAACCTGCAGGCCAGCTGTACTTAAAGCAAGTGATTTGAGAGAGAGAGAGAGAGAGAGAACTAAAGATGGAGGCCACAGTATTTATGTCTCAGAAATGACATCCATCCCTTTCACCATATTCTATTGGCCACACAGACCAACCCTGATACATGTAAGAGGGGCTGCACAAGGGTATGACTATCAAGAGGTGGGGATCTTGGGGGCTGGCTCTTATCCACCTTAATGGCACTATTGCTCATTTTTCTTTTTTTTTAAATGATTGCTTTTATTTATTTATTTATTATTTTGGCTGCATTGGGTCTTCATTGCTGCGCACAGCCTTTCTCTAGTTGCATCGAGTGGGGGTTCCTCTTGTTGCGGAGCCCAGGCTCTAGGGGTGCAGGCTTCAGTAGTTGTGGCACACTGGCTCAGTAGTTGTGGCTCACGGGCTCTAGAGCACAGGTGCAGTAGTTGTGGCACACAAGCTTAGTTGCTCTGTGGCATGTGGGATCTTCCTGGACCAGGGATCGAACCCGTGTCCCCTGCATTGGCAGGTGGATTCTTAACCATTGCGCTACCAGGGAAGCCCCGGCACTATTGCTCTTAAGGGTCTCTGGACCACATTATTACTGGCATCAATGACTGAGTGTGCTGCCTAATGTTTTCTCAGGTGTCAGGCCCTCAGCAACCAACTCTGTCACAGGACAGTCTTCAGGACTGTGGACACAGATGAGAAAACTCACAGGCAGAGGCAGAGCTTGGCTCAGAACCTCCGTCTTATCTTCACGCTCCCATCTTTGTCACCAGATGACACTACCCGGGCAGTATAACCCCTCTCAGCCTTCCCCTTGGCCAAGTCAACCCTCTACCATCCTCATCTGTAAAATGGGTATGCTGATATTTCCCTAGTTACCCAACGGAGTTGGTGTGGACCCAAGGAGAGAATTTAGTGGAAGTGCCCTAAAACCTGCCCAGCATTTGACGTGTATGATGAAACCTTGGTGGGCCTAAGGCACTAGTTCTGAAGACCACCCTTCGGCCCTCCTCCTCGTCACACCTGCTTTCCCACCATAACGTTGCTCTCTAGAGGGCCACACATTGCTTCTACTTTAACAAGTCCGAAGACCAGCTGTTTTCTTTTGGTATCTTTTTATTACAGCTAAAATTCCAAGGGCTGCAGGGGGAAAGCTGCTGAAAACACAACAGGCCCTGGGCCTCACTTCAAAGCAGCTTTCATCATTCTTCACGCGCTATTTTCAGGACCCTCGTCTGTTCTCTCCCAGGAACCAGATTCTCCTGGAGATTTTCCTCAGTGATATCACTATTTACAGAACTCTGGCCCTGGACATCATGTTTATATCTGATTTGTACATGTCCACATGGCCCATAAAGTTTATAAGGGGGTTAGAGAGCTTTTCCTTGTTTGTAAATCTTTCCCTGCAGACTCCCTCTAGGAGTAGGGAAGAAGGAGGCAGGAACAAGAGAGGAAGGGGGCATGAGATTGAAGGGAGAGAAGGGTCAGAAGCATGAGGCTTCCTTCCTTGAGCTTCTCCCCATCATTTCCCTCCTTCTAGAGGGGTCCATGTGAGGGTCTGAAAAGTCTCCCTTTCACCATCTGTGAAATGGAGATAATAAGAGTGCCTATTCATGAGGCTGTTCTGAGGATTAATCAAGGTAAAGAACGTAAAGCAGTTAGCATGGGCCATAGAAAATAGAAAATTTTCCATAGAAAATAGCAAAAATGCAATGCATTTTAACTGGAAAAAGTGACAAGAGTTTTCTATGCTATTCATCCACTGCCCTGCCTCTGTCCCTCAGGCATCCCAAACTCATCACCTAGCTGACTGTTGAGTTGTTCTCTCTTTGAAAACCCTGGCTGCTCAGAACTTCTCCCTGGGAATTCCCTGGCAGTCCAGTGGTTGGGACTCCGTGCTTTCACTGCTGAGGGCCTGGGTTCAATTCCTGGTCAAGAAACTAAGATCCCACCAGCTGCACAGCGCGGCCGGAAAAAAAACAACAACAACCCAACTTCTCCCTGCAAGGACCATCTGATACCCCCCAAACCCCCAATAAGCACTGGCATAAAAATAACTCTTTACAGGCATACTTTCTGCATTTTTGAAGCTGAGATTTGTCCCATTCCAAAGTAGATATATTATTGGGTACAACTCCATGGATGGCTGTGTGAACATTTCTGAAATTTAGGAGGAAACATTTCAGAAAACATTTCATACATACTCTTCCCCCAACTCCCACCCTGCTTGGAAGGAAGTGTCTGCAGGCCAGTGGAGGTACTCTGGAAGAATAATAGGTCAATAATAATTCACCCTGGTTACACAAATTCTCTTGGCAGTTTCAACCAATTGGAGTTGAGGAAAGTCATTGCAGGATGTGTCCACGCAGGCAAGGCAAAGGAGAAAAGATTGTGAAATTATTTTTTGAATTGCCTTCAACTATCAAAATAGGTAACTTGGAGTAAAGGAAATTTGATTCCTGATTTACAATTGTCTTGAGGATGTTCTTATCTCTGAAATCCAAGTACCACCCCCAACCCCCAAATTGCCATTGTCCCCCATAATGCAGCAGAAGTGGTCTTTTAAAAATGTAAATCTGAGTAGCCAACCCTGTTTATAAACCCTCACTGACCTCTCGTTGCTCCCAGGTTAAAAACAGAACAACTGAATGTGGCCTTCCTGACCTGGCCTGATGGGGCCATGCCCCCCTCCCCAGGCCCACTGCACAACTCATCTGAGTTCCTCCCACTTCCAAGCTTCACAAGCCCTTTCCTCTGTCTGCAAGGCCTTATCTTTCCTCCCTTTGTCTAGTTAACTCCCTCTCATCCTTCCGATCTTATCTCAAAGACCACTTATTCCGAGAAGCCTCCCTGACACTCCCCCAGCCCACCTAGACCACAAAGGAATTTTTCAGCCACACACTGTATTCACCATGGTGACCCTTTCCACACCACTATTACATGATCCATTGTGTATTTATGGGTACACTTGTCTCTCCTGCCAGAATGCTCATTTGCTGAGAATAGGGGCTTTGTCTGCCTTTTCCACCCTCTCAGCTCCTTGTCTCAGTACCCAGAACCAACTAGGTGCTTAATAAGCACTTGGTCCATGAATGTCTGATTCCCAGAGTCAGCGATATCCACCCATTTTTCCGTCTTGCAGGACTTTGATAAATAGAACGTGGCCCACATCAGGGTACTATCTGATGGATCCAGAAAGTCCCTAGATTGCCTAGAGTGATTGAATCAGAGCATTTTAGCAATAGAAAAGAAGTGGGATTTTATTAGTCCAACCCTTCATTTTATAGCTAAGGAAACTTATGAGCAAGGTTAAGGTCTCTCAACTCTTTAACTACAGAGTTGAGGCTAGGATACAGTCCTCAAAATCCCTACCATGAACACTTCTTATTAAGCAAGTAGATCCCCAAAATGCCAAATAAATGCATAGTTCAGATATAATTGTAATGCTGAATGGTCAAGGCTGTCCCATTCCCCCCATCACATGACCAGCTCCTGTCCCTCCCTGAGAAGACACAAGCCTTTGTGTTACATTATCACTCTCCCTTATTCAGATACCACCGAGGGCCCTTCCTTTGAACTCTGCATTGCCATGGCAACTGCTGCTTCTCGAACATCAACATCACTACCCACAATTGATTATGCTGAGGTGGATGGCTGCCAAGCAAATCGTAGGCAATTTTTTTTTTTGAGTTAAGAGGGCCAAAAGCCTCAGATCAAGTTCAAATTATTTGGAGGATGTGTGTGTCAGGAACGCTTAGCATCAGTTCTGATGGGAAGGCAGATAAAAGCTTGATTTAGGACAAGGGTAGGGGAGGCACAGGACAGCTCAGCCTCAGAGCTTGGAGAGCTCTTCCAGAAGCTCTTTGATGTGAAGGAGATGTTGGAAGTTGCGTAATTCTTGCAGGCCGTCCAGACACAAAGGCTGCTCAAACAATGCAGAGGGGCAAAATATGCCGAGAGAGATTGTTTTGTCCTTTCTTTTCTCCCCTGCTCCATCTCCCTTTCATCTTTCTCAACAACCCCAGACCCAACATGTAGGTTTTGTCCCGAGGAGAGAGATGTTAGTGCCACAGGAGTACATTTACCAGGCTGCGGGACTTGGAATGTAATAGGAGCTGCGAGGGGTTCTGTATATTAAGAGATATGGTCAACACAGTTATAGCGACTAGTCTGGGGGTAGCCTAAGGCGAGTTCTGATTGCTTGGGACAGAGATTTCCCATCTCACAGAGAGAAACAAATGCCTTGCAAATTGGTCACATCCCATTTAGCTCATATTAATTTACATCACCGACCCCCAGGGCTAACAGGCAGTATTTTTCTTCCTTTTGTTTCTTCTCTCCATCCCCCAAGTGTCTTCCTCTTTTCTTTTCTCTTTCATCCAATAGCATTGGCCTGACTGTTTCTGGTTTGCTCAGGTTTTATTTTCCTATTTAACTGTTGCACTTGCCAGCCCCCAGATCTTTCGTGTTGTAAAACCCGTGCTACACATGCGCCCTCACAGCCTGCTTTCTATCAACTTTGCCTAAATCAAGTTGCTGGATCAGTCCTGTGTATTAGCAGGATAATAACTTTCCTTAGCAGGACAAAATGGTGCAGAGAGTGTTGCCTTTTCTGCTTCAAAGGCTTGAGAGATTCCTTTAACCACAAAAATGAGAATAGAACATAATGGATATACAAGAGTCCCATGATGGCAATCTCTCTGCTGGGAATGTTCATGAATTACCTGTAATTTACCTCAAAATGTACCATATGTTGGACTGCAAGATGCACTTTTCCTTTTTTACTTAAATGGACTGCTATTCAGAACACCTTTTCTTTCCCCCTTGACATGGGAATAGATGTTGGGAATAGGTTGGGGGGAAGGTCCCCACAGAAGTTTCACAAATTAAAGTAGGCACATGTTATCATGTGAATGCTTTGTACAAGGGAAAGAAAATGGACTTAGGTGTATTCCCCCTCTTAATACACCCTCAGCCCCATAGGGCCAGGATGAGAGGATTAAAGACACTTTTGGAGGGGAGAAGGCAGTGAACCAACCACCAATTCACCAGTTCCCTTCATGCGTTTCATGCAAAGGGACAGAAATGACAGATCCTTCCATGGCTTGATTTATGTAGTCAGGAGACTTGAGGAGTGGCTCTGACAAGACAGAGGGACGCCCCATCACCTAGGATGCCCTTTGTTTTCCACACTGTCCTGGACCGAGCTCTCGTGTGCTTTCTCTCCCATATTTACCATGATGGCTTCTATAATAGTGTCAGAAACCGCACTTCTTCACATCTTTTGAATACCCTCAGAATCTGTTTCTTAATCCCCCTGAAGCTGAACAGATGCAGAGGAGGAAGAGCCAACAAAGGTAAACCTTTTTCCACCCAGAGCTACAGCCTTGTCACTAGCCATGCCACATCTGTGTTTTTTGAAGGGAAATGTCATAATATTGCTAATCAATAGGAAGAGTGACAGGCCCATTTGTCAAGAGCAAGCCAGCTCTGCAGCTGTTGTCCTCTTCTGAATCTTTCTCTTGGGCTTTGCAAAGGGAAGCTGAGGGAAGGGCCTGCTGTGCGTCTGGTACAGCCCCCTCCTAGACTGGGAGACAAGAGGGAGCCACTGGGAGGAAAATGGTGTGACACCTTGCTGATGTTCTGAACAAGTTGGGTCAAATGCAATGGCAAAGGCTGGGGAAGAAACCTGGAGTCTCTAACAGTGGTGTGCAAAAGCAACCAGACACCCTGCAAAGGGAGAGGACCTTCTGTATCAGGAAGTCTATTGACCCTTAATCCAGGGAGTGCAGCTGTTTATGTGTTTCTTTTTCTGTTATGTGTACTGCAGATGTTTCTTGCTAGTCTGCTGATCAGAGGAACAAGCAGGTCATCTCAAAGGAGAGAAGAGTAGGAGGTGGGGTTGGGACTCAGGCTTAACGATGATTTTCATCTTTGCTCTGAAGGAAAATGTAAGCAGAGAATGGAAGATGATGGCAGGGCAGGCTGCAATCTCTGCCCCTACACGCTAGCTCCCCTGAGCCGATAGAAACGCGGATGGGCAGACCTCGCCACAATAATCAGATCGGCCATGCGTGGGGCCTGGCTGTGTGTGGAGGTGACAGGACTGAAATGCCCTTTTCCACCCCACCAAAATAATTTTTAAATTAGGAAATTAATCTTAATCGACTCTTGTATCTCCAGCTTAGGTGGCCCAGACTATTATTATGGCTTTTCGCGCTTAGGGAGGGTCCCCCAAACCAGTAATTTTGTTTGATTAGTGTAAGGGAAAGAATACTGATATTAATGAGGAAAGCCTTAAAGGAACACTGGTAACTCTTGTCAATTTGCACTTCTCCCGTGTGCTTTCTTGCCCTGAAGGGGAGGTGATGCTCTAGAAAATGCCTTGCTTTCTCAAAGTACCCCCAGTTTTTGGCATTAGAAAGCAATTAATACCCAATTTAAAGACAAAGGTGGTATTGTTAGTGTATTGTCAGGTATACACTTTTCAGAAAGATGTGAAAGTAAAAATATGTCAGGAAGGAAATTCTTGCCGATTAATAGTTCAACCTTGAGGTTCAGTGAATGAATATCCATATGTTTGCAGGATCTCAGATGCAAATGTCACTGGAGATTTTTGCTTGCTTAAAGGAAGGCAATGACTTTAAAACACTATAACATATTGTTATAGACTAAGTTCTGTCTCCTCCCCACCCCCACTCCCCCCACCCCCCTGGCCAGATTCATATGTTGAAGACTTAACCCCCAATGTGACTGTATCTGGAGATAGGGTCTTTAGAAGGTAATTAAGATTTAGAAGGTAATTTAAGAAGGTAATAAGGATGGGGTCTCTAATCTGATAGGACTTTGGCTTTATAAGGGGAGGATGACAGAAAGATCTTTCTCTCCACTATGTGGGAGAGAGCAAGAAGACAGCTATCCACAATGTGAGAAGAGATCTCTCACCAGAAGCTGAATCAGCCAGCACCTTGATCTGGACTTTTAGCCTCCAGAACTTACAGAAATAAATTTCTGTTGTTTAATCCACCCAGTATATGATATGTCAGCCCGAACTGATTAATTAACACATATTTTTCTCCAAAGTAAAGCACCATGATAACATTCCAGGCATGGAAAGTTTGTAATCCCCCTGGAGGCACAAGTATAGGGTAATAAGATTGATTTTTAAAAGCATATTAAAATATCCATGCAAATGAATACAGGTCTTTTTATGGTAGTTTACTTGGAATATGAATGTAGCCCCAGTGATAATGCCTTTGCTGGTCATACTTTTGGAGAGCTTCTTTTAGAATTCAGAGTCAGCAGCATATTCGTGAAGCGCTTCAGTAGAGACATGTTCTTGTTTTTAAGAGTGGTTTAATTTACTGTTTCCATTACAAGTCATTCAGAGCAAGTCTGGGAGTCAAGTTGGTAATCAGGAAAAGGTTACCATTGTTCAGGTCAACAGTAAGGTGTGTATGTGCAGTGATAAGGCTTATGGGACTTACAGCTTTTTCAGAAGATTATTATGAAAGTGTAGCTTGCGTCATGATTGGCCAGGGGAGCATCACAGAGCAAGAGGCTGGCCTCTAGGGGAAAGGACTCATACTTGTGAATACCTTGTTCTGGTACCTCAGCTTTTGAGTTTACTTTATTTGATCCTTACAACATTTTTGGAGGCATATATTTTCATCCCTGGAAAAGCAGCCCTCATTTTGTTGGATAAATCCTGGTAAAGTTTGTTCAGACAAAACGAAACAAAATCCTTATTGATACTGATGTAATGAAAAAGTACAGGTTCTGGAGCAAACACAAGTGAATATAAGTCTCAGATCTGCCTCTTACAGGCTGCATGATCTTGGGTCAGTCACATAAGCTCTCTGTGGCTCAGTTTCCTCATCTGTAAAATGGGTTGTAGTGGAGTACTAAATTACATGAGATAATGCACATAAAACACCCAGAAGAATGTTGATGTATAGCAGGCATCTGTTCATGTTAGTTCCCTTCTCTGTTGCTTTCATACTTGGGGATCAAAGCTGAGGCTTGGAGACAAGGATAAAATAGTAAGTAATCACAATGTCAGCTTGACAGTGACATAGAGGTGGAACAGAAGGAAGGTGCTTTTACCCTTATTGTGAGGTATCAAAGGGAAGGATCCTGCAGTTTGCAAAAATGGCTCTAAATGACTCTCCTTTCCTCATGTGACAGTTCTGGCTTCTTTATTTAAAGCTGTCACTTGGCAGCTTTTCCTTTTATCCCCTCGCCTTTCTTCCTCCTTCCCTTGCTTCCTGTTGGGGATGACAATATCAGGTGACCTGATTTGGATTTTTGAAACTGGAGAAGAGTTTTCAGGCCAAAGATTTCTTTCCTACTATATCAGAGCTAGAGCTGACCACGTTATTGTTCAAGGGAACTTGTCCAAGATTATGAAGTGAAGGGTGGTAGGAAGCAAAGACTGTTGATCAAGGCAGAATGGGCACCAAAGGACAGTCTGGTGTTTCTCTTGGCACTTGTTTCCTTCTTTGGGTTTTTGTCTTCACACAAGGAAAACATCCTAAATCTTATTTTCTTCTGGATTATCAGAAATAGTAGATTAGTCTAACACAACTGAGGGCATCTTCTGGGTTGTCCTTTTGTGTGTCTAGGCTCCTCTGGTATATAGAGCTTCTAGTAATTGACTGCTGAGGGCACAGTGACATATGGAGGTCTTTGTGTGATAGGAAAAAACAATGTACATGCTGACAACTGGTCTTTTATAGAACCTGAAGGAACATTCCCAGTGGTGGTCTGCGCAATACATCCTCTCACCTAGTGGAACTCTTACCCACAAGCAAACTACTGATGTGTCAATGCACTTACTGAGGAAAGGCTTAAGAATTTTCTTTTCTTATATTTTTATAAATTAATTATTTATTTTTGGCTGCGTGTGGGCTTTCTCTAGTTGCAGTGAGCGGGGGCTACTCTTTGTTTCAGTGTGCGGGCTTCTCATTACAGTGGCTTCTCTTGTTGAGGAGCACGGGCTCTAGGCATGTGGGCTTCAGTAGTTGTGGCACGTGGGCTTCAGGAGTTGTGGCATGCAGGCTTCAGGAGTTGTGGCTCGCAGGCTCTGGAGCGCAGACTCAGTAGTTGCGGCGCACGGGCTTAGTTGCTCTGCGGCATGTGGGATCTTCCCGGACCAGGGCTCGAACCCACGTCCGCTGCATTGGCAGGCAGATTCTTAACTACTGTGCCACCAGGGAAGCCCCAAAATTTTCTATAATGTGAAATCTTTCAGATTGATGAATGGACTGAAGTTGCCAACTTTTTTCATTCACATCACCCTCACCAAACAACTGGCAAACATCATATGGTCAAGCACCAGATCATCTGATGTAGACAAGATGTGGCTTACAGAAGGGAAGGTGGGTGATCTAATGTTCCATGTGCTCTCTAACTAATGAGGAAGGAATATTTGAGGGTTAAAGTTATACAGAAGGCAGTGACATGATACACTGGGCACATACATATACACTTTGGAGTCAGGCAAACCCGGATTTGAATCTTAGCATGACTCTAAGACAAGTCATTAACCTCAGCCTCAGTTCCCTATCTGTAAAATGAGGAACATAATGCCTACCTATAAACGAGGACCCAGGCTATCCCTATTAGGAAGCTGGGCTGTATGTACTACTATTTGGTAATAATCATCTATTTCCCCTTAGGGGGACCAATGAAACTGGGAAATTGATGAGGCTGTATTAAAACAGTAGGTGCCAGTTTGCAGAGCTGGAAAGAGAATCTGTGGTATTTATAGTTTACTGTGACAAAATTCTTTAGAAAGCTAAGTTAACAGGAAGTGGGCTTAAACCTACAGAACTAACAGATTTTAAGATTTTACAAGGTGCTGCTATAATTTTGAAACATGTAGCTTGCTTAAGGAGCCGACAGAAAGGGATCTGTGCTTGTTTTACTCTTAAGTGGAAAAATTCCTTAAACTAAACTGTTTTTACTAGCAGACTTGTAAAAAACTAAGTTGAACTGGAGAAAATGGGCTGAGAAGTGAGAGAAACGTGGGTTTAGCCACAGAGTATGCTCTGGTCCTCCTCATTAGGGAGACCAGTGTTTGGTACTCTTAAATTGATTGCTGGAGCTCCCTATTATTATATCCAGATTTTTTGCAGCCCCAAGGAGAGTAAAACAGTGACCCTGAGGTCAACTAGAGGGCTAGAGATCTTGTTAAAAGGATATCTATTTTCTTTCAGCCCCTATTGGTTCTCAGGCTGAGTGACCTCCCAACTGTTGGACCCCACAGCTGTTCAGATGACCCTTCCCACTGCCACAGGCAGATGCCCACCACCCAGACATCTGACAGCTCAGCTGGGTACCATGCTTCCCACTGGCTATGGAAATCTAGGAATGGTTTGGTGAAGAGGTGAAAAATAAACCCTCAGATCTGATTTCACCCAAGCCTGCTTGTGTGCTTTTTCAGCTGTCAAAAGATTGTGGCAACAGTGTCCAAGCTACTCATTCATATCACCTGGAGATGTTTGAAAAGTCCCAAAGCCAGGTCACAGTTCGTACCCAGTAAGTCAGGTGTCTGGGGGGTTGAAGCCAGGCATAAGTATTTTTTAAAAAGCCCTGGGTGATTCCAACGTGTAGCAAAGTTTGGGAACCATTAGACTGAGCTTTACAAACAAGATATTACCTCAAGGCTTGTGAATGTGTTTAAAGCATCTGACACATGGTAGATGCTTAATAAATGATAGCTCCCTTTTCTATTAGAAAGTTTAATGATAATGATGATAATAATAATATAATAATAATAGTAATAATAGCAAGCCGTTATGTTACCGACCCTCCTGAGTTGGTACCCGACAAGGGTCCTCCAAGCCCAATGTCACTCACACTGATAGAATGAGACCAAGTTTGGTTCAGAAGCAAAGGAAAACTTCGTTGTTTTGATCGGAGAGGGATAAGCTCCAGCTCTAGAGCACTCACCCTCCCGGACAGACCGACAGGCCGCGGGCAGGGCTGCTTTATAGGGCGGGGCAGCGGGGGGAAGGGGCGGAGCTCTCGAGGGGTGGGCGGGGCTGCACGGCTCAGGCTACAGATCATGGTGGCGCTGCGCGCAGACTCTCTGCACACAGCCCGGCGCCGCCATCTTGAGTCGCATCGTTCCGTGTTCGGCACTTATGCACGCTGTTCCGAGCCGAGGTGTCGCCAGGGCGGTTCTGCACCAGGAACTTTGGGCCGAAGGGCTGGTGTGAGGCCTCTGCCCGTGGCTCCCTGTGAGCAAGTGAAACTAGACGAAGCGCCAAGGCGAAGAAGAAAGGTTAGACTTTATTTCATTACCTAGATACTATTTCTACTCCCTGGGAATTGTTAATGGGTTCTGCCAGTGACAGTTACATCTTTAGGGCACTTTACAGTTTACTGTTACATTTATTTTATTTTTATTTATTTATTTTTTGGTACGCGGGCCTCTCACTGTCACGGCCTCTCCCGTTGCGGAGCACAGGCTCCGGATGCGCAGGCTCAGCGGCCATGGGTCACGGGCCCAGCCGCTCCACGGCATGCGGGATCTTCCCGGACCAGGACACGAACCTGTGTCCCCTGCATCGGCAGGTGGACTCTCAACCACTGCGCCATCAGGGAAGCCCCCTCTTACATTTATTTTTGTTCTGAGCCTCACCATTATCACATGAAGTGAATATGAGTACATGAGGACTACCTTTTCCATCTTTCAAATGAGGAAACTGAAGCTTAGAAAGGGAAAGTGACCTTCCCGAGCAGAGCCTGGCCTGAAGCTGAGTCATCTGACTCCGAGTCCAGTGCTCCTCTCACCATGCAACACTGACTCTGCTCCCACCATCTGGGGGGAGATGAATCCACGCATAAAACAAATGTACTGAGAATGCACAGTAGGTAATAAAACACTCCAAGGTACTAATGGGTCGAGATCATATGAGGAAAGCCAAATGGGGATCCACACCCAGCGTCAGCTTCCTAATGCTGCAGCTGGATTGGACGAGGTGACAGGATCCCCTCATGCTCCCTGAACCTAGCCAGTGGGCCAGACACCCCTGATCTCCTGCTGCAGGCACAGGATGAGAAGCTGAGCAGAGCAGAGACTAGACCAGGCCTGGCGGGGCCTGACTCTGCTCCTTTCATTTGCTGAACGTGAGAGGAAGAACGAGATGAGTCCACCATGCCTGAGTGCAAGGGGGTAGGTGGGTCCAAACAGGGACATCCTGCATTCTCCCCAGGTCCAAACAGGGTGGTTAACAGCTAACCCTGTCTCCTTCTGCTGAATCAGGTAAATCTTTCTTCTGCTTTTGGAGAAGGGAAACTGTGAGGGTTGAGGGAGGTACTAGAAGCATTGGTTTTTATATTTGCTGTCTTGTGGGATAACATTGAATCAAGTAAACATGATAATCGGATTCTTCCTGTGGCAGCAGGATGTGAATAAGTGCCATATAAATCATATTGGAAGTAGGAGCTGGGAGGAGAGAGGATGTTGTGGGCAGGAGGAAGCTCCATGAAGGCTTGAGAGTTGACTTGGGTGTTGAGGAAGAAGCAGGAGCTGATCAAATGAAGTCTTTCGCAGAATATCGTCTGATTCCCTGATCCAGGGTGTGTGTAGTGGTTTTTAGAATCTTAGGGATTGGTTTGAATAAATCAGACATGGCTAATAGTTTACGGACTAATCAGGTGTGGCTGAAAACACCTCTCTGGCATGGTAATGGTAGGCCAGCATCACAAGGATGTGTGACAGGTACAGGTGTTGCTCAGCCAAGCTATCAATAGCTAAACAGCCACTTTTGAGACATGCTACTTTTTATTCGCTTCTGAAATGTTCACAAGAATGAATGTTGCAATTCTGAGGAAAAGGATTCATCACTACGTACTGGGATGTACTGGGACAATGTTGGCTTGAGACAACATATCCTGGGTCTCAAGCCTATCCCTGACATACATGCGAGTGACCTCAGACATGTGGCCTGCCCCGCCATGGCACAGTTTTCTCCAGTAACGTGAGGATGGTGATAGCACCTATTTCGAAGGGTTGTTCTGAGGTTTAAATGAGATAATGCATGACAGTGAAGAGTCTAGCTTCTGATGTACATTGCATGCTTAATAAATGCAGTCTCATTAATTTTTTTTGTTATTACTAGACCCTGAGATTCATCCTGTTGTGCAAATGATTCCCACTGGTTTTTCAAGACCTGAACTGCCTAATTGTGGCCAAAAACTTAACCTTGCTTTGCTTTTTGTCATCTTTGGTTTTCAGATTTTTTCTTTGACCTCTGGGAGATTTGTCACCTTGAATGAAACACCTTTATTAACATTCTGTCCATCTTTCAAGTTCCCTTTCAAATTCCATTTGGGGAACTTAGGAAACGCTTTATGGAAGAGCTGGTATTCATCTCTCCCTCTCAGCTCCCACAGGTCTTTATAATTTTATTATGGCATTTATCATATTCTATCCAGTACGGTAGTTATATGCCATCTGTCTCTGTCACCACACAGTAACTTTCTTGAGGGTGGGAAGACGAGTCCATTTATCTTGGAATCCCCCACAGCACAGAGTACCTGGCACGCAGTAGATGCTCAACAAATATTTGTAAAATTGGAATGATTCAGAAACTGTAAAAAGACTTTCTTATAATCATTCACTTTTCTGTTGTTCATTGATCTTTCCAATTGGGAAGGATAATTTGGGAGATTATTATGAAGCAATCTCAAGTTTCATGAACCAAAGGTAGAGTGATTATAATTCTTGAGTTTTTAATACCATTCCTCGAAGAGATGGAGATAAAATACAGAGCAACAAAATACTGGAGTAACTATTGTTAACTGGCATTTTTGGGCTCCAACCCTGCTATTGTGACCTTGAACTGCGTGACCTCAATAAGCCCTAAGCCTCTCTGAGCCTGTTTCTCCATTTGTAAAATGAAGGTGTTCTCTCTCTTTCACTTGTAAATCTGTATAATTCCTGGCTTCTTTAGATACAAAGAGGAATTTTGCCATTGTTCTCAAAATGAGTAAGTTGAATAGGTCAGGGTTTTTCTTGAAATCACTACTATATCCCTAGGACCTAGAACAGTGTCTGGCATAGACTAGCTGCTCAACAAATACTGAGTAAATGAATGAACAAATAAATATATTTAGACACAATTTAGTAATGCTGAGATACACTGCTTAGGAATAGTTAAGTCCTGGCCCTCCAAAATACCATGTTCTAGGGAGAGTCATACCAAGGCAAGAAGCACACCATGGAAGCAAATATGGAAAATAGGACCTGGGGGCTACCTGACCTTTTTCTACAGTGCAGCATGAGCTGCATACAAGAGACCTCCTTCGGGTTAAGTCTATGTATACCAGAGCAATTAATATTTGAGAAAGGACAATTCTTTATTGTGTGCAGACGTCCCATAGAATGTAATTTATTGCCCAGTAAATGTCAGCACAAACCCCAGTCATTTGTGTCAACCAAAAATCTACCCCCAAACACAAACATTACTGGACTCCCCCTAGGAGCAGTGCACACCCCCTCATGGAGAACCACTAATCTGTCCTCTGACTGGTTTAGCTTATGGATGGAGATCACTGCATGTCCTTTCCTCTTCACTGCATGAAGTTATAATTTGATATCAATTAGCCTTAGTATCAGCTCTGGTCCTTCCTTGTTAGAATGATTAGACGCATGAAAACTGTGGTCTTGTGGAAAGTCCAGTCCTCTCCTAGGAACTTGGTTCGTCCTCCCACTCTCATCTCCCAGAGTGATAATGACCAAATCTGAAGTGGTGATCTCATGGAGAAGCTACAGAAGGGGTTAATGTGGAATTGCCATGAATATCCATTGGATATCTACTTAGAAACCTGGAACAGCCCAAGTTATAAAAACCTTGGTTGATGCAGTGTTACTGGCCAGTTTGAAGCCCAGATCTTCCTGATACTGAAGTTCCTTTGTTCACCTTATCTCAGGGTTTAGTGCCAAGCTTAATGGACCACAAATTGCATTTTCTTTTGGCCTGATGGGATCTGAAATATTAAGAGTTAATGCTTCTTCCCCAGTCCTAATGTTTTTTCCATGTGGAGCTTGGTAGTGTAACATTCCTGGCCAGCTCCATAGGAAAGGTCTACATTGGACCACTTGTCCCCATGAATGCTGGATAATTGTATTTAATTCTGGATAATTGTGTTTATTTCAGTGTTAGGCAGCCCACTCACCACAGTCTTGGGCCACATATTCTCCAATATCTGCTTTACAGTATTTATAGTGATATTTTGATCTCTTTGTATTTTACCCTTTTGTCTTATTTTTCACTTGGCTCGTAATTTGGGAGGAGAAGAGGGGTCTTCAAACTCCAACACTAGATATGAAGCTTCATTCTTTAGCAATAGCATCCATAAACACTCTAAGAGTTTTAAAAATATAACTTTCAGGTGTACAGCGTAGTGATTCACAATTTTTAAAGGTCATATTCCGTTTATAGTTATTATAAAATGTTGGCTATATTTCCTGTGTTGTACGATATATCCTTGTAGTTTATTTATTTTATACACAGTAGTTTGTGCCTCTTAAATCCCCACCCTTATCTTGCCCCTCTCTGTTTTCCTCTCCCTACTGGTAACCACTAGTTTTTTCTCCATACCTTTGAGTCTTTCTTTTTTTTTACATCCACTAGTTTGTTTTATTTTTTAGATTCCATATATAAATTATATCATACAATATTTGTCTTTCTCTGACTTATTTCACTTAGCATAATACCTTCTAAGTCCATTCATGTTGTTGCAAATGGCAAGATTTCATTCTTTTCTTTGAGTAGTACTCCATTGTATACATATACCACATCTTCTTTATCCATTCATCTGTTAATGGACACTTAGGTTGCTTCCATATCTTGGAAATTGTAAATAATGCTATTATGAATATTGGGGTGCAAACACTCTGAGATTTACAAAAGCTTTAGGGTAGTTAATGCTAAAGGATTCTACATAGCCACACATCCTATTGGTTAGGATACAGGTTCAGCTCCATGTTAGTGGCTTAACAAGGTTCAAGTCTGAGCCAATATGTGGCAATGCTCCGTGATGCCTGCAGTTGTCCTGGCTCCTCCATCTTTTTGCTCCATCATCCTTAATGGATTACTTTCATATACATGGTCCAAAATGGCTTGAAACCAGGCTCACTGTTCCAGCAGGCATGAAGGAGGAAGAAGAAGGGAAAGAGGTAGCTTTCCCCTTCCCTTTAAGGGGACAGTGTGGAAGTTGTCTACAACACCTCTACTCACATCTCACTGAACAGAACTTAGCCATGTGGGGGTAATCAGTAAGTGCTTGCTAACTGAATGGATAGATAAACGAATAATTCACTGCTTAAGGAATCTCTGGAATGAATTCTAAGAGGACTGGTTAAATGGATTTTCGTGTCTAAAAGTTCACTCAAGCCCACATTGCAGGTGCCCTGACATAAATGTGATCTAGTAAATTTGGTTAGTAGAGAACCTTGGTTTGAATTCAGGTCCTAGGGCTTCCTCTGTTCACTGGCTCCTGTGTCTTGCTTTTGTTTATGCTGGAATGATGTCTTGTTAGTATTACACAGATGCCAGAATCTTTCCTGAAACTCCAGTGGTTCTTACCAAGTAGGGCAAGGCATTCTGCCGGGCTCACACTAAAGAAAAAAAATAATAAACTGTAAAACCAGCTTCCAGTCAGAAAAGCAGACAAACCTGGCAAAGGTTTTGAAACATGACTTGTTGACCAGCCTACACAGAGGAATCAGATATTTGGAGGTAACAGGAAAGATGATTCATGGCATGACATCAGCAAGACCACAGAACCTGGAACTTCCACTTGACCACATGCACATGTGGTAGGACACAGGAACCATTAATCTGTCTTCACACCTTTCTCACCCAGAATGAAAATTGTTTTGCCTAGCAAAGGAGGTGGGCTCAGCCAAGGGGAGACACATCAGATTATGTTTCCTGAAGGATCTATGTTGTTATAGGAAAAAGACAGCAATAACTTGCAAGGATTCCAGGGGAGATCATAAAACCCCTCTAGTTCCACCATTCTGCTACTCTTAGGATGGAAGTAGTGTGATGAAATGTAATATGTGGTGGAGGGGCTCAGGTTACTCAGATGTGATAGTAGATTTTTTCCCTCTAATTTGGGAAATCAGCAATTTTTACTTTGTCGCAGAACAAATGGATCTGTGACTAATGTTATACAATTTATGTAGCTGATTCCACATAATTTTCACAGTTGGTTCACATTTATTGCAGTAAAAAGGTTTTTCTCCTACTCTGAGATTTATGAGGTGGGATGGAACTTGCCTATCTATAGCCCCCAGTGCTATGTTTATATTCTCAAAGACCATCTCCTCCACTTTACCTACTTTACAGATGAGGAAATTGAGACTGTCACCAGTTCGGTGACTTGTCCAAGGTCACATAGCTGCCTCATAGCAGAGCAAGAACTAAAGCCAGGTCCCACAAGTACTGGTTACAAGCACATTTATTTGGATGGTTAGGGCTCTGCATGAAAAGTGATACGATGCCTGATTCTCCTCTTTCTCAAAAGAAATAGAAACATCTCTCTTCCTTCCGTGTCACCATTGCACACTCCCCATTTTGCACTACAGCCATCCACCCCGTGGGAGGGGAGAGTTGAGGAAGCCCTGTTCATTGCATGCAGACTGATGTCTGTTTCCCCAAGTGTTAGCCCATCAGATTTTACTCAGTAGGCTGGATCTCAGGGCAGGAAGTTTTCAATTTATCATCTGAAAAATGAAACAGTTTTAAAAAACTATAACTTGTCTTAAATTCTGACCAGTAAGAACAGGAATGTACACCCAAGCTCCCCTCTCACCAATCACAATGAGCTCTTTCCTCTTTATTTTATAACATGGCCCCCTCAAAACATAAAACCCCCAAGTGTCTTAAGTCACATTCTCTAGAGTAAAACCTGGGATGCCAATTCTTGAGTAACAAATTTATTGAGAGACTTGCTTTTAGATGAAATCTGTAAGAGAGTGAGGGAAGCAGTGTAGGGCAGGAAAAAAAGGAGGCAGCGATGTGGGTTCAATTGTAGTCTTGCCTCAGCCTGATGTCATGGGAGGCTCTGGAGTGTGAATGGTTGTCCCTTTTCAAGGAAAAGGGGCTGGGCATTTATATGAATGTATCAATCAATCTTTGGTTGTCAGCCCTCCCAGGAGGGTTGGTGCATCTCCCAAGTGCATCTTGGGAGCTATGCTGTCCAGCTGGCCATGGCAAATCTCTGAAGCCAGGAAGCGTACAGCTGTGAGCTGTTAGTAGCCAATTTGTACAGCAGCTGGGGGATGGTTGCACTAGTAAGGGATTTGGGCAGGGCACCAAGAGCATACACTAAACATTGCTGTATGTCCATGTCCCAGAAAAGAAAAATAATTATAACCATCATAACAACACAAAACAAGAGATCAGCTTTGTTCAACATGAAGCATAATGCATAGTTCTATTTGTTCTGATTGCATAAAAGTCACAAACAAGACACTAACAACAAAGGAAAACTATAAACACCACCAGTGGAGGGATCTGTTAGAACTGTGTCTGAACCATGACAGCTGAGTAAAAAAGGAAGATTCACTGGAATGCCCTCAGTTCCAGGGTTCCCTTGGCTTCCTAATCCCTGTGATTTTTTTCTGCATTGATCCCAACTCCCCCACTTTTGACTTAAAACCTGGGCAAAGGCAATATAAGACTCAGGGCCTGAGCAAAGAAAGCAGTTGTTTTGGAACTACCGATGAATTGGGAGAATCTGTTCAATGCTGTCTTGCCTCAACAAAATTATATCCAAGGTGGCTCTGGCTCCTACTCAAAATAGGAAATACAGGACAAGCTTCTGCCACACTGTCCCCAAAGGTGAAAAGAATCTATGATATCTCAAGAGCTGTAATAGTCACCATGTAGACATAGACTCATCTAATCATTAGATATCTATTTGAAGATGAAAATTGTAGAGATGAGCAATACTTGTTGAAGACAATGGACCAAATAACATCAATACTCGCTAGTGTACAGATCAAGAAACAATTTTATGGTGTTCTCACCTCCCCTCCTTTTTTGTATATATGGTGAATTTTTAAAAAAATCTATAAAGTAGGGAATAATAATGTTTACTCCACAGTTTTTCATGATGATTATAGTGGCTACTATTACTCACATGATAAACTTTTGACTGTTGCATTTATTTACTACAATTTATATGTGCCAAAAATATAGTTTACTTCTTCTCTGTTACTAAAAAAAATCCCCTTTCTCACAAGCCCCAATTGCCACTGAGATGGGGAGGAGATAAGGATGTGAAAGACATAATCTTATCAATTAAAGATTACTGGTACCCTTTGGTTTAAGGCCATCAGTTTCAGGTCAGTATTTGGCCAGTAGGAGTAGCAGCTGCCCACTGGGGCTGTTTTCCTTCTTGAGGGCCCTCTCTCTTATACCTTGCATATTCTGCATGTGACACTAGGGCCTGGATGTCAATGACTCTGTTTAGAAAAAAGTGAGAGCTTCCACAATAATGAGGCATCCTCAAAATTCCAAATAAAGTTCAGTTAGGTTTTTTTGTCTATTCAGTTAATTAAAAAAAAAAAAAAGTTCCCTAGGAGAGTGGGAAAGTGAATAGAAGGGCCTCATAATTTAGTTGGTGTGGCTTTTCTTTGACCCAATTCTCTTACATATTGGATGAATTTCTTTTGCAAATTGAATAATTTTCACAAGTCAACTACACACATTCCCTCAGCCCATTTGAGTGTAATGAAATAGCTTAATAGAATAAAACAATAACTCCCAAGATGATGGTGTTGGCCATTATTAAGTGTAACAATAGGAATTAATTATGACAGCAGAAGGAATAATTGATGATTTGGAAAATGGATTCTAAAGCTCTTTTCTATTGTGACTTCAGAGACCTTTCAAGAGTTCTGAGTGCTTTCGAACAGAATTATTAATAACATGTTTTTTTCCTTAATTCCTTATATTTGGTTAGTCCTTTACAAAACACTGTCTTGTACAGAATCTTGTTTTTAATTTAACCAACAGTTTGATAGAGCTTGCATGTGCCAGGCTCTGTTCAGAGGGCTTCACACATATTAACTCACTCGATCCCCAATGCTGACTCTCTCCTGTGTGATTCTGGGTGCTCTTTTACAAATGAGGAAACCTCAGGCTTAGAGAGAGTGGGGAACTTGTTCTAGGCTCCCCAGCTGGGAAGTGGCAGATCGAGGATCTGGATCCAATCTGCTTCCTGAGTCCCTGCTTTTAACCTTGACACTGTTGTACCTACCTCTCAGTCTTACCACCACCCTCAAAGTGGGCATGTTTGGTTCCATTTTCTTGAGGATTAAATACTCATTGCACACAAATGAGCTAGTTAGTAAGTGCCAGGGTTGGAATTCAGACCCTTGCCCATAATTCCCAAATCAGTACACTTCCTGATGTGTCTTTATGAAGCAAATTTCTTTTACTCAAAGTAGTATGTAATATTTCCAGAACTTTGGAGCACTGAGTGAAAAATAATATTATATTTCCTTTCGGGAAAAAAAAATTGAGCAGGAATTTTGAGGGCTGATGGAAACATATGCAGTTCTTTTTAATTGGAAACATTAAGAACACAGACTTATAGAATGCTTAAACTACAAGATGTCATAATGCCTCCTAATAATTCTTATATTCACTGTGCACAGAAAGTCCCTAACAGTTTTTGGTTAATGCAGGTTCTCAGGCTCCAACCCAGGAATCCACATTCAGTAGACCTGGGGTCAGGCTCAGGAATCTGAATTTTAACAAACATGCCCAGGTGATTAATGCTCATGGAGGAAGGCAGGTGCAGAGGAGTGAATAGACCTGCTCAGATTTACCAAGATACTAGGAAAATCAAGACCCTAAGGTCAACGTGCACTAAGTATACTTTGGTTTATTCATAAGATGACATGTTTTATTTATGAAATTCCAAGATTAATTTATTCTCATAAGAATCACAAACTCACTAATGCAATTTATTCTTAAGTGAGTTAAAATTTTCTTATAAATGAAGCTAAGAGCTGCTGAATTTTATGGAACTAAATGTTTCTGAGGTTTTGCAACTTAATGAATGTAAGCAGCAGCACTTACTCTCCCCCAGAACTTAGTTTGATTAATTACCTCAACACTTTGCATGAAATCAAATATATGCAGAATTACTTTAAAGAGATGGGATACCTACCTAGAGCTCTAAAGAGATAGAGTATATAACAAATCAGTGGCATTAGCCCAGTTAAGCAGAATATATCAACAGAAGGAGGGGGTCTGCATGGAATAAAAAATTGGTAATTGGAGAGCCAGAAAAGCTGCAACTATCCAGGAGTGTGTGGTGAACAGGAAACCCTGTCTCTGCTCCACTCAAGGGTGTGCTGTTGACCCCTTCTGGTGTGTCTGCCCAGCCCGTAGCCCCATTCTCTAAGCCTTCCCCACCCACAGTGATTGATTTTGGAAGCCATATTTGTAGTATACCACCCTACACCCCGAGGCCAAAGTTTGACTGCAGGGCTCAGGCTCCTGACACAGAACTGGGGCAGTCAGATCTCCATCACATAAAATTATAATTGAGATTCAAAGGCTCTCATTTGTCTCTTCTAGTAGCTTCATATATAAATTCAGGAGTTTTTGGAGCCCAAGTGAAGAAGAGGCGTCTTAATGAGAATGCCCAAAGGACATGAGATGTGTCCTATGCAATCTAGGCGGGGTGCTCAGTTGCTGGTTTCTGAATCACACCTGAGAAATCTAAAGTGTGTGAGCTTGGCTGAAGAGGGCTGTGGCATTAGAATTAAGTAGTATGGCTTGGAAAGTAACAGACCTCCCAGAATTCTTGGGGGAAAAGGATGCATGAGTGTTTCCCAGGCCAGATGTGGCCCCTATACAAGCAAGAGCCAGCAGAGGATTATCTTATATACAGTCCAAAATGGCTGCCTTGAGGTGTGAAGGGAAAGAAACTGGAAAGAGATTGCTGGGTGCTGTATCATTTTGCTAGGGCTGCCATAACACAGTACCACAAACTGGATGGCCTAAAACAACAGAAAGCTATTCTCTCGCAGTTCTGGAAGCCAAAAGTCCAAAACGAAGGTGCTGGCAGGATCATCCTCCCTCTGCACACGGTCATTCTCCCCATGTGTCTTTGTGTCCATATTTCCCTCTTCTTACAAGGACACTAGTTAGATTAGATTAAAGGTCCACCAAACTCCAGTAGGGCCTCATCTTAACTTACCTAATTACATCTGCAATAACCCTATCTCCAAATCAGATCACATTCTGAGGTTTAGGACTTCAATTTTTCTCTTGGGAGGACACAATTCAACCTATAACAGATACTTAGGCACTGAGGAAGGACTCTCAGGCAATGGGCAGAATAGAGACACACGTGTATATATCTTCTGTTCAGGAGATGAAGATGAAATATCCCTATTCTCCCCTCTTCTACTGCTCATGGCGGCAGAGTGCTGCTACCCCATCAATAAAAACCACAAACAGACACAGACAATACTGCAGTACCATTCCAGGAAGAGTGTGCCTGCCTCCCTTACCTTTCCTCCCTCTCCCTGCTCTGACCTTGAAGGGTCAAATCTGTGACTAAGAGAAGAGCAACTCAAGGAGAGGAAACTGAGAAAAATGGACCCAGCCTGCCTTTGACTTCAGGCTTCATGCCTGAAAGTGGGCTGAAGCTGGGGGAGGGGAGAAGTCACAGAGCATCGATTATTATGTCGCACCGGATGCCTTCACTACTAAACTGAGACTGTTTTTCCACTTGAACTGTAGGACCTTTATTTATTACTTAGGAATGACCGACCCATTATTTGACCTGAGTCTTCATACAGGGGCAAGAGAAGAGCCAGACAGACTCATGGAATTCACACTTAAAATGATAACGAAAAACAAAAGTAAAGGTACTTTTGGCCTACAACTCATGAGCCATGCTTGTTTAGCATTATAGTTCCACATGATTCTTTAAAGGAAGAACTTTACATTCTGGCTTACATTTCAGTCTCCCATGAACTTGGCTATGGTTCATCTGTGCCCCATTAACTTGTCTATATTTGATATATTGGCAAAAAATGTTTTCATTTTGTTTTGTTCATTTTTGGTCCAAAGAGCAGTACTGATAAATAATGACACATTTAAGGTAACAGGATCTATATTTAGGTGACCTGTCTTGCCCTTTTATCTTGCTGTTTACCTCTTCAAGTCCCAATACTAGGTGAGTAAACATTCAATCACTCAATCATTCCTTAAGCATTTATTGAGCATCTACTTTTTAAGCTTCTGAGACATAATGGAGAGCAAAACAGACATTGTCCTTGCCCTCATGGATGGACTATTCTAGTGGAGGAAGAAACTGACAGATAAATAAATATAGCCATATAGATAAACACCCAAAGACAAAAAAAATAAAAAACACCAACTTAGCAAGTATATTTTCCATATAGAATCGGATAGTCTCATTTCCTGAGCTATCATTTTTGGAAAGAAATTCTTGATTTTTAACATCTTCCTGGATTTCTGAAACCCAACCATATGCCCAGATTAAGATGAAGTTTGACTCTTGAATATTGGTTAATATATAATTCTTTCTGGTTTCTCTTTCTTACTCTGGTATCAAAATAATGCATGTTAGTTAGAACTTGCAAAACACAGAAAAGTAAATGAGGAAATTAAAAATCATCTCCAATCCCACTTTATCCCACTTTATTTTATTTCTTGATTTGTTGTATTTCCAAATTCTTACTCTCCTTCAGGGACAATAAAAGAAGAAGAAAATTAAGATGGATTTGAAATAAAATTAGCAGGGGCTGTGGTTATGCAGAACTTTTACTGTTATATGGTAGGAGATGGGGCACTAGAACATTCTGGATTGTTTCTGGACTTTGGATGTTTTACATGATGCTCTGTGTGAAAATACCCTCCCTCTTCTTCTGTTCTTTTGTATTGTGAATTGTCACACCCTAAGAGAATGGGAAGGATCACTGAATCTAGAGCTTTCCCCAAACAACAATGCAAATCATTAAAGATCTAAATTATCCCACATGAACTTCAAGAACAAAGTGGGTGAGGAGGAGAGTGTCAAACCATAATTACATTGCTCAGGACAGAGAGGACTTGAGGAAGTTAAAATTCAGACCAGCACTTTGGAAACAACAGTTTATAGATTAGGAGTCTGAGGCTGAAGCCTGGAAGGCTGACTCAAAGTTACAGGCTAGCTACAACAGGGAGATGGACTGACTGCTTTTAAGCTTCTGATGGCTAATGAAGTGCTTCGTGCTGCCTACTGACTTCTAACTTAAGCACTTCTTTATTTAATTTTTTTTTTCCTTAGAAACATTAACCTTTTGCAGTTCATCTTTTAAGACCTTGGTGACCAAAGTCAAGTCTGATTCAGATGCAATGACTTGTAGGATGTTTTACGTACACTTGCTATTGTATGGTTTTAGAAATAATTTTGGGGTAATAGAGCTAATTGTCAATATGTGATGAACATTTATCCTGAACATAGAAAAATGATTTTCAGTCCACATTTCCTTCCTCAGTACTTACACTCACATACTCATGCACATGCGTGTGCGCGCGCACACACACACACACACACACACATTTTTATTTCTGCCTTTTGTTTCCTTTTTCCTAGAAAAAAATTTAAAAATATCTTGGTGCTTTTGGATCAATTTTCCATTTGAAATAGCTCAGCAAACAGCCAGCTATACCTGATGGGCCCTTGGAACACTCTCTTTTATGAAATTCCAGATAAAAAAAGGCTACTAGAAAGAAAATGGCAAGGGCCTAAGTGGATTTTTAGGAACCTGAAGACAGAATTGAGAATCTGATATTAAAAGAGGCAAGACACAAAGCAGAGTAAAGGGGTTAATAAAACTAAAGATATGAATGCAATGTATAGGAATTAGACAAAAATGATTTTAAAAGGAAGTGCCATTCTCATTGTGTTGAATTGGCCTCCTATAACTACAGCTGCTCTTATTAGGTGTGAAATTAAAAAAAAATATATATATATATATTTAAGGAGCTTTTGATATTTCTTATCTTCCTCAGCCGTTTAATGAAATTGGAAAAGACTACACAGGCCCATAGGTGAGGTCAGCTGTATTTTTCTCTTCTCTCTTTCTTGCTTCATTCTTGGCAAGTCCAAGACATTATTGGGATATTTTATTTGATTTTCTTTCTTTCCAGGCAATGCATTATGTACCTATCAAATGGTATTTGGTAATCAATTCTTGATCTTTCCTGGAGGTCAGTCAATGACACCATCTAAACTGTCATCTCTTTTTTTCTTTAAAGGGAATCCATCTATTTCCTTTGAGCACATAGAGATTTCAGATGCAGGTAAGATATTAAACCATTCATGAACAAGATGACATTTTTTCTCATCAAGACTGTCAGCTTCTATAGGAAGATGAACTTAGTTATTAAAGGAGTCTCTTTCATTTAAAGTTCCAGGTAATATGCTATAATAGCAACTCATCTCACCTCTTCATTGCAAGATCTCTTCATCTCTTAGTTTTATTTTGAGGGTGGAGGGTGCGTATGGAGGAGGAAGGATGTTGTGGATTCAGATATGGAGAAACAGAGACTTAAAGTCAGAATTCTGAGGTTCAAATCAGGGAAAATTGTAAATGGCTGTATATTTATGATGCATAGAATACGATATAAATGTGTTGGGAACACCCGCCAGGCATATTAATAGGTTAAAGGTAATATCCTAAAAGTTAATAGGGTAAAAGTAAAACAATAGTGGAGAAACCTTGAAACTGGCTCAGTGATTGAGGGGATGATTTACAAGGTAAAGGTTTGAAATACTAACGTACCTACTGTTTGTGCTCATGCCCAGCGTCCATTTACTGAGAGCACAGTCGGTTATATAAAGTTGTATTTCTCCTGCAGATTCTGAATCTGAATTTCAGAGACAGACTTGTGTTATTTTTGGAAGCCTTGGTAAAAACTCCAATAGCTGTTGCATCTTTCTGAATGCTTGTGTGTCGAGTTGGCTGGGGGCCATTTTGAGCTTTTCAAATTAATAATTTGAAAAAGATGCAATGCCTATACATAATGACTTCATCTTGTCTGCAGAAATGATTCAAAACAGCAGTTGCTATGCACAAGTTGGTCTCATTAAGTGAGATTTTGATGCAAGAGCACACAGGTACTGGTGTTAGTGCTGCTGTTGGGTAACTACTTAACTGTGGAAATAATGGCAGAGCAGAAGGTGTGAGAAAGCATTAACACTGATCATTATTCTGCTGAGGGTTTAGTGTCTCCGCTAGATTTTCCCTTTGTTTTCCATTTGGAGCAATGTACTGCACTTTAGCATAATTCCTTAGGGCTTGCAAGAAATGTAATTGCTTTCTTCTTTTTTTTTTTCTAGTCAGGAATTTGCTTTAAAGAACATTCTAAGGTTTTTACAAAAATATTTGTAGAGACCCTTATTTCACTCTATTGTCAGTTCCATCTCTTTGTTAAAATATCCTGATGAATAGTTTTGATGTGTAAATAACAAACAACAAAAAAGGAAACAAACCAGCAAAACCACACTCCCCCAAAATAAACAAAATAGTGTAAATTATCTGGAAAGAAATACATTTCTTCAGTGAACCATTTTTGACTCTCCAAGTATAGAACAATGTGTTGGAACCAGGTCACTGTGTTAGGTACAATAATTAGATGTTCTGAGAAAATGCACAAGGTAAGACATACCCACAGGGGCTATGGGAAGAAGATCAGGTCTAGCTAAGACTCACATCAAACTCATGAGGCATTCCCAGCTCTCCGTGCACATTTCAAAAAAGCTAGAAGCTACAAATTTCCAGTGCCCTGAGTTATGACTGAACCCACAGGCATAACCCTTGTCCTACTGAAGTAGACAGTCAGTTGGGAAAGCCATTCTTGTTTTCAGTTTGACTCCACATGGCATATATCCTGCCGCTCTGTGTCTTTGATCTGCCCTTTGAAGAGAAAATTCAAAGATGGCAACTACGAAGTTGAGTGGGACAGAAAAGTCAGTATCAAAAAAGAGGGGGCTCAAGAAACATTTCCATGACGATAGAAACTTTCTCATGAAATGTTAATCAATGCTGGAAGTGGACCTGGCTCTTCTTAAAAAATTTTTTAAAATTGTGATAAAGTATACACAGCATAGAAGTTACCATTTTAACCACTTTTTAGTGCATAGTTTAGTGGCATTAAGTATATTGTGCAACTGCCACCACCACCTGTCTCCAGAACTTTTTCATCTTCCCCAGCTAAACTCTGTGCCCATTAAACAATAGCTCCCCAGCGCCCCCAGCCCCTGGCAACCACCATTCTACTTTATGTCCCTGTGACACTTGACTCATCTTGATAGTGCTGCCAACGCTAAGGATTCCTTGACTTCAGGAACTTTGTTGTTTATTTTTAAAACCCATCAGAGAAAATGCACAGCAGCTGGGGAAGGTAAAAACCTCCAGGGATCCATTTGAAAGAATGGTTATGCCAATAATAAAGCTTGTGAAAGGAGCTATCATCCCCGAATGAAACAGGCTCTCGCCCAGGCCAAACTTAACGCAACGTTTCTACTTTGAAATGGCTGGTGATAGAGGGCACATTTATGCTGCAGATGGGAGAGGAATTCAGTCACCTGGGCCAAAGCCAGGGCATGGAAATGGATGTCTCTGGGATCTGGTGTGCAGCTATTACTGAGAGAGGAAGTGTTTGTTCTGGAGTCATTGTGATTGAAGTACCACAGGGCCAATTGGCTTATTTGTCTTGGTTTATCAAATTACCAGACCAAGGTGAGGATTTGGAATGGTTTAAAACACAGAAATGCAGCCTACTTGGACCTCAAACTGGATGTGGTCCCAGTTTGATGAATGAAATGCAGTTGTTTTCCCCAGCTCACCCTCTCCATTCCTCCCCAGTGCCCTCACCTCCACGAGAAAAACAAAATCCATTCAAGTTGAAAAATAATTTACATGGACAAAGTAGAGAGTGGAAAAACGAGATTAACAGCCAATCTGTAAAATTCTGACCCAAGGAGCAATGCTATCCCCTTAGTGGCAGAAAAGGGCCATTTTACCTGAATCATCTCAATAATTATTACTTCAGCTCTTCATTTCCCTTTGTGTGGACGCAAGCTAAAGTTAAATTATGTCTCTGATCCCAGGGATATCATTCCGGAAAGTCTTGTTCATAATATATATATTTAAAGATTTTAACAAGTGTGCAGAGTTTACACAAAGAGAAGAATAAGCACATAGGGACATGAATTTCCTGCAAAGAAAAAAAAAACAACTCTAAACAATTAGTCTATGAGTCCCACTTAAACACGCAGTTAACCATTTGTAGATGCTTTTCAGGGGAACTTTTCACTTACTCAAGGGCATGAGATCCCAAGTACATGCCAGCTGAAGACAGGACATCAATTTCTGTTCCCATGTGCAGTACTGGGAAGCTTCCATCAGGGTTTTAGGGAGATCTCTTTTAGGACATGAGAACAGCTGAAGATATGATTTCTTTTTACGTATGGGTATTGCTAAGCACTCAGGGACCATAAAAGGAAAAGAATACATCATAAAAATGAAAGACTTTGGTAGGTTGTTTGATGTTACATATTAAATCGTATCACAGCAGAATAAATATCAGATTAGCTGGGAATAGGACAATAGATTGATATGTTTTGAAGTGGAGAAGGAGTCACTCAGAAAGTCACAGGCATGTAACCAAGGAGGGCAGAAGTCTTTGGGGGGTCTACAGTAGGGGGTAGTGCTGAAAGTGGGGAAGGGGATTTAAAAGGGACGATGGGAGGTGGTGAGGTCTCAAAGAGAAGCTGTGCCCCTCCACCACCCCCTTCCAACCCAGGGCTGTGGCTTTTGGCAGTTTTCTACAACGTCATGCTAATTGGAGTGGTCCAGCAGGACTAATTCCACAAGGCCACAGGAATGGGATAGGCCCAGAGAATTTCCCATGGAGGAAAGTGATTAATTAGAAGCAAACCTGGGCACATAGGGTAGACTCTCACTCTGGGGCCTGGTTGCCTTGGGCCCAGTTTCTTCGGGTCTGAGGTGGGATTCACAAGCAGGGAGGAGAGTTACTAACCTTCCTTAGGAGAGATGTGGGAGAGCCTCTCTTTTTTGCTCTGCCTTGATGCCCCCCAAAGAGAGGGACTGTGCGTACAAGCTGTGGTTCATTAGCGTTAGTCTGATGCCGGCCAAGTGGAACTGAAGCTTCTATTGAAAAAAGAACGTTCCCAGGCCATGTATGGCTGGCTGCCTTCTGGCCACCCCCATAGTATCCAGTTCAATTGGCTGTGGCTAAGGACCTGAGGTTTGACCCTCATAAAAACCCATATTGCGTGAGTGATAGCAGCTGAGGTAGGAAAACGTTTGTTTAGGCCACTGTCCTCTGAAAGTGTGTGTGTAGCAGCCTTGAGCCTTATTGGACACTGGCCTCAGTCCATCTACCTGTGATATGAAAACTGGATTGCCACTGGCATGTGTGTGAAGAAGGGAAAGTCCAGTATGTGGGTTAAGAGCACAGACTTGAGCATCAGGTAGACCTGGGTTTGAACCTTCCCTCTACCACTTACTCAGTGTACGACCTCGGGCAGCTTAGTAGCCGTTTCTGTGTCTCAGTCTCCTTATCTGTAAAATGGGAATGATGACTGTGCTTGTGTCATGGGATTTGTTGTGAGAATTAAGTGAGATAATGTATGTAAAGCACTGGGTACAGTGCTTGGCCTAAGACCCCGTAGGGTGCGCATTCTTATTACCCTCATTTTATAAGGAAGGAAACTGAAGCTCTGAGAAGATAAACAACTTTGCCCATGGGGCCACCAGGTAGATGTTATTATCGCTTTTTTAACAGAAAGGCTTAGTTACATGCTCAAGATCATAACTTCTTGCCCTCAAAACTAGGTGTGTTGGGATGAAACCAGAGAGGACAACATTGTACAACTCTGACCTTCACACAAACGCCCACAAACAGGAGGAAAAGGTCCATCTCTTCTGCTTTTCCACAAGGAGCCATGGAAACTGAGTCCAGGCCCCCTTGTTCACAGGAGCGGGACACAGGGAAGAGAAGAGCAGAGAGCATGAGGAATTCTAGGAAATAGGCCGATTCTCAAGAATAACACAGAGCCTGTCTTTAAACATGGGCTTATTTATTCAACAAGAAATGTTCATTCTGGACAATAAATGATTAGATAGGCATCAAATACATTCAATAATAGATAATTCCTCACCCCTGTTTGAAACTTCAAATAATTAACTTGTTTCTTTTTCTATTCAAACAAGACAAGTGATTTTGTAATTTTGTTTGTTTGTTTAACTGAATCAACCGGTTGTTTCAACATCCTTATAAAAAGCCAAATTCTGCATCTCCACATGGCTTTTGTATTGACTGTCAGGACATAGGCCCAGTTACTGAAGCTCAGATAGAGCTTCCACACTGAATTAGATCCTCCCTCCCAACACCCCCCATTGAGTTGACCACTTCTTTCACTAGACCAACTAAATCAGCACTTGCTTTAAATGCAGTCTTTTTTCTTTTTTGCGGTACGCGGGCCTCTCACTGCTGTGGCCTCTCCCGTTGTGGAGCATAGGCTCCGGACGTGCAGGCTCAGCGGCCATGGCTCACGGGCCTAGCCGCTCCACGGCATGTGGGATCTTCCCGGACCGGGGCACCGAACCCGTGACCCCTGCATTGGCAGGCGGACTCTCAACCACTGCGCCATCAGGGAAGCCCAATGCAATCATTTTTTGCCCACACCTTTCATAGCCATGAATAATCAGCATCTCAATATCTCATATATTCTATCAGCAAAATAGGAAAATTAAATTCCCTTCTTTACTTTTTATTTCAAGATAATGTTGGGAAAATTAATGGGATATGTAACACAATTTTAAAACTGTAAATTCACTTTCCTAAATATGTTCCCACTATTACTTTATAATAGACAGCTATTAGTGTATGGTTTAACAGTGGTACCCAGTGCTTACTTGTTCTGTTGATTTTCTTCTGCAACCGGTGCACCGAAGTGCAAAGTGTTACATGCACATGTAGCTTATTTTTGTCCTCTGTTGGGGAGAGAATCCTAGATAGAGCTATTTAATCTTGAGATTGGAAAAGATCTGAAAAGTGACATTGATGGAATATGAGTGTTTAAGTCCTTTCAGCTTTCTGAACAAGAGACCAAATAAATGCAAAGCATTCAGTTTCTAAATAAACCCTGATACAACAAACATTTCTCAGATATTTAGCACAGTGCCTAGAAAAATGTATATATTTATTAGTTTATAAATGCCACAGAAGAGAATCCTTGGGTATATGATGCTAGCCATCTATAAAACATCTATAAAATAAGGCACGTTTGCAAAATGGCGTAGTGTACTGAATACTGTCATTTATTTCCTCACTATAATATGTATATACTTTATATTTCAGAAAGAACATTCAGAGAAACTGTTCTTTCTCTAAGTTGTATTTAGAGTAATATTTTCCTTATTAGACCTGCAACTTGCAGAGAAGTTGTCAGAAAACATTACGATTCGTCCTTCATCTTAAACACCTCCTTTGGATCAGCGTGTGAGCCGAGCCCACAGAGAGCTCTCCCACATGCAAGGTGCCTTCCTGTCTCCTGCAGCCCTCACCCACATGCCTCAGCACTGCTGTGCTAACTGCTTAAGGCAGTGGGCTCGCATTTCTCCAAACAGATTATAATCTCCTTGATGCAGAACAAGCCTAAAAGAGGCTTTCAACCCATAGTTTGCTTTCCTCTCTTGCAGCCCAAAGCATGGAGCTGGGCACATAGGAGGTGCCCAGTGAGTCTTTATTCATTGATTGCTCTGCAAAGGACAGAGAAAGATGCCTTCTTCCTCTGTGAGACATGAAAAATATTTTCTCAGTAAATACATCCTGATAAAGAGTAGTGTTAGGTGGAAATAAAACAACAGAGAATGGGGTCTGTAGTTCGTGGTTTAACCTTTTTCCTGTGAGATGTTTAAACATATTTTCCCAAACATTAAAGGCTTAAAATGCGGTTTCAAGTCTTATCCAACATGTAACTTATGGGATTGAAGTCTGTCCTTCCTGTCTACCCCCTTAATATCCCTTTTCCACCCCTGACCTTGTTCTTAACTTGAGAGGACCCTTTTTCTTTTCTATGCTCTATCCTTGTCAGGTAACCATCTTCCTGACTCTTGGTTTATTCTTGTTTTACAAGACACTATCAGTAAGACCTTCCTCAGAATCCATACAAATACCAATATTTCAAGGAAAATTAAGATTTTCCCTAGTATAATATTAATATATTTCCATTACAGAAAAATGTGAAAGTCAAAACATGGGAAGAAAGAAAATAAAAGTTACCATCCTACACTCCAGAGGTAACAGCTGCTCATATTTGGCGTATGTCGTTCTACTTCCCAGTGTATATTTTGAGCATTTTAATGCATTTTTTCTGTTTTACAAAATTAAAATCACACTACACATATTATATAAAGACACTTCCTCAAAACATTACATATTTTTCTACCACAATGACTCTAAACCTTTTCTATGCCCAAGAACCACCTGAGAAGGATGTTCAACTGCCCATTCCTAGTTCTTTTGCCCAGAGACCCTGAACCAAGGAGTTTAAAGTAAATTCAGGAATCTGTAATTTTCATAGGCACTCCTAGCTTTCCCAAACCATACCCTTCTTTCTCAAACCATACTTTAAGAAACATGGTTCTATTCTACAACATAATTTTTCATGGCTGCATAGTATCCCTTTGGGCAGATGAATACATATTCCATAATTTATACTATCTTAAAAATTCTTATTTTAGGAGTTGCACACACATGGAATGAAGTAGAGTGGTATGAGGAAAAGAAGGACCTTGAACCCCCCCAAACTGAAATTTTTAATGTTGAAATTATTTTATATGTTGGTTTGATCTGCTCATAGTGTCATTTTATTCAAACTACTACCCTGGACAAGTCCCAGAAATGAATATGTTTTCCCTGAATATAGTGAGGTAATTTCTTGGGTGAATTTGTTTAATAAGAATTACTTTTGTAAAATTTTATAGAAATTAAAAATGCTATTACAGGGGCTTCCCTGGTGGCGCAGTGGTTGAGAATCTGCCTGCTAATGCAGGGGACACGGGTTCGAGCCCTGGTCTGGGAGGATCCCACATGCCACAGAGCAGCTAGGCCCGTGAACCACAGCTACTGAGCCTGAGCATCTGGAGCCTGTGCTCTGCAACAAGAGAGGCCGTGATAGTGAGAGACCCGCACACTGCGATGATGAGTGGCCCCTGCTTGCCACAACTAGAGAAAGCCCTCGCACAGAAACGAAGACCCAACACAGCAAAAATAAATAAATAAATAAATAAATTCCTACCCCCAACATCTACAAAAAAAAAAATGCTGTTACAAAATCCGAGTGTAGCCCAAATATATTTGCACCAAAAATCTCAAGAAAATTCCATTGTCCTTACCTCTTTGTGTATCCTAGTTCCTTATCCAGACTGCCTCTGTGTCTTTATCAGCAGTACCTCTTTGGATTTCTCCTTATGTATATGCCATTTCTAATCTTTCCAGAACATTCATACCTTGACATCTCATTGTCTTATAAACTCTCCCCACCATTCTTTTCTGCCACCAACTGAGTATTCTGTGGGTGGATGCCATCTATAACTTTTCAAAGGATATTAAAAAACCTGACAACATAATGAATGGGTGCTTTAGTTGGGTGAGGTAAGGGAGGATGAGATAACACCAGGAGGATCGGGAATCTGGTTTTCATCGTGGATTAACCAGCTGACCTTTTGTTAACTTTGGTGGCCACCCATATTTAAAGTTAGCAGTGGCAGAACTCTTGAGAACATTGCCTTGCTACAGGACCCAACTGACTGACTTAAACTCTGCCCCTGGTGGAGTTCATTGTTTACATCTACCTGTTATCACAAGCCTCACAGAGGCAGGCACCATAGGACTGAGGAGGAGCCATAGGAGCTGGCAAGACTAATGAGGGCAGCAGGTATCTGAGAGCACTGTTCATAAGTGATCACATTGCTAGTTTTTTTTTTTTTTTTTTTTTTTTTTGG
>NW_020174149.1:3686230-3701431 GCF_003031525.2 Neophocaena asiaeorientalis asiaeorientalis
TTTTTTTTGCGGTACGCCGGGCCTCTCACTGTTGTGGCCTCTCCCATTGCGGAGCACAGGCTCCGGACACGCAGGCTCAGCGGCCACGGCTCACGGGCCGAGCCGCTCCGCGGCATGTGGGATCTTCCTGGACCGGGGCACGAACCCGTGTCCCCTGCATCGGCAGGCGGACTCTCAACCACTGCGCCACCACACATTGCTAGTTTTAATCTTTGTTTTAAGCCCTTCATTTTTAAGCAAATGAGTCTAAGGAAGGAAAACAGTTTATTTACTTTTAGTGTGTACAAAGTATTCATCGAGTATAAATATGCTGTCAAAGAGAAGACTGGAAAGCACACATGTGTCCTGAGATGATCATGGTGATGGTGATGGTGATGGGAAGTTTTAAAGTTTTGAGATGTTTAGACAGTTCATCTGAGAGTCTCCAGCTGCCTCAAGACAGAGGCTCAAAACATTAACCCTAAAAACAGCCTGTGAAGAGACACCTGGTTTCAAGCATCTTTACATTCCCAGTGATGAAAGCCCATGTGCATGAGCCTTTCCTACCGGACTCCATGGTTACCAGCCCATTTGTATGAGCACAGTGGACCATTTACCCTAATGCCAGGCAAGGAAAGAACCAGTCATCCCAGGCATTTTGCACATGACAGAATAACTCTTAAGAGGGTTGAGGAACCCTCATAGACGTGGTTAAGGAAACTGTTCAAAGACAGGATGAGGCATAACCAGAATTTGAACCTAGATCTTATTTAGCTGCAAAGTCTCTCTCATCTTTCCATTTCCTCCTCCTGGTTCTTTCCTCTCCGCCTTGACATAGTGGAAAATTAATGCTTTGTCACTGTCCATTGCATTTTTCATCTTCTTTTTGTAACAACACCCTGGGTTATTTTTAGGGAATTACCTTTCCCACTTAATACAAGCTAGTGGGACTATTAATTAAGATGACTTTGTCTAGGCCAGTAAGGTACTTCCTACACGAAATTCAAATTGCTTTGTGAGCAAAGCAATAAAAAGAATGGGAAACAACTGGTCTTCATTCATTCCAGTTATTGTTCCCCAAATCCTCTGGAGTTATGGGGTTCTTGCTCTTTCCACGCCAGGTTCTGTACCCTTCCTGACAGTTCTCTGAACTCCCTGAGATCCTTCCAGTAATAGAGTGAGTCAGTTTCTGTTGCTTGCAAACCAGAATTGGAAACTTGAACTTACTTGCAACTCTGAACGTGTTAAAGTAGAATGTTTTCTAAACTCACCTGATCTTAAGATTAGTCTAGAACAGTTATAAAAAATACAGATTTGGGGGTTCTACCTCAGGTCCACTAAGGCAGCATTTCCAGGAGTGAGGCCTAAGAAAAATGTTCCGGTATGCTCTCCAAGTAATCTATTCTTTCCTCGAAAAATAAATTTAATTTTTGACCTTTTTCTCCCTGATTTCTAATTCTAATCCATCTTCTGTGTGTGTCCCTTTCCCTATGCTCTCAATTTGCAAATGATACCATGCTGTACCTGTCTGTCTACTTCTTACTTTCCTCACTCACTACATTTTTGAGATATATTTATATCAATGTGCTGCATAGAATTTTATGATTTGTGTATATTGCATTTTGTTTATTCATTCCCCTATCGGTGGGAATTTAACTGTTCCCATTTTTTGCTAGTACAAACAACGTTATAACACATCCTCCTTAGCTATGCCTATGAGAGTATTTCTATTATATATACCAAGTGTGGAAATGCTGGATTATAAGCATATACACAAAATTTAACTAAATTATTCCAAATTGCTTTCCACTAGATTGCGCAATTTACCATAAGGGCATGAAGTTTACTGTTCCCTCCACAGCCCTGATGGTGCTTAATATTATCCAACGTGATTTTTGTTTTAAATTTTGCCAAACTTATAGACAGTAATGAGATATCATCATTCTAATTTGCCTTCCTCTGGTTATTGAGTATTTCTTTGTGTGTTTATTAGTCATCCAGGCTTACCTGCTATACCTATTTACATTCTTTGCACATTTCTTTTGGGTTTCCTCTTATAACAGATTATATTTTCTAAAAGTGGCCTTAGTAATATTTTCCATTCCACATTCACTTCCAGAACTTTGTCATTTTCCATCAAGATATAGAGTCTACTTCCCCTTCCATAAATCTAGGTAGAACTTTGTAACTACCTCATTGAATAGAATGTCGTGGAAATCACTGCATGACTTTTGAAGCTGGGTCATAAAAAGTAATACAGCTTCTCTCTCTCTTTCTCCTCCCCTCCTCTCTTTCTCTTTCTCTTTCTCTGTCTCTTCTTGCCCTTGAAATCTGGCCACCATATTGGAGGAAGCCTAGACCACATGACAAAACAGTATTAGATGTACCCACCTACATCTCTAGCTAAGCATTCACCTGCTTGCCAGTGGTGACAGACATGAGTTACTGAGCCTTTAGGACAGGGTTCAGAAAGCATTTTCTTTTCCTTTTAAAGATTTATTTATTTAATTTATTTTTGGCTGTGTCGGATCTTAGTTGTGGCACGGGGCATCTTTGTTGAGGCATGCGGGATCTTCCATTGTGGTGTGCGGGTTTTCTCTTCTCTAGTTGTGACGTGCAGACTCCAGAGCACGTGGGCTTTGTAGTTCGTGGCACGCGGGCTCTAGTTGAGGAGCACGAACTCAGTAATTGTGGCACACGGGCTTAGTTGCCCCATGGCATGTGGGATCTTAGTCCCCTGATCAGGGATCGAACCCTCATACCCTGCATTTCAAGGCGGATTCTTTACCACTGGACCACCAGGGAGGTCCCTAGGAAACATTTTCTTAAAGAGCCAAAGAGTAAATATTTAAACCATTCTTAGTTCATGGACCACGCAAAAACTGTCAGGATTTGGCCTTCTACGCTGTAGTTTGCTCTCCCCACACTGCAGCTAAAAGTGAGTAGAGCAGATGGGCTGTCCCCACTGAGCCCTCCCCAGACTGCAAATCCATGAACAAAACAAATGTACTGTTTGAAAATTTGGGAGTAATTTGTTTTGCAACCATGGTAACTAAAACTTGGGGGGGGTTTCTTACTGATTTTTAGAAGTTCTTTATTTGTTCTAGGTACTAATCATTTGTTAGTTTTACATATTGTTAATTTCTTCAAACAGTTTGTTAATTTTATCTATGATGCTCTTCCTTAAAATAGAATTCTTCATTTTTTAGGTTATCAAAATATCAATTACTAGCTGTATAATATTGGGAATATTGTTTTAATTTCTTTACCTATTAAATGAGGGTAATAATAGTACCTAGTTTATAGGGTTGCTATGCCAATTATAAAAGGATGACTGAAGCACATAGAACACTGCCTGGCATATACTAACTGCTATCAAAGGGTTAAAAAGGAATAAATAATTTCCCTTTATATCATGTCTTTTTGTGTCTTATTTAAGAAACCCTTTCCACTTGTGCTGTCCATATCTACTTTTGGTAAAAAGTTTATACTAACCTCGAAAAAATTTATTGGACACCTTTTCTCTTTTTCTTTTCTCCAGAATGTCTTTTGTCTTACTGTTCCTTAAAAATTTGATAAACCTCACCAATAAAAATACTTTGTGTGAAAGTTGTAAGGCGTAGAGGGATAATTACTGTTTCAATCTTTGTAAATGGTATCAGTTTGTTCAACTTTTCTGTTTCTTTAGGGTCAACTTTAGCATGTTATGTATTTCTTGAAAATTTGCATTTGCCTCTACGTTGTAAAATTAATTGGTGTATAGTTATTCATAACAATCCTCTTGTAAGACTTTAAAAATTTCTGCTTTATTTGAGGTTGTCTCTTTTTCTTTTCATATTTTGTTTGTGTTTTTCCTGTTTCTCATGATCAGTTTTACTGTAAGCTTTTGTAAGCATATTAGTGTTTTCAAAGTCAACTTCTATTTTAATTTAAATTTTTTAAGTTCTCTCATTTCATTGATTTCCACCATTATCTTTATTTGCTTCTTTATGTTTACTCAGTTGCTTGTTCTCTAGCTTTCTTAGTTGAATAATTAATTTTTATTTCTTTTTGGTTTATGATAAATATATTCAAATTTATAATTTTTTCCTTTAAGTATCACTTTACCTGATTCCCACAAATATTGGTATATAGTGCCTTCATTTATTTTAATTCTAAGTAGTTTACTCTTTCTTGTTTTATATATATATACGTTTTCATGTCAGAATAATTTTTATTATGGCAATTAAAAACTAGTTTCGGGCTTCCTGGTTGCGCAGTGGTTAAGAATCTGCCTGCCAATGCAGGGGACAAGGGTTCGACCCTGGTCTGGGAAAATCCCACATGCCATGGAGCAGTTAAGCCTGTGCGCCACAACTACTGAGGCTGCGCTCTAGAGCCCACAAGCCACAACTCCTGAGCCCGTATGCCAAAACTACTGAAGCCCGCATGCCTAGAGCCCGTGCTCTGCAACAAGAGAAGCCACCGCAATGAGAAGCCCACACCCTGCAATGAAGAGTAGCCCCTGCTCACCACAGCTAGAGAAAGGCCCTGCGCAGCAACAAACAGCCAACACAGACAAAAATAAATGAATAAAAATAAATTTAAAAAATTTTTTAATTAAAAAAAATGCCTAAGAAGCTTAAAAAAAAAACTACTTTCAAATCAACTATACTCCAATAAAAATTAATTTACCAAAAAAACCCCCCAAAACCTACTTTGATCAAGAATGGCATTCTGCAAACTGCTACATTATTGCATTGTCCAGTCTCTTGTTTCTCTATATCTAATAACTCCTTGAATAAAAATGTCCAGGACTTTTTCTTAAAAATCAGGTTTTAATTTTTAATTGACATTATACTTTCATAATCATTTGGATTCCAATACCTTAATTATAACAAAACGGGTACTTGTTTCCAAAACATTTTGTGCTTAAAATTTCTTATTGGTGTGTCAACTTGTGTGTGTGTGTATTTATTTATTCTGATGTTTTTTAGAGAAGTTTTAGGTTAGCAGTAAACTCGAGCAGACAGTACAGAGATTTCCCATATACTCTCTGTCCCCACATATGGACAACCTCCCTCACTATCAACATCCCACATCAAAGTGGTACATTTGTTACACTAGACGAACATACATTGACACATCATAATCACTAAAGTCCGTAGTTCAGTTGATGGTGTACATTCTACAGGTTTTGACAAATGTAATACAATGACATGTATCTACCATTACAGTGTCTTACAGAATAGTTTCACTACCCTAAAAATCCTGTGCTCCACCTATTCATCCTCCCTTCCCTCTAACTCCTGGCAACCTCTGATCCTGTAACTGTCTCCATAGTTTTGCCTTTTCCAGAATGTCATATAGTTGAAATTATACAGTATGTAGCCTTTTGGTGGCGTCTTTCACTTAGCAGTGTGCATTTAATGTTCTGCCACTCTTTTCATGGCTTGACAGCTCATTTATTTTTATCACTGAATAGTATTCCATTGTCTGGATGTACTGCAGTTTGTTTATCCATTTACCTACTGAAGGTCATCTTGGTTGCTTCCAACTTTTGGCAATTATGATTAAAGCTGCTATAAACATCTGGTTTTTGTGTAGGTTTTTGTGTAGACGTAAGTTTCCAGTTCATTCAAGGAACTACCAAGGAGCCCATTGCTGGGTCATATGGTAACAGTATGTTTTGTTTTATAAGGAACTGCTAACTGTCTTCCCAAGTGGCTGTACCATTGCATTCCCACCAGCAATGAATGAGAGTTCTATTGTTCCACATTCTTGCCAGCATTTGGTGGTGTCATTGTTCTGAAGTTTAGCCATTCTAATAGGCGTGTAGTGGTATCTAACTGCTGTTTTAATTAACATGTCCCTAATGACGTATACTTTTTAGCCTCTTTTCATATGCTGATTTGCCATGTGTATATCTTCTTTGGTGAAATGTCTGTTCAGGTGTTTTGCTCATTTTTCAGTTGAGTTGTTTGTTTTCTTATTGTTGAATTTAAGAGTTCTTTATATATTTTGGATCAAAGATATGTCTTTTGCAAATATTTTTTCCCAGTTTATGGCTGGCCTTCTTATTCTTCTGACAGTGCCTTAGCAAGGCAGAAATTTTTAATTTTAGTGAAGTCCAGCTTGTCAATTCTTTCTTTCATGACTTTGGTATTGTACCTGAAAAGTCTTTGCAATACTCAAATTTTCTCCTTTGTTATCTTCTAAGAGCTCTATAGTTTTGCATTTAGGTCTATAATCCATTTTGAGTTAATTTTTGTGAGGGGTGTAATGTCTGTGTCTAGATTCATTTTTTTTGCATGTAGATGTGTAGTTGTTCCAGCACCACTTGTTGAAGACTCTCTTTTTCTCCATTTTATTGCCTTTGCTCCTTTATCAAAGATCAGTTGACTGTATTTATGTGGTCTATTTCTGAGCTCTATTCTGTTCCACTGATCTATTTTTCTATTCTCACTATTATGAGATGTATCATGGGTCGGGGAGTGCTCCAAACTTTTGAAAGCAACTTCTGTCAGAAGAATAATAAAGACTGAACATGCACATCAGTATATTTATATGTATTATTTATTATTTTTAATCTATATTACTATCATAATAATATTTAAGGAATGTTAGAGAGTTCTACTATTTTCTTCTTGTTCTCTTGCAATTGTATTATAGTATTTTCTTAGATCTGATACTTTTTTTCTAAATTCCTTTAAGCTATTTGTTTTATGAATGTTAATTTAGTTGAAACTAGATTTTATTGTATCACTCTACATATATGAATAAATGTTAAACCACTGGGCATTGCAGTATCTGGGGGTAAATATGTACCTGAGAATACCACTGCTAACTTCTCCATGTCAGGGAACCCGCCCCCCTTCTCCCCTCAGGAGACCTCGAGATCCCCATGTAATATGTGAACTGGGAGATGGTGCAAGTGTCAATCTATTTATTAAGTATTAACAAGATTTAATTTGTTTTTTAGATAAAATATAGAAATTGTAATTATGTTTCTTTCATGCATCCTAAAAAATCATTGTCTTAATCCTAAAGTACACTCATATTTCTGTGGCTCATACACTCCCCTTTTGAAAACAAACTGAGGCAGTGAGAATACAGGATTTAGAAATTCACACCAGAGTGTGAATCCTAACCTCACATCTTACTTGCTTTGTGAACTTAGGAAAATTACTTAACCTCTCTGAATTCAGTTTTTGCCATCTGAAAAATGGCAATAATATTATGTACCTTCCAGGATTGTTGCATAACATACGTGAAAGTGCCTAGGATATAGTAGGCATTCAATAAGTGCCCCTTCCAGTGTGGGTAGCTGGTCTCCTTGGCTATTCCTGAGTTCACATGCTAAAGAATATGGGGTTTTTAAAAAGATAAAATCATGACTCTCACATAAACGTAAAATGAGCATGGGTCAAAGATTTATTTAACTCATTAGTTAATGAGGAGGCCCGTAAGATGTTAAAATCTGTTCAAAAGAGAATTAAAAGAACGCATATATATAGGCAGATAAAGATGCTGAAATGAATTTACAAATAAATGTTAAAATGGTCAGTGTTTACAGGCAATATCAACGGCATCTCTATAGGACACAATTTGTATTTTTATGAGCAAATATTGGGGAGTCTGCTGGCCCTTATCTGGATATGCCTTTCCTGTGCTTGGCCTAGAAATTCTTTTAAGTCAGTAAGCTCCAGGTAATTGTAGGGCTCATGTCACTTGTTTTTTGTCTCTCAGACATCATTGCCCTTCATTGCCTGATTTCCAGTGTCTTGAAAACTGTTGATTTGATATAGTGTGTATAGTGTGTCTGCTTTGTTGTTGTTGTTGGTGGTGGTGGTGATGGTGGTGGTGGTGATGCTGGTGGAGTGTGTGTGTGCTTTGTTTCAGGCTGGAGGGTAAACCCGGTTCCTGTATTCCATCTCATCTGGAAGTGAAAGACTGCTTCATTCATTCTGAATGCTATATAGTGTTCTCTTGTGTGACTGTCTACAAGCAGGCCATTGCCTCTCCCATCCGTAAACATCTGGGTTTGTATCCAGGTTTTGCTAGTGTCAGAAGTGTACATGTACATGTACATTGCTGTACATGCTTCCTGGTGTATTTGTGGTAGAGTTTCCCCTGAGTTAGACCTAGTAGTGCTCAAAGATTTGGAGCCCTGGTTTAGGGTGGGAGGTCTAGAGCCAGGAATTTGGTCTGTGGATATTCTGCAGAAAACCTCTCATCTTCTCTCTGGAGCAGCCTCTCCAGCCAGGGCTGCATCCTACAAGGAGGGCTTTTAACTAATCATCCTGCTGAGAGACTAACTGTCCTGGTAGTTGAGGTATCTACCATCAGCCGAGTCTGGAGGACTTCCCCCACCGCCCCCAACAGGGAATCTTCTCGAGAGTCTCCTCCAGTGTCATTGGGATTGCTTTGCTTTTCCTGGTGCAGGATGGGGACTGCTCGTAAAGCAACTTTACCACACACAGAGACCTCTTGCTCCGCCTTGCCTGTCTGAGTTCTTCCTCTGGCTCTTCCAGACATGGAGGGCTGGGGTGGACTAGGGAGCTCTGGGATCAGAAATTTGGCCTCAAATTTTGTCTGGCACCCTTTGTTGAAATCTGACACACAAGCGATAGAATAACTTTGTGTGGGTTCACTATTTCTAAATGTTTGAGAACAAATAATAACAACAATCATTTAATTTTAGCTTTCATCTTCCTGTTCCTCTTTCTTGTTTACTTAAACATGTGGCCTGCAGACAGCTGGCAGGCTCACAAACAGAAAATGAAGATTGACTAGTTCTGATTGCCCCAGGGTTACGTCCTTCGTGAAGTCCTATGAGGAAGTCCTAACTGTCCCTAGCTGTCCCTAGCTGGCCTTTGCTGGAAAACAGTTAGAAATCCTTCACACTAGCTAACACCTAGTATGAACTTTGCTCTCCCTCACCAAATCCCAGGGATCCCAAATCCCTTTCCACCCACAAACCACTTGAAGTCGAGTAGTGACAATGATCCTGAGTTTCACTACTTACCAGCTGTGTGACCTTAAGCAATGTTTAAACATTTCCCCATCTATATAATGGGTATACTATTTATTCCTATCTCATAGTAATTTTTGGAAAGATTAAACAAGATAGCTCCTGTGAGTACTTAGTAGAATGGTGGAATGTTTTAAGCACTCAGTAAAGATTAGCTTAGTGATTCTCAGCTGGGGTCAGTTTTGCTTCCAGGGGATATGTGACAATATCTAAAAACATTTTAAGTTGTCACATCTTGGGGAGGGGGTGCTACTGGCATCTCATGGATAGAGTCCAGATGTGCTACTAAACATCCTACAATGCACAGGACAGTCCTAGCTCTAAAAACAAAAAGAATTATCCTGTCCAAATATCAACAGTGCTGAGGTTGAGAAACCCTGGGTTAGCTGTACACATATTATTATTCCTGTGGACATAATACCTCTTTAGTCTGGATTGCGTCCTGGAGACCTAGAACACTAGATATGGAAGAGATATGAGAAATCAAATCCTATCGTCAGGTGAGTAAGTTACCAAAACAAGTGGATGCTCTTGGATGTGGGATCAACTTGTACATCTGTTGATCATAATTTCTTTGTCATCCTGTAATGTGTACTCAGATTACTATTTAAGAAAGAAGAGTCTAGGCTACCATGTATACATTAGCTCCCTTTATTCCTTTGATCTTAGAAGATAAGGTATTGAGTCTCTAGGCTTCACTTTTTTCAATGAATCATGTTTATAATTTTTTCCCTTAAAAAAACACCGTTATACAGACTTGTTATTTAAAGGATTGAAATTAACCATCTTCTTGACTCTGCTATGAGTCTGATTTCATTGAAAGTTAGACCAGACTCTATTGTCAGTTCAGCGTGGTGAGGCTGCCAATGCCTTGAAAGCTTTGTAGTCAGTTCAGTTCATTGAGCACCATCCATTTACCCAAACCAAGTTGGGTGCTAGAGAGATGGTAATGGATAAGATGAATATATGACACCAGTCTACTGGGGAAGTTGGAGACTGTACAATTAATTACCAGTGTGTTAAAGTGTTATGAGAGGGGACAGATAACACAGAAATTTAATGGAGTCCTGGAGGTGCAGGAATACTTGCTAAGGAAGTGACACTTACGCTGGTCACATGAAGGATGAGTCAGGTAAGAGCCAAAGGAGATTGGAGTTGAGGGAAGAATTGAAACGCATATGATTAGGGGGTGTACTTGTTATAACATCTCGATTTAGAGTTTGCCATGTGGTTTTATAGTTTAGAGCACAGAAGAGGAAACCCTCTTGTACACACATCTGGCTCTGCACAAGTTTAGATAATATTTTAGGTTCAATGAAAAATCATTCTACTATTAGCTCTTCTCTGAAAAGAATTTTACAACCTAGCAAAATAAGAACTAATTATGCACTCTTCTGCCTTTCAAAGTCCTCAAATGTTAAATGTCTTATATCTTCCTTCTAATGGGCTCCTTGTTTTGCTTATTTTGTTCAGCATAAATCAGAGCTAACACAATCCCATGTTTAATAGCTCTCTTTCAAAGTCTGTTGATATGCCAGTTGGTATGAACCATCCTAAATGTCCTCCCTCATGGGCAAGACCCATCTGTCAAGATCTACAAGATGATATTTCCTGCTTATAGGAGACATTGATGTGGAGCTGAGTGCCCTGTCAAGGAGAAATCTGCTAAAGCTGCATGCTAATACACCAATGCCCTGCAATCTCATCTTTCAGAATTGTCAGAAAATCACAGATCCCATAGACCCACAATTGGTAATTAAAAGCAGTTCCTCCTGGTCTGACATAGAGGTAAGGTTTGCCCATGAGTGCAGGGTTGCCAAATTTAACAAATACAAATATAAGACAAATTATTTTTTAGTCTAAAAACACCACACATTTGTTATTTATCTGAAAGTCTTTGCTTGAAGAGCATTGTGAAATGTTAGACGAGCTTTTGTCCATTTATTCACATTTGTGTCATTGCTCACATGTCATTTTCTCAGTGATGCCTCCCCTGACCACCCTATTTAAAATTGGGTGGCTCCCAATGTCTCTTTCTTGCCTTTCTTCCCTCTACAGTACATCAAATTATTTATGTATTTTGCTTATTGACTGTCTTCTCCCCTTGTAGGTGAGCTCGAAGTCATGGATTTTGGTCTGTTTTATTCACTGTAGTATCCTCAGGACCAAGAACAGGCCAGGTCATATGGGAGGTACTCAGTAAGTAGCTGTTGAAATCATTCATTCATTACTTTGTAAATGATTGTGGTTAGAAGCATAGACTCTAGAGACCCCTTGACTTGGATTTGAATTCTGACTCTAGAATATATCTGACATCTGTGATGTTAGATGAGTTATATCACTTTCTGTACATCAGTTTTCTCCTCTGGAAAGTGGATATAGAATAGTACCTCTTGGATGGATGTGCTAAGAAAAAGATAATGCCTATAAAGCCCCCAGCACAGTGCCTGGAACACTGTAAGCATTTAATAAATGGAACTATTATCCATTTAACAAATATTTGTTGAGCATCCTTTCTATCTCTCAGAATGTTCTGGGTGTTGGGAGGATCTCAGTGAGCAACACATGGTCTCTGACCTTAAAGAGATAAGAACCTAATGAGAAAATAAGCAGGAAACTGTCGTAGGTCATAATGAATGCTGTAGCAGAGGTAGCAAAATGGTCTCTGGGAGCATTAGGAGGGCACCTGACTCAGAGATGGGTGGTGGGAAGAGTCAGAAAAAGTCCATGGAAGAATTGTTATCTATTTAAAAATAATATGTCTAGTTAACCAGAAGCAGATGAGATGGGGATGGGCAGGGTAGAGAAAATATTCCAAGAAGAGGGAACAGTGGATATCAGAGTCCAGAAGAAAGAACGAGCACTTGACTTACGTGTTGGGGGAGGGCAAGCAGGGCAGTGTGGCTGGATCACAGAAAGAAGCATGAGGAAGAAGAAGATGATGAGCCTGGGGACCAGCAGGTCAGATCATGAAGGATCTTGTAAGCTTGTCAAGGAGTTTAGACTCTAACCTGGGGACAGAGGGCGATTGAGGCCAAGATTTACATTTTAAGAAGATACCTCTATCTGGAGTACTGGATTTGGGAGATTGAAAGTAAAAGGGAAGACAGTAAGGAGGTTTGGGAAATGATCCAGATATAACAGGATGGGGATCTGAAAGTTCCTTGGGATGGGAAGGAGTGTCTTAGATGATTATTAGAAGGTAGAATAGAGAGGACTTGAGCATTGGTTTTCTCATTGGATCTTACAATAACTTTGGAAGAATCTCTGTTTTCTGTGGATATTTTTCCTTACAATGCCATTGTCTGATTTTGATATCTGATTTTGGTATAATGCTGACCTCAGAAAAAGTTGAGAAATATTCTGTCATCTTGAATTTACTGGAGGAATTTGTATAGAATTGTCATTATTTCTCCTTTAAATATTTGGTAGAATTCATCTGGGCTTGGAGTTTTCTTTGTGGGAAGGATTTTAACTACTAATTTGATTTCTTTAATAGATCTGGATTATTCAATTTATTTATTTCTTTTTGAGGGAGCTTTGATGGTTTGTGTTTTTTGAAGAATTTGTTCATTTTAGCTAAGTTGTCAAGTTTACATGTATAACGATGTTCATGACATTCCCTTGTTATCATTTTAATATCTGTAGAATAGTGTCACTTTCTCATTCCTGATATTGATACTTTGTCCTTTCTCTTTGTGTCATGATCATTGTAGCTAGAAGTTTATTAGCTTTATTGATCTTCTCAAAGAATCAGTTTTTTTCATTGATTTACTCTATTTTTTTGTGTTTCATTCAATTGATTTCCACTTGATTATAATTATTTCTTTTGTTCTGATTACTTTGATTTAATTTGCTCTTTTTTTCTAGTTTCTTAAAGTAGAAGCTGAGGTAATTGATTTGAGACTTCTCTTTTTTTCTAATAAAGGCATGTATTGTCATATATTTCCCTGCAAGTACTACTTCAGCTGCTTTCCACAAATTCTGATATACTATGTTTTCATTTTCATTCAGTTGAAAGAACTTTGTAAATTCTCTTTTAATTTATTTTATGACACATGGGTTACTTAGAAATGTGTTGTTGGACTTATAAATATTTGGGGATTTTCCTGATATTGTTCTGTTATTTATTTCTAAAGTAATTTTATTGTGGTCAGAAAAAACCCTTTGCATAACAGAATTATTCTAAATTTATTAATACTTGTTTTATGTAACAGATTATGGTCTTAGTAAATGTCTGTGTAAACTTAAAAAGAATGCATATTCTGTTATTGTTGGGTGGAGTGTTCTACAGATGTTAGGGACAAGTTGGTTGATAGCTTTGTTCAACCTTTTATATACTTGTTAATTTTCTGTATAGTTTTTCTATCCATTATTGAGAGCGGGATATTGCATCTCCAACTAGTATTGTTGTATTATCTATTTCTGCCTTCAATTCTGTCACTTTTTGTTTCCTGTATTTTCAGGCTTTGATGTTAGGTGCATGTATGTATAAATTATTTTATCGTCCTGATGAACTGACCTTTTTATCATTCTAAAACATCCCTCTTTGTTTCTAGCAATTTTTTCATCTTTTACTCTATTTTTTCTTTTATTACTATAGCCACTCCAGCCACTGCATTGGAACATCTGAAACACAGTTATTATAACTTTTAATGTCCTTGTCTGCTGTTTCTAAAATCTGTGCTAGTTTCTTGTCAGCTTCTATTGATTGATCATCCTCTTAATTATAAGTAGTGCTTTTCTGCTTCTTTGCAGACCTAATTTTTTATTATAAATCATACATTATCTATCTCTATTTATCTATCATCTATCTATCTATCTATTATACATTTTACCTTGCTGGGTAGAGGATATTTTTGTATTCTTATGAATAATCTTGAGCATAGTTCTTGGATACAGTTAAGTTACTTGGAAACAGTTTGATCCTTTTGGGCCTTGCTTTTATGATTTGTTAAGCAGGTCCAGAGCAATGCTCAGTCGAGGTCTAATTATCCCCTACTGCTGAGGCAAGACTCAACCCCATGCCCCTTGAATTACAGGTTCTCCAGTCTGGCTGGTGGTAGCAGGCACTACCTCAGCCTTGTGTGAGACCAGGGCACTATTCCCTCTTACTCTTTTGGATAGTTCTTTCCCCAACGTCAGATACTTTCCTCACATGTATGCACTGACCTGTACTCTAATTGAATACTCAACAGGGACTTGGCCATATATCTCTAGGATTCTTCGTGCACATCTCTCATTTGCAGTATTCTGTCCTGCCAACAATACTCTCCTTGGACTCTCAGCTCAACTCAGGGAGTCCCTTGGACTCTTCTTGGGTTACATCTTTCCTGGACCATTATCTAGAATCTTTCTCAATGCAGAAAGCAGTGGTGATAATAGGACTCACCTCTTATTTCCCCTATCTCTCAGGGAATACTGTCCTTTGTTGCCTGATGTCCACTGCCATAATAACCATTGTTTCATACATTTTGTCTTTTTTGGAGGAGAGGGAGTTTTAGGCAGGGGGTAAGTCTGGCCCCCTGTTACTCCATCTTGGATGAAAGTAGAAGTCCCTCCTATATATCTGAAAGCTGAAAAATTAAATTATTTTACTCATAATTTAATATTTACCTGTAAAAGATAAGAATACGTTAAAAATATACAATCACAATACCATTTTCTCACCTTTTAAAAACTGATGATGATTTTTTAAATGTACCTTATTCAATTATCTCATAAATGTCACTTTATTTTCACCATTTGTTTGCTTGAATCAAGATCCAAATAAGGTCCACACCTGGGTTTTGTTGGTGCACATCTTAAGTCTCTTTTAATTTATAGGTTACCCCTCCATCTCCCTTTTCTGTCTCCATACCTCACTCTCTCCTTGTTTATTTTTTCAGGAACCAGTCTTTGCCTTGTAGAGTTTTTGCTACAGTTGTGATTTTGCTAACTGCACCGCCATATTTCTCCAGGCTTTATTTCCTACAAATTATTAATAGATCTAGGAGCTTGATCAGGTCCAGGCTCCATGTCATTTTAAAATGTGCTTTATTAGCTCTTTATATTTGAGCTAATTTTCATTAAATTCCTGAGAAGGTCACAGAAAGAGACATGCCTTTGTGAATCTGTTTTTTTATTTACCACAACTAACCTTGGATCACTTAGTCATCTCTAAAAGAAGCTATTGGAATCAGTGAAAAAGTTAATACAGGGAAAGAGAT
>NW_020174149.1:3701503-3721303 GCF_003031525.2 Neophocaena asiaeorientalis asiaeorientalis
GCTAAAATTCTGAGCTGAATGCCCTAGAAAGGACATAGCAAGGAAAACTGGTTATGGCTGAATTGAGGCTGGTCTGTGAATTTAATTTCAGATTTTATTATCTTAATTTACACATTCATAAAAATGAAATAGGTCATTATCAAGTGCTTAATTTTCAGTGTAAGCCATAAAAATGTGTACACATATAATACAGCCTGAATTATAGTTAAGACTTTCATTCCAGTCTCCGGTGATTTGACACCTATAGGATAAGACTGGTGAAAAATGTTATTAGTCTTCTTCCTTCACTGACCCACTTATTCTATTATATAATTAGTAATTTAGTCATACATCCATTCACGAATGAAAGTGGCAGACACAGGACATACACTGATTTGCTTTGAAGGCCTCAGTCTCAAGGGAAGACAAGTGAAAAACACAAACCACTGACTTATAAAAGAAGGTTATTAAAAATTGCTGTGGGAGTCCAGAGAACGAAGTGACTTTATCTACCATGCAAACTAAGGAAAGATGATCTTTTCTCTGTTTTCTGAATTTTACTACTAAAGGCACATATAACTTTTATCTCCATAAAAGAAAAAGTTTTAAATCTGTTTGCAGTAGATGCTCTCAAAGTTACTTTCTAGTCCTAACATTTTTTCACATTCTGAGTTCTGGGACCTCTGAGATGGATTCTGTTGGTCAGGGTGATAATGTCAGCCCAGGGATATAAATATTTGCAGGAATGGTTGTGATTCAGGATAGTTAAGAGAGGTAAAAACAAGCAAAAGGTCACAAAAGCTAGGGATGAGATGCGAAGAGAGCATGAGCCAGATCTTAAAACCCCATCAGTAAGCAGACTGGGCTCTGGGAGACACCAAGTTCAGGGGCATAAATACAAGAGTCATAATTTGTATGTGTTTCTAAGATCAAAGTCTATAGCTAATATTTATAGAGCACTTACTATATTCCACATACTCTTACATGTTTTCACTTCTAGATCCTTACAAAAACCCTACGGGATAGGTTTTATTATTAGTCCCGTTTATCAAGTGAGGAAACTGAGGTACAGGGAAGGTAGATGAGTCATAGCTAGCATGCGGCAGAACTGAGATTTGAACATCTGATGCAGAAGCTACTCCCTTACTTATATATGAAGGAGGACAAGTCTTAAGAACACTCAGCAAGGGCTTCCCTGGTGGCGCAGTGGTTGGGAGTCTGCCTGCCGGTGCAGGGGACACGGGTTCGAGCCCTGGCCCGGGATAGATCCCACATGCCGCGGAGCAACTGAGCCTGTGCGCCGCGGCTGCTGAGCCTGCGCTCTAGAGCCCACAAGACACAACTACTGAGCCCACGTGCCACAACTGCTGAGGCTTGCGTGCTTAGAGCCTGTGCTCCGCAATGAGAGAAGCCCCTGCTCGCCACAACTGGAGAGGGCCCGCGTGTAGCAATGGAGACCCAGCGCAGCCAAAGATAAATAAATAAAAAAAAAAAAAAAAAAAAAAAAAAAAAAAGAACACTCAGCAAGCTGGAGATTCAGGAGAGCTGATAGTGTAGTTCCAGTCTGGGTCTGAAGGCCTGAGAACCAGGAGAGTTGATGGTGTAAATATCCAGTCTGAAGGCTGGTAGGCTTGAGACCTTAGAAGAGCCGATGTTTCAGTTTGAGACTGAAGGCAGGAAAAAAAATAGTGATGTCCCCAGCTCAAGGCAGTCAGGCAGGAGGCGTTCCCTGTTATCCAGCCTTTTTTATTCAGGCCTTCTACTGAGTGGTTGAGGCCCACCCACATTAGGAAGGGTAATCTGCTCTATTCAGTCTACCAATTCAAATGCCAATCTCATCCAGAAATATCCTCATGGGCACACCCAGAGTAATGTTTGACCAAATATATGACATCCCTTGGCCCAGTCAATTTGACACATAAAATTAGCCATCACAGGTGGACACAGAATCTTCCACCATATCACTGATATCCAACCACATCCTTCTGTAGTCACACCCTGTGCAGAATTTGTAGCGCTGGATTTGTTTTAGTGGCAAAGGGGGTATAATTTATGGAGCCCATAATTCTACCAGACACTTCTCAGCCCTCTATGGGCTTATGTCCTCCAGGTGAGCTGACAGTGGTCCTTACCAAAGAATTCACTATAAATTATAGCATCACATTATAGGTTTTATAATTAACCTTGAAATGGTTATTCCAGAAGTCACAGGGGTCATGATTTCATAATTGGTGAGATGGTAGTGGCAACACCTTTCCTCCCAAATTCAGGCACACGAAAGAGATAAGTCAACCTGCGGAAGGTATATGTGTATAGGGATTTTTTATGTGTATGAGCATGACTAGGCTTTCAACTAGCATTTTAGTTTCAGAACATAAACTAGCCTAAGTTGTTCCAAAATCCAACAGGAGGAGAAGGAACCTCTGTACACTTGAAATAAACTCACTGACATCAGGCTAGGACTGCCCTCTGAAGGGAAGTGCGGGTGATGTAACTACAAGGCAAATAAATTGCAAAACAAAGCTTTGACTCAAGCAAAGACAGAGCATTTTTAAGTGGTGACAAAAAACTGAAACTTTGGAAGGCCTTTGACAAAAGAGTATCTGTTAGTTTTTCTTTTAAGTTAACAATGGTAGAAGAGAACAGAATAGTAGCTCCAAAAGAGAATCGTCTGGATATCAAAGGATTAATAGAAACCTTTGAGAGAATTGACCTCCCAAGTGTTTCTGCAAAAATAACCTTCTTAATGATCATGCTGAGAAAGTAGAATATAACTCAAGGAGCTATATGGAAAAATTATACCTCTCCCTCAAAAATAAATAGATAAGGTCACAATTGATTAATTATTTGTTCTAAAAATTAGTAGTTGCTATTGTGAGATAAAATTTTATAAATACAATAAACTTACATTTTATAGTATTTAGTTTTATTTTGAAGACAGGGTCACAATCAAAAGTTAAAATTTTGATTCTCATTTTAGGTAGATCTGATTTACCTGGAATTTCTTTTCCTTCACCATCTAATCTTTGGATAACAAAATTCTTTCTATCAGCCATGCCCAAATGGAGACTACATTTGAACGTGTGTTACCATGTTACAGTGACTGTGATTATAAGTTACTAGAAGTTAAGTGTTTGCTCACATTTTCCAGGCCTCAGAGGTAGCAGTGTCTCTTTCCTCTGTATCCTCCAGGGTCATGTTTTCTTCTTGGTTTACCTCATATATTTTCTGGTGTATTAGACTTTCCTTCATAGCTTGTATTCTTTGGTTGTCCATTTCTAGATAAGAATAAGTCAAAAGGAAGGCTGCCAAGGTCTCTGTGTGTAGGATGACAGACCACTTTAGGGTTAGATAGTCAGGAGAAGTTCTTTGTACTATGAGCCCTTCTCTTCTAGTCTGGAGCCCCTTGAGACCCACCCTTAACTCCTTCTAATAGTACATGTCCTAGTTATAGTTCTACTCTTCTGAGAAAACAAGCCTGAATCTGGAGTAAAAATGCTGTATGGTTTTATTTGTCTTCTAATCTTGCCTTCTTGTGCTATTATCTCCTTCTTACTGAATACTATTGCTTTTAAGCAATAAAAAAGCTGACTCTAAAGAGTTCTTGTCCAGGCTGTCTCTAATTGGTTATGTGACCCCAGACTGTAATGTAACCCATCGGGACCTCGGGTCCCTTATCTGTAACGTGTATGGACTGGCCTGGATTTCCACCATCACTTTCAGCTTACTAACTCTGTGATCCTAAATGAAATTTGTAAGGCATTTGTATGAGAGAGTCTCCATTACAGGTCCCCACTCCAGCTGCTCCAGAGTGGCGTTCGCTGTGTGACCACCCCCCAGCCAGCTTCTCCAGCTCTGCTGTTTGAGCCCTAAGCTTCTGTAAAACTGGAAGCTCCCCTCGCCTTGATGACTGTGCCCTCTTCTGCCTGCTTTCCTACTGATCACTCCCCATTGGCCTACTCCCGGCTTCTTGAAAATGATTCCATCACGCCAAATAAATTCCAAGGCCAAGTCCTCTCAAATTTTTTTTTTATAAGTGTCTTACAAGGGAGAGATTTCTAGCTTCCTGGAGTAGTCAAGAACGTTGCTAATTCACTTTGGCGGGCCTCCCTTTTCCCCAAATCCCTAGCTTGTTTGGACCTTAATAACGGCCCATTGAAAGAATGAATGAAACGAATGTGCAAAATCAATTAAAGAAAACGAGAGCAAATGCCTTTGAATATCATGTATAAGAAATTGGCTAAATTTTTTAAAGAAATCATTATGTACAAAGAGAATGCAGGGAGCAGGTTTAAGAAAAGCCAGACAGGGAAAAATAAGTTCAGATTCCTAAAAGTTCTCTTCCTCTACTTCTCAGAGGTACAGAAAGAAAAGATTGAGACCCACACACATGGCCAGATTAAGACCAGGTGCCAGTTCTAGGGCAGCTTGAAGTGGGTCAAAGCGATATTCGGTTTTGTCAGGACGTCAACAAAACCGTGGAGCAGGTCGGACTGAACTCTTGTTAAGTCATTAATTCCCTCTTTGCTCTCTCCCTTTTATCTTCATGGGTTTAATTGTAAATTATTCCTCATTCTTCTGGGCTCTGTTTTCTTTTCTTGAGTTTGTTCCGGTGATTACAGCCCCAAACAAAAAGTACAAATGCTAGATTTCCCCTTGTGAAATTAAAAATGAAAAAAGACCACGATGTTGCATTCAAAATAAACAAGCATTGCTGAAAGCCACCTGGTTATTGCTGTGGTTACTCCTGGTAGGAATTTTTTAAATTGCATCTTTAGGCAAATAGTGCAATAGGTTAAAAATGCCAATAAATTAACTTCAAAGAGCTTTAATTAAGAGGAGGAAAATAAAGAGTCAAATAAACACCTGGATCATTTATATAATCTGATGATCCAAAATAGATACAACTTCTCTCTGGGATGGTTTGATTTCCCTTGCAAGTTTTGGAACACGTAGTTAGGGACAGGGCAACCTGAGGCTGAAGTCAAAATGATTTTTAGTGCCTGGATGCATATAAGGATGAGATAGCAAACAATTACCAGAAGAGAAATCATACTGCATTTAGCCTGGCCATCAGCGGGTCCATATAATAACAACATCACTCACACATAACTTTGTTTCAGTGGCTGATATTAAGAAAAATTGTTGCTTGCAATATGACACACAGGGCTGTCAAAATCACACATACATGGCCTTTGGTCTGAAAATTATTTTGTTTTTATAGCATCATTTCAGCAGTGAAAAGTTCATAAATTTGTATTAGGAATATGAGGGCCATATTACATCACGAGAAGAAAGCAAAACCCTGTTAGTGAGAAAATGTCGGTCCATCTTCCAAAATCAATGTCTAGGCCCAGCTCATGAGTCAAAGGGAATTTTCTAGAAATCAGTGTTGGATATAGCTCATGTTTTGAAAAGATGAGGTCTTCAAAGGGGATTGATTCAATATTTCTGATAAAGGGGGTTGCCCAACCCTCTAAAATGACAGAGTCTTAATTGCATCCATGTAGAAGTTTAAAGCTCTTAGGAGAAAATCATGTTGGACTGAACTGGATAAACTTTGAGGTCCAAAATGGAGAGGTTTATCTCAGTGAGAGAACTGGGTTATTGTTCAGTAAAAGAGAATGATCGGTAGTATTATCAACCTAATACAGTAAGTTCTGCTTTTAGGAGAAGTTTGAAAATATACCAATAAACTGAAACCAATAATTTCCTTGTAAGATAAAAACAAGTAGAACTAAGTCTCAACACCAATATCAGAAAAGTCACTGAGGAGAAGATTTCTATGTGGATATAGCTTTGGGGTTTAGCGAGAAACTAAGGAACAGCCAGCAGACGAGCAGTGACAATTTGTTGATACTTTGCCTCTCTATCGTGTGCTGAAAAATCTCCTTTTAATAGGATCCAGCAAGAGAATATTTGTCGAACGCTTCCTGCTCTGCCTCTATGAGGGTTATGAAAGTAGAGAATGGAGAACTTTCTTCTTAGGTTTCTCTTTGTTTTCTTCATTGTTGAGTTGAAACAGCGAAGGGGCAGGAATTGTGATTCTTTTTCATGGAGCAGCTGCACTTAGGAAGAGCTGAATTTTTAGACATTAGGTGGAAAATGGGTAGAATCTGCAAAGTAATTGCCCTGGAAATGGAAAAGCTCTCTAGTGCATCAGGAATTCTGGTCCCCACAGCAAGATGAGTCCAAATTTGGCATATGTCTTCTTCACTCACTTCAGAGTCAAGAGACCAGGAAGGAGCCAGACATTTAAGCCCTTCTGACTTAACCGTCTCCTTGTCTTTCCCTTAAAGGACAATCCACAGCTCCTGCAGATCTGACTGGGTGGGCATTTTTCTGACCATCACTATGGAGTGCTCCTGGGGCAATTCCTCCACCTAGCCTCCCCTCTCCCCCGTGTGGAATGGATGAAGGGGACACTACAGACAGACTCAAAGCCTTTGTCAGCTTGTGTTCTTGTCTACCACTCGGCAGGGACCCAGCTCACTTACTACTTAGAATCTGTCTTCAACCTGCTAAGTGGCAATGTGCCTCATAAAGACAAGGTTCGGCTCTGGAGGGAGCAGCTTAAGTTGAGCAGCTGCCTTCTGCTATGTGCACATAGTACGTGAGTCATATGGATATAACTGCAACAGGTAGGGGCTGTCTTGATTAGGGGATCCTGAAAGTAGCATAGGGATCAGGAATCCTTCTGATGCTCACAAGATGACTTACACACGTATCTGCAACTTGCCCCTAAGTTCTCTTTTTTAGGAATCAGAGTGTTCCAAAGTTTCCCATTGCCAAGCTCCTTTTGCTTCAACTTGAAAGTGATTAAAGATATTTATCTGAACCAGTAAAGGTGGTGCTGCTGTTGTAGAAACTATGATATCTATTCCACAGGGACTTTAGGCATATAAGAAAAGAATCTGAGACACTTCCTTTAACCCACTTCCCTTTTTCCTAACAAGAGACCCCCCCACATAAACGAAATAGGATGGATGTGGCAGAAAATGGAATTGAAAGAGTGAACACCTCAGTGTAAGGAAACAGGCCTCTCTGGTTTAATGACTGGGCAAGAGTTTTCAAGGCAGCCTCTTTTGGAGAAGGACCAGATACTTGTTTCTTGCATCTAATAAGCAGCATCCCATTTGTGAAAACCACACACACTTTTGTTTCTTAGCAGGCAGGAAAGCACGCTGTGTAGCTAAAATTATTTTCATTTATGCTACATTCTATTGATACAGCTGACCTTTATCTTGAAATATTAGCAGCCCAAGGGCTGTAAGGAATCCATAACCAAAGAAACAGAAACATTCAAATCTAGCCTTGCAATAGTTTTATGCAGGGCAAGAATTAGGGGGAAGAGCAGAGGAAAGAAATATTCTTTGGTTCCAAAGAGGGCATTGAGTATGACAGCTCCACTCTCCACCTAATGGTTATGCATTAACCAGAACAGAGTTGGTTGTCCTCATGTACGCTTGTCATGGCATCAGGAGAAAATTGTACACTTAGTCTCTACTTACTCCTACACTGTGCCTTCACCTACACTTACACCTGCACTGCATGCTAATCCCTCAGACTAAAAACATAATGGATCTACTAAACTAAAAATCGTATCAGGAGCAAATTCAACTTCGCAGGTGAGAGTCTGAGAGAGAATGAGTAGCTAGCTAGGGGAGAAACAGAGCCCAGTCCCTCCATTTCTTGTTCTTTCTCTGTGTGTCAAGTGTACATGGACCTCTAGAGTTTAAGGGATGGTAAATAACTTTGTTTTGACTGTTTCTCAAAAGCAGTGCCAGATCCACTGTGCTGCTCCAACAGAGATTCTAACTAATCTGTGCTACAAGCTCAGGAAGGAATGCTCACCCTCCCGGGGCCACCAAGGGAAAGCTGAAGAGGAGGGAGTTGGTGATGTGTCTGTGGAAGGCAACAGGAGACCAGTTGGCCTAGTCCGTTGGGTTCTCTTCCTGCTTTCCTGTGCCAAATGCAGTTATTCAAACCTGTTTTTTTATTTGATTAAGGCCTTTGGTTTTATAAAGCCATTCACCCAGAAGTTAGTCATGACCCCAAATTGCTATTTTTGATCTGCATTTGTCAATGGGGTGTGTGATTCCTCCAGTGCTTTAGGCTGCAGCAGCTCTTGCTTGCCTAGTCTGTTCTTTAGAGAAACCTTCTTGGTTGTACTTTAGCTCCAGTGATAGCATGGTGAATATTAAACAGTGAGAGTAATAGGAGAGGTAAAAGCAGTTGCCTGAGGGCCCACAGAAATGGCTGGCCTTCATGGAAATACGCATTCTCATCTCACACCTCAGCAACCACAGCAATGCTGGAACATACTTGGAGACCATGGGAGCTATATTTCCTCAAAAGGCAAAGATCCTCTGGGGTGCAGGAGCAGGAGTCCCCAGATAAGAACATAATTTCTGGATTCTCAGTAGCACGGTCCATGCTGGGAATACTAATGAGACCAAATGCAGCATTTGTCACAATCCACTGCCCATGTTCAGCCCACACTCCAGAATTAAGACATTTCCCTTTCTCTCTGAATGTGTCACTTCCTAAGCCAGGATGAAATAACTTACCTGGATTTCCAAAGTGCATATCCACGCAATAGCAGCAAGAAAGGTTTGGTGTGGAGCTCGCTCTTTACCCTGTCTCTGGATTAACCCTCATATTAAAGGGCACACCTCTCTCTGATGGCACCAATTCACTAAGACCAGATTGGCATCGAAGCCAGTCAGTCCACAAGGGTGAAAGGTCTTTCAACCACATACAAATCACCAGTTATAATAATAAATAATAATAATAATAAAGCAGAAACATGCCAGATGTGCAAATTCATACCCAGAGACATCTGCTAAGACCTAAGAACAGGTGTCAGAGGATTGCTTCGGGTCAGCCTTGCTGGAGGAGAAAGGAGAGCCTTCCTTTCAGGGGGAATGAAGTGCATAAAATAACACGTGGGATTGCTGGTGAAGTTGGTGAATGCCGTGAATGGTAATCAAGATTCACTTGAAAGCGGTCATGATATACAGGATTTCCCTGCTATCGGAAAGTAGAGTGTTCCTACGAAAACTCTCCTAAGCCGAAATGGCATAAAGCAAAGAAGCAATTACCTTAGGACACATCTTGTTAACAGGTGCACAAAATAAATCGAGATCAAGCACAGATGCTCACAGACACAGTTCAAAGTGAAGGCAGCCTGATGCTGAGATGCTGAGTGTGGTTCCAGGGGAAGGAGCTTGATGGTGCTGCTCTCACTACTCAGAGTGCCTGCTGCCTCTATAACCACTCCCTGCAAAACAAATGCTGACCACTATTTTCACTTTTCACCTGTTTTGGGGAAAGCAAAAATCCTCTTCGGATTTCTTCCTGTTATCGAAAACAAATACTAATGTAAGTCTTTAGTAAAATGTGTTTAGTGGTGTAATGTGAACTTTCGAAAAGCGGGGAATAGATTTAGTGATCCAAGGGTTTGAGAGCACAGGCTGTGCTCTCAAAATAGTCCCTGCCTGCCATTTATTAGAGCAGAGCTTTGTCCTGGACCAGTTTACTTAACCTCTCTAAGACCTATTTTCTTCATCTGTAAAGCATGACTACTAGGCATACGTACCACAAGGGGTCAGAGGGTACACATATATATACATGCAATTTTAGGGTAGAGCCTGGCACAGGGAAGTTCTAAGTGAATATTAGCTGTTAGTTTCAGGACTCAGTATTGTCCAGTGTTTGCCTGGTCCAAGAGTCTTTTCCAGTGGACAGAAGCCAACTTATAAAGCTTGCTACTTCTGCCATTAGAAGTTCCTGAAGGACTTGGCTAGCTAGAAGCAAAGTAGAACACCTGCATGAGGCTAAAGGGCCACTTCTCAGTAGCCCTCCTATTCAATGTGCAAAAAGAGATTTGTTTTCTAAGCAAAGGCTCAACAATAAACTTACTAGGAGCCAGTATGCTCTCAGAGATGTTAAGTTTTAAAAGTTGACTGATACCATATAAAGCTTCCTTGGAGGGAAGGAATTACATTGATAAGGAAAGATTATTCACTTTGGTTGTTAGCCTTAGCAAAAAAAAGAAAAAGTGCATAATGTACATTTAACTTATCATTTGAAAAGCTTTAACCTATGAGTGATATGAGTGTCTTTAAGCTAATGAAGAATTTGGTCCATAGATGGCCTCTAAGTGATGCTGAATAGTCTCACACTATCTCTTCTCTGCTTTTATATTGATGCAGGTTTATTATTTCATTCTTTAAGAACTTCAGGTTTATATATACATATATTTTCCCCCTTATATATGTATAGAATAGTCCTTGAAGAATATGCAAGTAACCATTAACATTTGTAACCTCTGACAGGAGGCATGAGGGAGTTTGAGTGGAAAGGAGGTATACTTTTTCCTTTTGTTTACAGCTTTGTACTTTTAACATGTTTTTTGTATGAGATTCAGTTTTTCACTAAGAGAGAATTCATAGAAGGAACTACATGACAGGCCGGATCACGAGGAAGCAAGGAGGACTGTTGGGACCATGAGGCCCAAATCCCACTACTCCTTATTGCTTATGGGTTACAGATGTTGAAATCTATGAATAGAAATGGAAAGACTTCAGCCCCCTTTATTTCCAGGCTCGGGTAGACTTAGGTCAGCAGATTTCAACTGCCTTTGGAAACATGATCCAGCAGGTGTGCAAAACACAGAAGCTATGGCAGAAAGCCCCCTGCCCTGGCACACATGGCTTGTTCCTTTAGCCCTTAGGAATCTCCCTGCTTCTACCACTTGCCAGTCAAGCTGTCAGGTCAGAGGAACCTGGATGAGAGGTATGTCACTGCCCCAGTAACTGCTAAGGAAATTCCAAGTTACACGTGGTTTGTTGGGAAGGCAGACTTTCTTAACCTTAGGCAAGATGGCTGGGGCAGGGACTCGAGCTGAGTGTGCGTCCTGAGAACACAGAGGCTTCTTTTCCTCTAGTGGGCGGCAGAGTTGGGGCCGAGGATGTGGAAGCAGTCTGTAAGCCAAGAGCACCACACACGTGAAAGGTCTTCCTCTTATTATAAGGGTTTGGGGGCAATGCAGTGGGAGAGGATCTGGCCCCTATAGAGGATTTTCCCTATGAACATCAAAGAATTGACAAGAGGGGTGGTGGGAGGAGGACAAAGGTAGAGCTTAGGATGTTGGTTCTTCCTCAGAGGCACTCTCTATGCATTTTCTTTGCTGAGAATCAAATCCAGAGGCTCCAATGATACTGATTCTCATTTTTATCACTGTTTTATTATTCAGGGTCAGCTCAATGCTTCTTCCCTGCCGAAGTCATTTGGGTGAAGATGAAAAGTGTCAGGTTAACCTCTTGATGGAGACAAGCCTCTGTCTGTAACCAAAGTCTTGGTGGGCAGATGTGGTGCCAGCTTGCTGTTGTAGCCCTGCCTCCATATGCCATTGTAGCAAGGGTCAAGGCTGTCCCTAACCTGTGGGGCTTGGCGTTTCTGGGTGGAAGGGACAGTGGAAAGAGGTCTTCTTTCAGCGTTTCCATCAGGTTAATTCTGGCTGTGCTCAGAGTGCTTAAGAGCAGAGCAGACATGTAGTAGAGATTTTTAATAAACACATTGGAATGACCAATACTGTGCTTGATAAGGTTAGTTCCAGGGGTTCCAGCTGAGTGTCGGTAAGAGGGACAGCTATGATTGTGACACAGTATGTCACTACTTGCTGACTGTAAACCCAAACCTGGCTCAACCTGAATAGAGAAAGGGAGCATGGAAAACAGGAAAAGCAAATTAAACAGAGAGCATCAAAAGAAACTTATGTGTTAAAAAAAATTATAGGCACTTAATGATCAAGGGCTCCCTGTTGGGTGCCTAGTAATAATAATAATAATGGTAAATACCCAATAATTACAGCTGCTAAAAAGTTTCTCAGAACAAAGGGGGGAAGCTAACATTTATGGAATGTACTTAGTGATAGAACAGAGGCATCAGTTTATGATGCGTGGGTCAGATGCTGCTCAGCTGCCTGCATAGTGCCGCAGAACCTTGTACGCATCTGTAAGGCCTGTGAAACATCCGAGACGTTTGGTCCGAGTGTCTAGAAAACGAAATGCACTTGCAAAAGGTCGGTTATTTTCTAGTACAAAGGGGAAAAAAGGGTTTCAATAGCCTTAGTGAAATCCAAGGAAAAGTTTGCATACCATCTTCATTTCTTCATTGATTAGTGGAGTCTCTGCAGTGAACTTCGCAAGCCAGGATAACTCTATGTTAAGATAGAGAATGTAATCAAGATCACTAATCTTCTTCCATTTGGTCTTAATCATGACCAATTTATGGCATATTTGTCAGAGTGGGAGCAAAGAGTGCATCACAAAAAACTTTTAAACCCTCCTAGGTGGTAGAAATTGTTAAAGAATTTTGTTTCATTGATACTTCAGATCATGGGAGTTTTAAGAATTAAAGGTTTCTGAGACTATTTGTTTGTCTCCAAATTCATAAAATTACTTTTTTTGCTGATGTGGCCCAGCATCCAAATGCTGAAGGAAAGTTAGAAGAACTCTGAATATCTTTCCTTCCTTTCACATATCAGCCAAGTCAAATGAACGTATGGATGGAGCAGTTAACAACCGAAGCCTGAATTGATTTCCCTACATCCTCAGCTAGGAAAGTCAAATAGCTAGAGAGCTATTTGTCGTTGTTGTTTGTTTGCTTTGTTAAACAAGTCACAATTTCAGAAGTGATTCATAAGTGATTCTATAGCTCCTCTTGGAGAACAATCTCAGATTTGTCTGAATTATGGAATAACTGGTGGCAAAGTGTCAAGAAGTACTGATAAAGCTAAAAATTTCCACAAAAGAGACACAATGTCCCTGGAATTTTGGATATCAAGCTATGAATCCCAGAACTATCACCAAATGTTGGGCCACAGGGTCCATGTCTGGGCACTGTTTGAGCGCTCTGGGCAAGGATAGTCTCTCATAGAGCCATTGATCGTGATGAAAATCTGGCATCAGAACTGAGATGCTTCCTGCGTGAATATGCCTCCTAATTCTAGAGACCAGTTCTATCTGTTAAATACTAGCTCTCACACAAATTGCAAGTTGCCCACTATTGGGAAAGGGAGAGAGAGAGAGAGGTGCAGAGAGATGAAGGAAGGAAGGAAGGAAAGAAGAAAGAAAAAGGGAGGGAGGGAAGGAAGGCATTTGGTTTTATATTCTTATTCCTATATTTTTTCATTTCAGTTATTTATTACATTCATTTACATTCATTTATTCAACAAATACTTATTGAGAGACTTCCAAATAAAAGTTTATATTGGATATGGATGGGTATATGGGGAGTGGTACAAGAGGGTACAAAGGTGAATCAGACATCTTGCCCTCAAAATGCTTATTGTCTGAAAGAGGAGCTTATCAGTCAGCTTTCGATATATTGTGCCGTGGTAACAAACGATCCCCAAATCTCAGTGGAACAACAAAGGATTATTATTATTCATGCGCATATCACATGCAGATCAGCTGGTGTGTTCACTTCATTCTAGGACTCAGCCTGAAGAAGCAGCCTCTATCCAGGAGCATGCCACTTACATGTCAGTGGGAAAAGGAGAAAGGAAACCAGGAAAGAGAAAGAGCGCACGATGGCACTTAAAGGTTGTGTTCTTGTCTCATTGGCCAAAGCAAGTCACATGGCAGAGCCTGATGAGAAAGGGACATGAATGTTCTCCCACAAGGAAGTACTGCAAGTTATATGGCCACAGGATGGAATGTCTGATCCTCTTGCAGGGAAGGCAGCAAATAATTGTAAACAATAATGCAGTCTACTACAGGGAGATAAATACACACACACACACACACACACACACACACAATGCATCATATATAGGATATGTGCACTCTTTGTACAATACATCAGATAGTGGGAAGGGATAGGCATCCCAAATGCAGGGACATTTCCCTGCTTTGCCACTTAGAAACCAGCTATTTGACTTTGGAGAAGGCACTTAAGCTCTCTGAGCCTCAGTTTCCGCACTTGAAAAGTTAGGATAATTTTATAGCTTTGTGGTAAGGGTTCAATTCAAGTTAAATACTAAGCAGAAAGCCTTGCATATAGTTATCATTTAAAAAATTGCTCCTCCGTATCCTCTTCTTTCACCTTATCTTTCTTGTTATTTCATTTCGGAATAATAGAGAATGCTTTCTGGACAGTGGCATTTAATCTGAGGCTCAAAATTTGGATTGTATTTAAACAGGCAGCAGAAAGATTAACATTGCATCTGTTTTCCCATTTTTAAAATGGGGATAATGATAATTGTGTCTTAGAGTTGGTATGAGGGTTAAATTAGTTAATATAGAGAAACTGATGAGAACAGTGCCTGGCATATTGCAAACCTCATACAAGTATTTGTTAGATACAAGTACACAGGTGAAGACTAAAAGTGGGCTGGAGGGAGAAAGGGTGTTCAGATTGAGAAGAGCAAAAGCAAGAACCAGGGAAAGTTTAAGGGATGCACGGGGAACAGAGAATAGATAGGCTTGGTTGTGGTGTTACCAAACCGAGCTTGGGTCTGCTCGCCTGCCTTGTGGCAAAGTCGATTTACAGACACCAGGTTGTGGTGAAGGGAAGTACAGCATTTATTTGCAGGGTGCCAAGCAAGGAGTACAGGCAGCTCATGCTCAAAAGACCCAAACTCCCTGGTGGTTTTCAGGGAAGAGTTTTAAACGCAAATCTGAGGTAAGGGCTGCAGGGAGTGTGCCTTTCTTCTGATTGGTTGGTGTTCCAGGAATCTCAGTGATTAGCCTTCTGGTTCTAAACAATCTGGGGTCTACATGCTTGTGCTCAGCCTGAAGTTATCAACCTCCCCCGGGTAGGGGCCTTAGTGCCTGTCGAAGAATACAAAGGTATGAATCAATTATACTATACACATATATGTTATGTATATCCCTTGAGGAGGAGCTAGGACTCTGCTTTATTGCTGCCCTATTTTTTTCTTGACTGCTTTTCCTCTGTTTCTGCATTCCCTCACTTCCCTAATTAGTAACAGTTTGGATCTTGCCTTTGGAACTCAGGGCAGCCCTACAAACAAGAAACTGGGGACACAGAAAGGTTTTTGTACCCAGGAGGGCCCCACAAGGTCCTCTTCAGTTTCAGTGGCACAGAGTGTGTGAAGTCAGGTGTCATAGAAGATGGGGCTGAAGGGATGCCTTGTGGCCTGAGCATTTGGACTATATTTTGCAGACAGTAAGGGGGTAGTTTGAGCTGTGCTTCAGGCAGATCTGTTGTCAGTGTATAAAGCGGGTAGAAGTAGCAAAGATGGGAGTCAGGAATGCACAGGAGAAGGATGCTGCAGATCTTGGTGGAGTTCCATGACAGCTACCCTAGGACAGTGACAGAAGGCATAGAGAGAAAGGGCCACTGCATGAGGGAGCATGGAAGTTCAACAGGTCTGGGACCTGATGGATTGGGACTGGGTGGTAGGGCGGGTGGAACAGGCAAGGGTAGGGAGGAAACATAATAAACTTTCTTCAAAAAGCAACTTAGAGATGGGTGTTAAGATGCTACCTGTCATTTACTATTGATGTGAATATTGTCACTCAGATTTCTCTCCAAGTTCTAAACAAGAACAGCTGTACTGTAGACGTTTTAATCAGGAGACAGAAGGGAGCCAGGGAACGGGAGAGGAAAGGCAGTATGGGTAGGAGGGTTGAAAGTGGAAAACTGGGGGGAAGAGAACAAGGCCTAGGATAAACCTAGGATAAAGGCACAGAAAGGGAAGTGGGACTATGCCATCTTCTAAAATATCGGCCTTTTATGTTTCCAGTATATTACCAAGTGAAATATGGATTTCTATAATGATAATTATAGAATATGATATTCTTTGATATGATAATTCCTTTTTTTTTTTTTTTTTTGTGGTCCGCAGGCCTCTCACTGCTGTGGCCTCTCCCGTTGCAGAGCACAGGCTCCGGCTCCAGATGCGCAGGCCCAACGACCATGGCTTACGAGCCCAGATAATAATTCTTGATAAAAAGAAATAATACACATTCCCAATCACAGGGAAAAATAAAAGGATATATACCTAATTTTAGCAGTGGTGAAATTATAGATGATTAAAATTTTTTACCCTTTGCTCTCTAGGTCTTTCTGCATGAGCATATATTAGTTTTATAATGTAAATATTAAATAGTAAATTCTATAAACAGGGAGAAAGAAACTATCCCTGCTACAAAGATCTTAAAAACGTTGCACACACACACACACAATTTATGCCATTGTTTTGTGACACTTAGAACATATATTCTAATAAAAACAGATGTGCAAACAATCTTTTGGCAAGCAACACACATTCAAAGATTGGGGGCTGCCTGTAGCTGATTACATTGCCAGTGTGTCAGAACCAGGGTTTTAAGTTCAAAATGCTTGCTAACAGAAATCATTACAATACACAGGCTAGGTTGAAGGGAAATACCGGCCTAAAATTTGGATACATTTAAAAGAAAATGTTTCAATGTGTTTGTATTCAAACTCAGCCTCAAAGAGGTAACCTTTCAACTTAAGAGTCATTTTGGACAACTGTTCTTGAAATTGTCTTGTATATAAAACCCAATTGGTCATGACTGTTGAAAACTATGTAACTTTTTTCTTGTAGCCAGAATATGTAGGAAATGAGAACTCTCTAAGTGATTTGGCAAAAAATTAATCTTCAGCCTGTTTTAATATGGGATCTGAATTGCTTTGTTTTTTTTTTTTCCTTTCTTTGATTCCTGTTAAAGGTAGACTGAAAATATTTCCTTCAAGGAGGGTTTAAGATTAAGTCCTCCCTGCCTCTGGAAAAAAAGCATTTGGTGTTTCTTTGCTGGAGATTCAAGGGGATTGGGTTTTATATGAAAATGTGGAATGACTTGCCAACATAGTTAGTAGATAAGGACTTCTCCTGAATCAGAAAGATATTCCTTAAGGCCACAGGAATAAAGAGGTCAGTGGGTCTGGGGCAGTGAGGAAAGGGACCCTTCTCCCTGTCAGTGTTCTTGGGAGTTGGCAAGTTTCCAGAGGGAATGGCTAGAGAAACAGGACCATAGGTCTAGGCGTTTCCTAAGTGTGACTTTGAAGGGAACAAACAAAAGGGGCCAGTGGTCTTCTTAGGGACAACCAGACTGACCATGTTATAAATAACCATCCCCTATTTCCCCCGCCCCCTGCTTTTAAGCCTTGGCCCTGCTTAAGACCCTAGAACCTAGAAATAGCCCAGACTTGGAAAGGAAGGGCTAAGAACATGTGAAGTTACATTTCCAATATATCCTGGCAGAATGGAGACTTGGAATTGAAATTAGGTAGCATCAAAGATAATGTATTTCTTGTACATCTTAGTTTGAGGGCTAAGAGTCAAAAACCAGTAAGATATTGAATAAAGGGATGATCTGTTGATTTCCTCTTTGGATTGTGCACACATTTTATGAAGATTTAAAAGGGCACAAATGCTGTGTACCTGCTCAGTTCCCGTTTTGGACTGAGGCACTCATTCTCTCAGCTGCCAGGGGGGTTGGCTGCTGAAGGATCACAGCATTGTAATTCTTTCTGGGAATTGCCCTCTGCCAAAGGAAGCAGCCTTGCCCTCTCCCCAGAGGTAGCCTTGGTCTAAAGATGGATTGATGCAGGGATACAAAGACCCCACTCATTGCCTCAATTTGTGGCAACTCTGAAGGGCCATCTCAACTCCAGAGCTCCCAGTGGGATCAGCTGAAGCCTCTGTTGCAACTGCATTCCAGTTCAACTCCTTCCTCAGCCCAATCCTGCTACTCTCACTTCCCTACAAATGTTCTCAAGTTCACTCCCCAATGAACTTACTGCACACAAAGCTCTGTCTCAGAATCTGAGGGTGTCTCCAGGAAACCTGACTCAGTACAACAAACTACCCTAATCTTTTCCCATTAAACAAATACAGTTATTTAAATCTGCCCAAAGACAGATGCCTCTTACACCCAGACATCTTGTTCTTTGTATTTATTTAAAAGTGGATTTTGGTATGAATTTTTCTTCAATGAGAAGAATTCTTAAATTGTCTTGAGAATTAAGATGGGGACAAAAGTAAAAATTGTCCAGGACCCTCTTCTCTTATGGACACAAGCCAGAACTGCATTTCAGAAGTTCATTTTTAGTGTATATTAATTGCCATTGACAGAACAAATGCCAAATACGGAAGAAATGTAATATACAAATGCACTAATAAAATGTTGACTTACGATGTTTTAAAATCTCCCTATAGTTTAAAAAGGATCATGTTTTCATCATTTGTTCTTAGAGGTCAATGTGGAGCTCTCTCCCATTACTCCAGGCACTATGAAGCCAGTCTTTTTCACTGTTGAACGCATTAGGGGAAAAAATGGGAAAGTGGAAGAAGAGTAGTAAGCACTTACTTATGATTCTATGTAGCTCAATGCTAATTTGTCCTTTATTTTCCCCAATGCCTTCTTACTCTTCTTACTTGGAAAGATATGTCCATGGGACTTAGGATATGGTGATGGGGGTCTATTTTCTCTGTAGAACTGTTGGAGTATCTCTTCACTACTGCTACTAGTACTTACCAACAGAAGAGACTCAGGAATGCAGATGAAGAGAAAAACTGGCCAGCATAGGAAGTTTCTTGTAGTTAATATTTTTTAAAAGAATGTAGGTGTCATGTTGAAAATTTAAATAGTGTCTATTTAACCATCATTTATTATTATTAAGATTGGTAAAAGCACTAATAATCAATTAGGTTTTAAAGTTATATATTGAACCTCTGAAATATTAAATGTAGAGATCAGATTTAGAATCAATAGAGATGTATATTAGGAGAGTGAGAAGGAGTTTGGAACTTTTTTCCTTTGAACTTAAAGACAATTATGAAGATTTTTATTTTCCTACAAAAAGCAAGATTTCAGTGCTATGTATTTTATCTGTCTACATTTGTACTAAGGTAACCGAATATAGTTAAGAAGGCACCTTAACCTCTTTAGAACAATTGTATATGTATGCTATTGTACAAAGAGAAGACCGGAATTTAGATTGGGTAACTAAACCCCAGTCTGGTTTGGCCTATGCAAAGATTTATGATTTTAAATTATTTGCTTAGGCAAACCTAGCAAATTACTCAATTGTTAGTTACATTAATAGTGTCACCAGCTGAATACAATTTCCCACTTCCACCCAAAGTACCTCTGCAACTACCAAGGGCTTAAAAAGACACAGGAAAGTCTGGATTGCCCAAATGCTATTGTTTGGCTCCCAGGGTTATTGGGCCAAAGGCATGATATTAATTTAGCAACAGCTTTGATTCCAGTGCTTCACAAATATAGGAATTGGAGGGGATGAGTAAACCCATTCAGTGTGGAGACTGTTAGGGCCTGAATTATGCCCCCTCACAAATCATCTGTTAAAATCCTAACCCTCAATGTAACTGTATTTGCAGACAGGGATTTTAAGAAGGTAATTAAGGTTAAGTTAGGTCAAAAGGGCCCTAATCGCATAGGACTGATATCCTTATAAGAAGAGGAAGAGACCCTGGAGCCTTCTCTCTCTCCATGTGCACACAAAAGAAAGACCATATGAGGACTAGGGAAAAGATAGCTGTCTACAAGCCAAGGAGAGAGGCCTCCAGAAACCAATCCTGCTGGCACCTTGATCTTGGACTTCCAGCCTTCAGAAGTGTGAAAAAATAAATGTCTTTATTTTAAGCCACCCGATCTTTGCTATTTTGTTATGACAGCCCAAGGCTGATATGGGGGCATTGGTTATAAGTTCTAGGAGTTTGTCAGCTCACTTGAATGGCCTTCATGAATCAACAGGGTTAATGTCATTCTCTACGATGCTTTTTTTTTTTTT